>NC_132861.1:49578854-49882500 GCF_048164855.1 Canis lupus baileyi
TCATTTAGGTTATTAGTAGTTTCTGCTATCAAGAATAGATATTTGAATTTGCCTTTGGGGCTCACTATTTTTTGCTCACATTTGCATAATTAAAAAGCTCACAGAGGTAGCTTCCTGGGGGAAAAAAGAAAGCCTGTTTCTAAGAAGGAAATATCAAATAATATAGCTCTGAAGGGAACATTATTCTGGCTGAGTATGAGCGAGGTTTTTAAAAATGTAAGCAGTTCTAAAAGTGCGTTGCAAAATGTTTTCTTGTGGGAAAAATGGTTTCTGCCAACACTCGTTTAAAATGAAGCATGCACATAAATTATTGTTCAGTCTCACGCATTTAGGGAGATGACTGTGTGTGCATGGGTGTGTGCACAAGGGTGTGCTTGGGTGTGCGCGCATGGGTGTGTGCACATGTGCACATTTTTCCTGTTCAGGGATAACAGGAAACCAGAATCTCAAAAACTTAGAAAAATTTGTAGGCTCGTCCTGAAGATTATGAAAAGGAATAGGATTCGCTTAATATCCATTATGTAATATTACTTATTATTAATTCTCTAATGCCCTGATATATGTGTTCCTGTTAGGACTATTGCACGATTACCTTGCCGGTGCAGGGCGGGACTAGACCACAACCCTGTGAGTGAGTGATGTTTGCCCTGAAGAGAGTGAGGAGTCCCGGTGCCAGATGTGACTGGAAGAGGCAGATCTGAGGAGAGCAAATGGCTGCGTCACTTCTTTGTGGGATCCTCTGCCAGTTTGGCTTGAACCTGAAGGCAGAGAGAGCCCAGCTGGTGGCCTCTGAATGTAGTAGCATTGGTAGCGACTCTAAGCATTTCTTGTGATATTTTTCTTTGCCATTATTCCCCAAATTTTCACAAGTCCTTATTAAAAGTTACCACCTGATCTCTGCTTTGCTTTCGAAAATTAAGGACGATTTCGTTGCACAGTTGAAGCAGACCACGGAGGAGGTTGCACTGGCATCCACCGCAGAGCCCCTAGCTGGGGCCAAGGGGGTGGGGGGCCATGGTGTCTGGGGACCCAAGGGCAGTAGCAGCTGAAGAGCAGCGGGACAAGGAGACCACATAGAACACCATGGGTCTGAGGGTCGGCTCCCTTAGACACCTGTCGATGCAACTTGGACATAATTTGAGGAGACCCCTTTCCAGTAATTAAACTAGTCAGGCTCTCTCATGACGCTAGCACCTCATTATTTGTTGAGAACGCAATTTTGTTTCATAGTGATGGGTGAGTGAGAACCAGACCTCTGGGCACAATTATCAGGAATGAGACATAAACCTAAGTTTGGAAGTCGTGAAGTTCTCTTTCATTGCTCTACAGCAGGAAATCTCAGCCTTTTTTCTCTTTCATGACAAACTTAGCAGGTGCTCATCCCACTGTGTGAATGGGCTTCAGTGGGCTGGTAGCTCTCAGTCTGGCCTCTTCCCTCCTTGAGAACCGTAAGTGCATTCTTCTGATAAGAGCCCAGAGTGTAGGCGAGTGATAGTGACGTGTCCTTACAGGTAGCCCAAGCGCTGCTTCCACTTGTACAGCAAAGGAACTGGCGCTTTAATCCTAGTGACAAGTGGCAGGTCTATGGCTTACAATGGATCATCTTCATGGGCAAAGGCGGTTGAGAAGAGATGAGGGCAGATAAGGAAATCAGGAAGACAGAAGGAAGAGGGGCAGGGGATTGGGAGAAACCCAAAGGATGAACAGCAAATATGCTTCTCTGTCAAGGTCTCATTGGGAAAACAGAAAACACCCCAGATATTTCAAACAGAGGAAGTATAATACCGGACATTGCTTAAACAGTTACTAGGAAAGCAGATTATCTAAGCAGGGGTGGAAGACAATGCGGAGATTAGCAGCAAAGGGCAGCTGCTGTCTTCTCTGGGGGCTGGCGGGGGTGGGGGGTCACAAGGAGGAGAGGACTCATGGCAGCCCAGGATCTGACCACTTGGAGGGACCATGGCAGGCATTTCTGACCCGAGATGGGGCTGTGGTAAAGCTCAGTGACCAGAAATTCAACCAGAAGAGGAGAAGGGCCCCATAGTCTGGTTCTTTCCATCCTCCTGCCCACCAGACCTATGCAGAACCCAGAGGGCAGGGAGCTGGGAGATGCAGACCCGTGGGGCGGGCCAGAGCAGGGGAAGGGCCAGGGACGCTTCTACGGGTGTGGTCGCCACATTAAAGACAGATGCCGGGTCAAATTTGAATTTCAGATAAACAACGAATGACTTTTTTAATACAACCATACCTCATGCAATATCGGGTACATAGTTATACGAAAATGTATGTGTGGCTTATCTGAAATTCAAATTTAACCGGGCCCCCTGTGTGTTTATTTGTAAATCTGGCAGCCCCAATGAAGAGCAAACAGGGAAGCAACTGGCGCAGGTCGTTACTAATGCTATCACGACTCGGGCTCTGGCACTGCCCTTGGCCTGCGCGGTGACACCCGTGAAGGTAAAGACTGAGGGTTCCCCGCAAGAAGGGAAGGGGATTTGAAAGGGAGGGAATGAAAGAGTTAATACATCAGAATCTTCCAAATACTTCGGAGGAAAGATCAAGGCAAAAGGATTCCTGCAGATGTTGAAAAGGAAGCCCAAGACCAGGGGAGGGGCCAGTGGGTCTGCACTCGAGAATTCCTGATAATGAGTCATGTCCCCGATTTGAGTCTGAAACCAATTAGATGCAAAAATATGCTCAGCCTCAAAATTCAATCAGAGCTAACAGTGCAAGAAGGCATCATTTTGAAGGATGAGGGAGAGCAAGCTTTGACCGGGCCTCCCCCCACTCCCGCCTCCACCTTACTGTGCTGGGAATAGGCAAACAGACCAGGAAGGACTTGGAGAAGGACACCACTGCGCCCTGGATCCCTCGGGAGCTCGGAGCGATGGCAAGTTCCCTCATCTGCTCCTGAAGTGGAACGTGTGTGGAGGTCGCTGCTAACTTTGAGTTTTCAATTACCAATAGGTCTACCAGCTGGCTGGCTGGGCTGACCCGGCCTTTGCACACGAGCGTGTGCACACACACATAACTGCAGACGGGGAAGGTACCCTGGAAATGATTTGCCCTGCGTTCCCAACCTGACCGCCGGCCGCACCTCCCTCATTACGGAGCCACGTGGTTGAAGCACCCAATTCCCAGGCCTCCCCCAACCACCAGTAACCAACATCTTGAAGTAAAGAGGGTGATTCTCTTCGGCAGCAACTAGGGCTCTTCCTGTGTTCTGCAGGGTCTTCCAGACCGTACGAGTCCACCCTCACGTCTGTGAGCCACATTGTTTTCCTTCTGGTAATAGATACAGCAAATATAGCCGAGAAATTTCCTTCATCCATAATCCCGGGCCCTGAAATAGTAAGTTATGGAAGTTTCCCCCAGGCTCAGCCAGAAGACAGCTGCCGGACAGCATTAGGTAATGTTTCAGAATAAATGTGGTCAGGCCCTCTCCTTGCTCCGTTTAGATAACATGCTTCCCATGGCCGTTTGCGAGGGCGATCTTGTCACCACCCATGCCAACTCTCAATCACAGCGCTGGAATATGTTAAAACCTGTGGATTCTATAGAGCTCAAAAGACTCTCAAAGTGAGGCGAGGCCTCTAATCAAGCCATACGACGTCCGTCTCATTAAGCAGCAAGAATCACAGGGGGAAACCCTGGCCATTCTGATCTGAGCCCGGGTGCATGACGCCAGCTGCAGTGGTGTGGGATGACATGAACATGGCCTGCCAAGGCTTGCTTCCTGCCAAGCCTTCCCCTCCACGGTCAGGAAAGAAAGGAGCCTAAAACCTTAAAGACGAAATAATTTATTTTCTAAAAATCCAGATAATTGGCAAGGAGATCATATTATAACCCCAAAGAGTAGTTAACAGATTAGGGGTCTTGGCTTATAGAAGCTCATTGTGTCACATGACAAGAGAGGGATTTAGTCCTTGGAGTTGCGTTTCAACAGGTCTGTGTAGCGCCTCGGTGGTATGGGTCCGCAGACACAGCTTCCTTGACAGCACCAGGGGGGAGGCCAAACACGTCTGTGCTGAGCCATGAATCAGAACCTGGAAGAACCCACATGCCTTCCATGCAGCTAGCCTGCAGAGGGAAGGGACTCCTGGAGATGTGGTGGCCGGAAGGGGTTACTGCAAGCCTGCATGGACGTGCATCCCAACAGACTCTGAGGGAGGTCGTAAGCCATGCCCAGCCCCCAGGGAGAGGGGCTCAGTGGGCTGTCAGCTGGGGGCGTGGAGGCAGGCCTCTGGGTTCAATTCCACTGCCCATGTCCATGGGCTGGAGCAGGGCCAGACGGCCAGACCCAGTCCCCAGTTCAGAGTGGGAGCAATAGGGCCGCTGTTTCCATGTGTGCACAGCCGAAGCTGTGGTACGTGAAGAGAGGGTCCCCTCCCAGCAGTGCTGACCCCAGCTACACCAGGATGAGAAGCGGGTACCCTGACACATCCCAAGAGACTTACCTCTAGCAGGTGCTTTTAAAAATAGCTCGGGCACCTGCACCCAAATGTTTATATCAGCAATGTCCATAATAGCCAAACTACAAGAGCCCAGATGTCCATCAACAGATGAATAGACAAAGAACATGTGAGATAGATATTATATATACACATATATATACATATAAATTCATATACATAATATAATGGAATATTACTCAGCCATCAAAAAGGATGAAATCTTAACCATTTGCAACAGCATGGATGGAACTGGGGGGTCTTATGCTAAGTGAACTAAGTCAACCAATTATTTGGTTTCACTCGTATGTGGAATTTAAGAAACAAAACAGAGGATCATAGGGGAAGGGAGGGAAAAATAAGATGAAATCCGAGAGGGAAACAAACCATAAGAAACTCTTAACTACAGGAAACAAAGTGAGGGTCAGTGAGGGTCGCTGAAGAGAGGGTGGGGAATGGGGTCACTGGGTGATGGGCATGGAGGAGGGCACGGGATGGGATGAGCACTGGGTGTTGCGTGCAACTGATGAATCGCTGAACTCTACCTCTGAAACTAAGGAGATGACACAGTATGTGTTAACTAATTGAATTTAAATAAGATAAATAATAAAATAAAATTAAAATAGTCTTAAGATACAGAATAAATGGACACCTGAGTGGCTCAGTTGGTTAAGTGTCTGCCTGCGGCTTGTGTCATGATCCCAGGGTCCTGGGAATGAACCCCGCGTCGGGCTCCCTGCTCGGCGGAGAGTCTGCTCCTCCCTCTGCCACTCCCCCTGGCTCTTTCTCTGTTTCTCTCTCTCTCTTGCAAAACTAAATACCTAAAATCCTTTTTTAAAAAATAAATAAAACACAAATAAATGACTATTTTTTTAAAAAAAAGAATAAAATTAAAAATGATCTATACTAAAAAATAAAAAAAATGATCCATACTCCCACTATGCAGAGACAGCCAGTGGTGAAGCTTTCATAAAACGTATCCTTACGATTTGGAAGTACTGGTTTTCCCCTGCAATTTTCACCGCAGAACATTACCCCACGCCGCTGGGTATCCGTCAGGGTCATCCGTGAGGCAGATGCAGCGAGCGCATTTTCGCACACGTATCAATCCACCTCCCCATTGCTTTGGATCGAAACAGACTTCATCTTCAATTCTATATCTATCCACCCAGAGGCACCTATGTTCACTTCAGCAGATTTCACCGCTAGAAGAATTCCTTTTATGGAAGTTCCCACAGTTTCTTCCTTTCACCGTTGCAAGGGAACTTCAAGACACCGCGCTGACCGTGGATCTGGTCAGCTCTGGCGATTGCAGGCAAAGCGCTGGGCCCCAGCGGATGGCCTCATGAGGCGGGTCCGTCCTGGGAGGGCACGGGGCTCGGTCCTCTGGCCAACCACGCATTTCTGGGTGTGATCGCGTGCCCAGCTTGGACAGTCCTCGACCACGGCTCCCAGGAAGGGCCTTCACAGAGGCTTGTGGGGACGGGCAGGTGGGACCTTATGCACGACGCCAAGCAGGCTCCCGGTGGCCGGCCTTCAGAGGCATAGAGTCCAGGGCGGAGATTTCAGATCGTCCTTGAAACTCGCGTTGTGTTTGTACGCACACTCACGCTGCGCACTCACACACTGATGATCCATCAAGGGCTCTAAGGAAAGGAACACACGCTGTGACAACGTGCTCGCCCTGCGACTTTCCGCAAGGATACAAAACACGCCTGTTTCCTAACTTCCAGAGCCTGGGTTCCTTCCCTGGGGCCCTGGATCTCTGGGGTCCCGTCCTTGCTGGCCTCACCCCCTGACCCAAGGCAACGTGCTACCCTCTGAACAGCGCAAGCTCTGGGGGCTGAAGGAGAGCGTGATGTGGTGCGTGGGGAACGTGAGAAATAGGGAGGCTGGTGTGGGACAAACACACACACGTGTACAAACAGAATGATTTTGTGTAAAATCAAACTCCTCGCCACCCCTAGAATTCCTAGGTTAGTCCAAAACCAGAAGATCACATCCCCAAGGCTCCACCGCCAGATTCAATGATTTTTGCCCCTCTTTCGGTGCTCTGGGGGGAAGAGAGGTTATGCATCCAGGAAATCGCGTCTGGCGGGGCCCTTGTGGCTCTGTTAGGGTCCTCAGGTCACTGTGACGGTGGAGACTTTCTTTCTGGGGCCTTCAGGAGTTTGCTCCCGTTGTTCTGGGCTAGACCGTGGGATAATGCAGGATCAGGCCGTCCAATCCAGCTGGAAAGATTGGAAAAGAAGAAGGAAAGAATGCCTAGGAATGCCTCAAATTTCTTTTGTTCGTATATCGTTGTATTTGAGAAATCACAAGTTCCTGAAAAGATGAAATCCGCAGTGAAGACGGAGCGGGTCCTGGAATCCTTTTGTGGGGAGCGCCACCTTGTGGTGGGTCTTTGCATTCCCCCCAAGGACACAAAGCACCTGCACTCAGGGTCTCGCTGACCCCACCCGCCCTGCCTGCATAGGTGCCGCCAACCCCCCCTCTCCCCGCCTCAACACACACAGCCTGAGGGCTCCGAGCCACCTCAGACCCACCCAGGAGCCTTGTCCCTCTTCTGGAAGTAAGACTGACCGTCAATTCGAGGGCCAGGCCTGGAGCCCAGGTGTCCCTCCCCCCACCACGGTTTTTGTGTGCTGGGACCCTCCACACCTGAGAGCACCGCCCTCCATTGCCCACCCATCCTGCCCGACCACAAGCCTTCTTCATTTATCTTAAGTAGGCTCCACACCCAGGGTGGGCAGGGGCTCAAACCCACGACCCTGATCAAGACCTGAGCTGAGATCAAGAGGCGGAGGCTTTACGGAGCCACCCGGGCTTCCCCGCTCTAGGAAGAGCTGAAGCCCACGGGGACTGTGGTGGTGTCACAGCAGAATGAGGGGGAGTTGCATGACGTGAGGGACAGGAGGGAATGAGGGGCCACCGCCATCGGGCACAGGTGGACATTGGGTCACCTCACCTAACCCCTCCCCCACAACACTTTGGGGAGGCTCCTATTCTCCCCATTTTACAGGTGGGGAAATGGAGGCCCAGGGGCCCAGGGGTTAAAATTTTCTTATCTTGCATTTCCCTGGACCTGATCAGCCTGGTGGAGACTTTACTTTGTTGCAGACACTCAGATTCTACTGCTTACAGCACCCCTCAAATGAAAGCGGCGCCCAGCATTCCTGCCAAGACCCCTCAGTTATATTTGGGTGTCTCTGGTTGTCTCACGTGGCCTCTGCTCATGGAGCCGTGAGGGGCAGCTTGTTGCTCTGGGAAAATATTCCAGACAAAGTCTGGGAGGCCCAAGTGTGCTAGGCTCCTTCAGCCCTCCCCACACAATGGCCAGCCGTGCCCCTCACAGAAAATGAGCAAAATGTGCAAAATGACCCATCCCCAATGGGAACCATGCCTGGAGGCCCGTGTCTCACCTGAAAACTGCTCTTTCACACTCCACCAAGAGCCCCTTCAGACCAGGCCCTCCTGGGGCTCTTCTTTACCCTCTATTAGTTTTCTACGGTTGTAACTTGGTGCTTTCAAACACACACGTATGATCAGATGCTCTGTGGGTTGGAAGTTCAGTTCTGACCTCAATATAAAAGTGAGTGTAGGAGTCTACGTTTCTTTCTGGAGCCCCTGGGAGTTTGGTGGGGTCCATGTCCTGCTCATTCAAGTGTTCACAGCATTAGGTTCCTTGTGGTTGTAGGACTGACATCCCTGTTTTCCTGCCGGTTGTCATCTGAGAACAAGTTCCCCGTTTCTAGAGAGTAAGTGGGATTAACAAGATGGTCCCTCTGGAGGGCTGGGGGCTCTGAGACTCAGCCTGGGGGTCCTCACAGGCCCTGAGCCTTCTGGTTCTTGGTCCTTGGAATTATCACTCAAATCCAGCAATCTGGAACATCGAGAGCAAGCCTATCCTCCCTGGTCACTATTCCATGGAAGGCAGATGTGTTCTTTCTCAGCCCATCACTTTGTGTCTCTCGGGTCATTGTCCCAAAGCTCTATCCTGTTCCCGTTCACCCCCAGCAGTTCCCAAAGTGAGGTCTGCTCCCAGCCGGCCCACCCTCCCATCATGTGAACAGTGGACTCTGGGCAACAGGGGTAAAGCACCTTATTTTCAGGAAATTGGTGCTAGAGATCGGAGCAAAACAGTGAGCTTAGCAGATCCCTGATCAGGATTTTTAAAAGGCTTTATGCCGGATAAAGCAGTGGGGTGGTGGCTGTAAGAATGATCGTGAACTGCAGGTGAAGGACAGCATGAGACCCTTGGGTGTTGGTCAGAGCTGAGGTCCCGTTAAGGCGGCTCACATCAGGGGTAAAGCTGCCAAGCGTATACGAGGACCCATCCTGGATCAAGAACGTTGACTTGCCTCCAACAGAGGTGCTCTCACCACGAAAGCGCCAATAGCCCCAAATTCATGGACCTAAATTATTCATTTTGGCTGAGGTATCGCTGACGGGCTGTAGTCAGGTGTCACCACGCTTAGATCCGACCAGCTGGCTGAGCAGGTAGCAGGTGGAGGCTTCACGTACCATTTCTCAGCGGACTGGTTTTGAAGGGACCTCCAGGGGCACAGACCTGCTGGGATGAATCACCAGGGAGTCACCATGGGGTGACTGAGTGCCCTGAGATGCCAGGCAGGGGTGCAGGGCACGTGCCGACCCCGGCTGAGCGGCCCATAGAGCCCGTTGCTGTGGCTTCTGTCCAGAGGTGGAGCAGCTCCCCATTTCCTGGAGACTTCTAGAAGTTGAGCAGGACCCTTGTAGGGGAAGAGGCAAAGCTGGTATCTCATCTCCTGATTCACACCAGATAAGCCCCACTAGTCCTGAGCTATTTGTTGAAAAAAAAGAAAAGAAAAAAAAAGAGCGAGAGGAGCCCTCATTTAATCTCCCAACGTCCCTGGACTGATTTAATGGGAAAGTCCTGACGGTACGTTTCCAGGAAAGGTTCTAGGCACCGAGCTGGGGCGGCCTGTACTGTCCACCCCCCGCGTCTTGTGTTCACAGGCGGGGAGCACATCTGCGTCTCATCTCCACCCCATCCATCTTCCCTTGTCCTTCTTACGTCCACGTGAGAGCCGCCACCGGTGATCCCGTCCACGTACAACCGGACGGTCACAGGCCTGGGGCTCCAGGCGCCAAACCACAAAAGGGGGGAAGGATGTGATAAATAACATTTAAAGCACTGCAAGGTTTGATTTTCATGTCTAATATCTGCCTCTGGAGATTCTGCTAAGTGTCTTTTATTCCTCTGTTCATAAATTCTTACGATAACAGCTTTATTTGGGAATTAATCCAGATCCCCATTACTCACCGAATTATACTTTCCCGGTGTGTAAATTTCTGCCCCGTTGTAAGTTACAAAGCGCTGGAAGCGACTCGAACTCGCTCTGGCTGCTGGAGGCCAAGGGGGGGGCTGTCCATTATTGTGGGGTTTCAGAATTGCACCTTAAAACGTCGATGCACCTTAGGGTCTCCGAATTAAAACCAGAGTGAAAACTGGCTCCCGGGAGAATCCGGTTGACACGGCGAGGGGACGCGTTACACTCACTACCAACTCGCCTCCGGCCGTCGCCTCTTAGCCCCTGTTTGTGGAACCGGCCACTCGTGAAGCCACGCGGGAGGCCGGTCCACCACACAGTGGGGCTTCCAGGGTTCCTGTCTCACCAGCCAGGTGACCTTTGCCAGGTTGCACGACCTGTCTGAGCCCCGGTGTCCTTATCTGTAAAAGCAGGAAAATAGCGCTCACCCCCCGGGGCCTTGTGAGGATTCAGTGACGCTGTGCAAGGTCGTGGCTGGGGGGCGCGTTTGGCAGCAGCAACCACAGCAGTGAATGGTTCCGGAGGACGTGCCGGGCATCATGAGAGCTTCACAGACGGCGATTCTGGCTCCGAGCAGCTCAGAACCCCGAAGAGGTTGGGCGCAATGAGTGGGGACCGTTATCTGTTGGCCTGGAGGCCTGGCATCTACTCGCCTACGCCTGGTGACTCGCTGAAGCCAGAAAGCACCCCCCCCTGCCTGCAAGTCCTGGGCTCCCTGGAGGGTGCGACCAGGAGCCCCCGGCCTAAGCCAGTGAGCATCCCGCCTGCGTGTCGCATGCACGACGGCTGGCCCGTAGGTGGGAGCTGGCCCTGAACCCGAGAGAAGAGCCACAGTCCCGAAGGCCGGGGTGCTGGGGGGTGCTGGGGGGTGCTGCCTGCAGGAACCCCAGCAGCCAGGCTGTCGACATCATGTGACCTGCTCCGACCGCCCTCCTGGACTCCTCCACGACCTGTGTCCAATGACAACTTTTGGTTCATTCCTGGCACATGTAACACGCAGTCCCAAGTGCTACGGAAATGTGAGAAGCGTGATTATAAGACGTATCTGGGAGGATGAACCCCCGCGGTTTTCTTCCCGAGATCTCATCTGAGCCCATAAAGTGGGGCCAGCTCTGTCCTGGGGGCTGCTGTGCCCCCCTGGGGGCAGCTGCACGGCCCTCGGAATAGAGGTGCCGGGGGCGCTAGGCCTGGACAGTGGGAGCTCCTGCTTAACGGGCCCAGAGCTTCTATGTGGGGTGATGAAAAAGTAGAAATAGTTAATGATTATGGATACACGACATGGGGAACGTTCTTAAGTGCCCCTGAATCATACGCTTTAAAACGGCAAATTTCCTATGTGTGTGCATATATATATAGGACTTACTCTAATAAAAGAAATATTTTAAAAATTAAAAACAAAAACAGCTTTACTGGGGAAACCATCCCACCTCTACTGAGAACAGGCTGTGAGCCTCCGGACACATCTCACAATCCACTTGGGCCTCGGCATCATCTTTAAATGGAGGCCTTGGACCCACCACAGAGAGCATTTCACGATCAGTAACGGGCACAGAGAGGGGTGCGTGGGAACCCCTTCCTCGGGCGCGGCCACCAGAGCAGCCCCGAATCAGCCCGCAGCCAGGCCCCCCCATCCATACTGGGGCGCTCCACCGTCTGTGTCCCCCGCTGGCCAGGACTCCCAGGCGTCTCCACTGGTGATGTCCCCTGCCCCCTGGGTCTCGGTTCGCACCCACCTAGCTTCCCCAGATCCAGCCCCGGACGGTCCCTAAGGTCCCCCTCGAACTGCCTCTGCAGCTGTCCCCATGGACTTAGCTTTCCTACTGCGGTCTACACCGTACCCCTGATTTCATTCTGTCCTCACGACTCCCAGGACAGGAATCTGGTGCCTTCGCCTGGCTGGAGCCCACAGAGGCAGGAAAGAACCGCGTAGCCTCTCAGCTACCGAGGAGGCAGGTCGCCAATATCTACGGACACGACTGGACAGGGAAGCGACTGGGCCTCCCAGCACAGCCGGGGGAGCCCCCTGAACAGAGCAGCAGCCTGCACGCACCTGGGGGGTACAGTCAGGGTCCCCCTCTGCTTATGTCTGCAGCTCCGCATAGACCGTGACTGGATGGCATCGGGTCTGGGAGCAGGGACCCAGCGTTTTCGCCTCCTCCAGCCTGCTGGGTCTGTAGGCCCGGGCCGTCCAGCGGTGCCCCTCGCCAGCACAGCCCCTCGAGGTCACCGGGGAAGCTGCCACGGCAGGGGCCAGGCTCCTCGAGCAGCCCCACAGACCCTCGCCCGGAGCACAGGCCTCTCCCAGTCCCCTGCCTCCTCGGCCCGGTGTGATGCGGAGGCGGGAGTAGGATGCCTGGGCTTGTCCCATAGGCTCGGCCTCCCCCCCACGTGGTCACCCGGCTGTGCGTCATGCCTTCCCAGCCCCTGGTTCTTCCTCACCTCCACCGTGCTTTGCAAACTCGAGATGAAGGGAACAGTCCTCCAGACCCTCCGGACTGGAAGACTCAGACACCAGCTCTAGGGTTACAGTCCCCAGGCCACCCTCACTCAGACCAGCTGGCTACAAACTCAGGGGTCCCAGAGACACCCTTGAGTCCAGTAAGTCACTAGAATGACTCACAGGACTCAGGAAAGCACTCATGACAATTTTATTGTAGCAAAAGGATACACATCAGAGCCAGCCCAAGGAAGAGACCCAGAGAGCAGATCTGGGGTGGGGACAGCGCCATCGTGAAGCCTCCATGACCTCGGGGAGGCAGGCCCTTCCTGTCGTTGATGGGGGACAAGATGCATGGAGTATTAGCAGCCCAGGGAGCTCACCGGAGCTCAGGATCAGCATTTGTTACCGAGGTTTCCTTGTAGAGACGTAACTGATTGAATCATCACCTGTGGGACTGCACGCCAGCTCGTGCCTGTCCCCCAGATGTGACAGCGACACGTGGCTCAAAGCCCCAGCTCTCTAAGCCCACACCCTGAGTCAGCTCCTCTCAGCCTACATTGTCATGCTATCGCTAGAAATGTGCTCACCTGGGGACACCTGGGTGGTTCACTCTGTGAAGCATCTGCCTTTGACTCAACTCATGATCTTGGGGTCTTGGGATCGAGCCCCGAGACAGGCTCCCTGCTCAGCAGAGAGTCAGCTTCTCCCTCTCCCCTGCCCCTTCTCCCCATTTGTTCTCTCTGTCTCTCAAATAAATACAAATAAAGTCTTAAAAAAAAAATAGAAGGAGGTGTACTCACCTGGGCCGCGTGAGCTTCCCCAGACAGCTACCTGGCCCACCCCTGGTGGTTCTTAGTGTGATTGCAAACACCCTTCAGCAACAACCATCAGGAAATGTCAAAAATCGGAGGCTTATCACTTATGAGGCCTGGAAATGGCACAGCACACCTGGACGTTACACACCGCAGGGTCACAGGTAGCGAAAGAGGGGGTTCTGTTCTTACCTGGGTCAAGGGTGGGGGCCTAGGGTTCCGTGGGCTCGCTGTTGGTGAATTTAGAACATAACAGCAGGCACTTAGAACACAGAAAGGGAGGAAGGCAAGTGGCCCAAGTGTTCAGTTATTGAATTCCAGCCTGACTTCTGAAACAAAGGAATCTTGGTGTGGGGAGGTGGCGGCTCTTTATCCAGGGGTGTGGCTGGCAGTGTGTTTATTGGGGACAGCCCTCTGGACGCGGGTGCAGGAGGCAGTCGATGCTTAAGTCAGGCAGTTGCATTACTCTGCAGGTTGGAGGGCTCTGAGCAGTGAGCCCCCCACCCCCACCGCAGCCTCCAGGCTGAAAGAACCAGGAGAACCGTGGTGGCAGCAGACAGGCCCCGGCTCAGCAGGCCAGAGAAACCATCTCGTTAGAACCTAAAAACGATCAAAGCAGCATCGTAACACAGCCTAAGCAAAGCCCTGCAAATGCTGGACTGCCCTTGAAAATGCTGACGTGGAAACCCCACAAGGAAACGTCAGTTCTTAGAGGGACCAAACTCCTCCCTGCCGGCGGGTAGCTTCCTGGGAACAAACTTTCCAGAAAGTCACTTTGGGTTCCCGACAATGGGGATGAAGGACGTGGCTGATTTGAAAAGCCCCTCACCTCACCGGAGGGCCCGGGGGGCTCAGCGGTTGAGCGTCTGCCTTGGGCTCAGGGCGTGACCCCAGGGTCCTGGGATCAAGTCCTGCATCGGGGTCTCTGCAGGGAGCCTGCTTCTCCCTCTGCCTGTGTCTCTGCCTCTCTCTGTGTGTCTCCCATGAATAAATAAATAAGAATCTTTAAAAAAAAATTTTTTTAAATAAAAGCCCCTCACCATAGCCCCCATTGCTAGCCAAGAGAGTCAGGATGCTCCCCGCCTTCCCTACGGATGAGAGTTGCCAAGGAGACCTTGACTTCTGTGTCCTTGGTCATGACCACCACCCCCTGACATTGTTGGAGGCGCTGTCCCTAGTCCTCATCTTCCTCATCCTGCAGGATCTTCAAGACAGGAGGTGGAGATCGCTCGTCCCCTTAAAGCACTGGCACAAGCACTTCTGCATTCTGTGGGGCAAAGAGAGACACAAGTTCAGCCCAGATTCTTTTTTTTTAAGATTTTATTTATTTATTCATGAGAGACACAGAGAGAAAGAGGCAGAGACACAGGCAGAGGGAGAAGCAGGCTCCCTGAGGAGAGCCTGATGCAGAACTTGATCCCAGGATCACAACCTGAGCCAAAGACAGATCCTCAACCACTGAGCCATCCAGGCGTCCCAATATAATGCATTTTTTTAAGATTTTATTTGTTTATTCATGAGAGACACAGAGAGAGAGAGAGAGGCAGAGACACAGGCAGAGGGAGAAGCAGGCTCCATGCAGGGAGCCCGACACGGGACTCAATCCCGGGACCCTGGGGTCACTCCCTGGGCCGAAGGCAGGCCTTAACCGCTGAACCACCCAGAGGCCCCTCAGCCCAGATTCTCGACGCAGTTAGCCACACAGGCCCAGGCACCCCGGGGCCGGGATCCGCGGCACCACCTTCGGGGTCCCCCCTTGGGCCCCTACCAGGACTCACTCCCTCTCGGAGCTGCTGGCCCTGTGGCCCTATTTGCTCAGCCAGTCTTCTACGACTCAGCGTTGAGGCTGCTTTCAATCACAAACTAGCCCCTGATGAACAAGAGCGTGCACCTTACTTTTGGGTGTCACTGGGGTCGCATCTTCAGGATAAACTCCCAGGGGAGCCTTTGTTTGGCTGGAGAGGCCACGGACTCCCGCCCAGGGCGCCCCTCACAGAGCGCTCCTGACCCTGTGGTTCCAAACAACACACATGATTCTCTCACCACTCTGGAGACTAGAACCCCAAAACCAAGATGTTGGCAGGATGGTGCTCACTAGGAAGGTCCCAGAGGAGCATCCTTCGTCCCCGCGTCTTCTGGCTGCCAAGGCTGCCGGCCCCCCCTTGGCTTTTCTTGGCTTATAGAAGCATCACCCTGAACCCTGCCTCCTTTGTCACCTGACCTTCTCCCCGAGTCTAGGTGTCTTCTCCCATAAGGACATCAGTCATATTGGCTTTAGGCCCCGCCTCTAGGCCTGCATGACCTCACCTTAATTACATCTGCAAGGACCCTATTTTTAGGGGAGGCCACATTCACGGGTTCCAGGTGGACGTGAACTGGGGGAGACACCACTCAGCCCAGTACCGTAAGTGGAGACGTAGTTTGGCTCTCGTGTCGCCTCCCCCTCCACGGAGCTGCCCCTCCGGAGTATGTGGAGGCACCTGCCGCTCCCCAGCCACAAGCACGGCGCGTCCTCAGGCTTCGGGGTTCCCGCCAGCTCGGTGTGTGGTGGACAGTACCGCACTGCTCTGGGGACAAAGGGCGACAAAGTGAGCCTATTTCCTTACGTGCCTACTTGCATCATACCCTCCAGTTCCATCCACGTCGAAGCACATGGTGGGTATTTGTCGTTCCTAATGGCTGAGGAATATCCCAGGTGTACATAGAGCACAGCTTCTCTATCCATCATCTGTCGATGGACACCGAGGCTCCTTCCACAGTGTGGCTACCGTGGACATTGCTGCTAGAAACATTGGGGTGCAGGTGTCCCACCAGCCCTGATTTTTAAGTGAAGTGTTTCAAAAACCCGGCAGCTCGGCTTCTGAGACTTCCTGGCTTCGTGGCCCTTCCCCGGGGGCATCTACCTACGCACTCTTTCCTTTTCTCAGTTGTCCTTACTCTGCAAAAGATTTTTTTCCACTCTCAACAGCGTCTCCTGGGCATGGAGCCCTGCCCCTGAAGAAAACTCTGGAGGATCCATTTTGCAAGTCAACAGAGTCTAGACAGCTCCTACCCCGTCCTTCCGAGGCCAGCAGGCACAAGGCAGGCAGCCACCGCTGAGGGGGCACAGGCCTCCCAGCTCCACCTGCTGCACGCAGATCGTCTTCTGTGCTGGGCAGCGAAAACCCCAGGCTACTTTTCGGCTCCGCTCTTCTTGGATCCATCAGATGTCCCGTTACCCTCTCTGCATTTTCTTGCACATACACAGAAACACACAAGTCTTTGCACTGTTGACGGTTGATTCCCATCTGCCTGTATTTCGAAGTTCTAAGAACACCTTATGACTCAGTTTATTGTCAATGTTCCCCCACGGCCCTCTGTTTCTCTCTGTAGTCGCCCTGGATACCCTCATGGGGGAATCTAGAGAGACTGAAAAACTAGAGTACAGAGTACAGCCGGCGTGGCCGCCTCCACCTGTCTTTGCTCAATCTTTTAGAATTCTTTACCCATTACCCAAAGTGGCCCTCTGTCTCCAATACACGTTGGGAAGATTTTTCTATTGGGTTATGTGCAATGCATCTGGTAGTTTTCTGTGTGCATGTTTTTTTTTTCTTTTTTAATTTTTACGAGGTCAGTTTTATTCATCTTGTCTTTCATGACATCTGGATTTGGGGCCATCATGAAAAAGCCTTTCACCACAGAAAAAGTCACTGATGTTGTCTTCTAGAACTTGTATGATCTCACTTTTTACATGTATATTTCTTTTTTAAAAAAAAGGTTTTATTTATTTATTCATGGGAGACACACACAGAGAGGCAGAGACACAGGCAGAGGGAGAAGCAGGCTCCCTGCAGGGAGCTGGATTCAGGACTCGATTCCAGGCCCCCCGGGATCACGACCTGAGCCAAAGGCAGACGCTGAACCCCTGAGTCACCCAGTCACCCCTACCTGTATATTTCTAATTCATTTGGGGTATATTCGTGCATATGATGTGAGGTATGGTTTTCTAAATGTCTCCGCATCATTTATTAAAAAGCCAATCACTTTTCTAGCATTTGAAATATCATCTTTATCATATACTAAATTTTCCCATGCACTTGGGTTATTTCTGGACTTTTATTCTCTTCCATTGATCTCTCTCTGTGTATTCATGCACCAAAGAAATTCTCTTTTTACAACATCTATTATGTAGTATCAAAGACACATCGAAAAATCTGAAAGAGTGTTACAATGATCACCTGTGTCCCTATCACCCACCTTAAGGGAGAATAGATCACCATCAGTTAGACCAGCAGGAGACAGCGTGAGGAGACTGCTCAGTTGCCAACATTTTCTACCTTTTCCGGAGTCGAGGAAGGATGACGGTCAGGACCCAGAGGGCAGAGCCCAGAGACACGGAAAACTGTTCTCAGGGCTTGAAGCTGACTGGAGGGGATTGCAACGTTTCCCTGGCTGAATTTCAGCATTGCCATGGGCTGGGGATTCCCTTACGCACCCCCCCATTCCCTTTCCCTGAGCTGGAATGTCTATAACGGTCATCCTATGTGTGTCCCACCTGTTAGCACATATAGGACAGGATGCATGTCTCTAGTTTTACGGACCTACAGGTGGAGAGGAACTGTACTTAAGGAAGCTCACCTGGAGAGCCTTGTTTACACCCAGATCTGACTCAGATGGTAAGACTCTGGACTTGGAGCTGATGCATTAGTAGCTTGAAGCCGTGGGGGATTCTTGGGAACAGGGTGAGTGTGTTTTGCTTGAGAGAGGGATGTGACTCTTTGAGAGCCAGAGGGCAGACCGCAGCAGGCAGGCTCGAACCTGACCCCCACCCCACCCCCGTCCGCACCTTCTGGTCGCCAAGGCACTTCCACTAAGCGTGGGCTGGACCTAATGGCTTGTTTCTGAAGAATACAAAACAGCAAAAGTGATGGCACGTCACTTCCACTATCTGCTTACAGAAAGACTCTGGCTTTCCTCTCGCTCTCCTCTTTGCTCTCGTTAGGTGAGGTGAGAGCTTTTCCTCTTTGCTCTCGCTAGCTCGCTGTGACCGCTGTGACCGCCGCCAGCTGGCCTGCTGGGCACTCAGCTATGCAAAGGCTTGCCTGGCAAGGAGAGGAGGGAGCCTGCAGCCAAGAGCTCCAGGACCTGCATCCTGCCAAGCTCCACATGAGGCAGCGTAGACGGGATCCTTCCCACAGCCTCCGTCAGCCCCGTGAGACCCCCAGAGAAGCCAGCAGGGCTCCTCCCAGACATGGTGAAAGTCTATCCCATTAACCTGCTGTGTTGTAGGACATTCGCTGTACCATCATAAACAGCACAGAAATGGACCAGAGAGTTCGAGAAAGCAGAGACCCAAGAGAACTAGAGGAATTCCTCAGGTTGAATTTAGCAGAGGCTGAATCTGTGGGCGGCTGAGCTCCAGCCACCGTAGCAGCACCTGGCACGTGGCAGGTGCTCAGGGGACGCAGGGCCTGGCAGGCCCTGGAACGTGGGCAGCAGGCAGAGTGGGCCTAGGTGTGAGGACGCTGGGGACCAAAAGGTGTAGCAGGAAGGCTGTGGATTCCTGATGTAGCCTTGGAGATTCAGCGGTGACCTGGGCCCAAACTTGTTTCCAGGCTGCCCCCGGCTCGGGTCCCCGGGAGCCACACAGGAGTCTGGGCGCAGCTGGGGGGCGCGCTCGTTGGTGTGTGGGGTGCCCTCAATCTCTGGGCGCCGCCGCTGAGGACGGCCTTTCAGGGAGGCAGCCCAAGTCCGGAGCTCTGTGGCCCGCTGGCTAGCTGTGTGACTTGGGGACAGCCCGCCGGCCTCTCCAAGCCGTGGCTCTCCCCTGGGCGCTTGTGATGTTTACGGGACGGCGCAGGTAAGGGGGCTTCACAAACGGTCACTCAGACCCACGTAAATCCTGGTTAAAGATCATCCTCAACTGTGTCAGACTCCGGCCCAGACCTCCCGCTCTCCACGCCGGCCAGCCTGTCAGCTCCCCAGGACAGGGACTGGCACCCCGGGGCTCCCGCCCCGTGAGAAGCCTTGCACCCCAATGCCCCAGGCTGATGGTCACCCTCACCCCAAGCCTCGCACACCCTGGGGCCCACTCAGGAGGAAGCCCAGCCTGAGGAAGCCCTGGACAATTGGGACAGGAATGTGGCACGTGAAGGGGACGCCTCAGAAGCACAGTGCCCCCTTCCTTCCGAGGATGCTCGCAGCTGAAAAATAATAAGTGGGTGAAATAAAGCCTGGATCCACCTGCTGCTCCCCAGGCCCGGCCCAGGTAGCCTGGGAGCCTCGGCAGTGCAACGCCGCCTCCTGGTGGGGAGGCCTGAGGTCGCACCCACCCATCTGCACCCCTGCACCCCCCATGGGCCCTCCCTCGTCCCCTTGGGAGGGAACAAAACTGGACCTACTTCCCCGGAACTGCATTCCCTCCGGAAAACCTAAGTACAATGTTTGCTCTCCCCTGTGAAAGGTTAAAGTGGATGTGTCTGTGCGAATACGGTGATGGGGCGCCGGCCCGCCTGGAGGTGGCCTGGCTGCTCTCAGGGGAATAATGCTAATCTCCCTCCAGGAGCCCAGGCACCCGGCTGAGACCCACGGGATTCAATCCTCAGAGCGGCCTTGCAGGCAGCCCAGCTGTTGCTCAGTTTAACAGGTGCCGAAGTGGACTCAGGGGCGGAGGGCCCGAGCTTGCGAGGTCAGCAGCAGGAATCTGAGGCTGGGCTCTCAAACATTCTGCGATAAAGGGAGTGAGAAACGCATGGTGGTTTCTGCTTTGGTTTCCCCAACACACACGATGAATCCTGATCTGATTTCAAAATTCCTACGTTTCTTTCCCCACTTAAGACTGATTTCCTATTAGGTAACTCCGGATCCCCGTCTATTTCTAGGAAAGTATAAATCATCCCTTTGAGGGGCACCTGGGTGGCTCAGTGGTTGAGCGTCTGCCTTTGGCTCAAGTCGTGATCCCGTCGTCCTGGGATCGAGTCCCACGTTGGGCTCCCCAAGTGGAGCCTGCCTCTCCCTCTGCCTGTGTCTCTGCCTCTCTCTCTCTATGTGTCTCTCATGCGTAAATAAATAAAATCTTTAAAAAATATATAAATAAAAATAAATCATCCCTTTGAGAACGCTTATCGATTACAGGCTTTTTTTTTGCAAACGATCCGGGATGGGTGCTGTGGGGAAAGTCAGCCAGTAGGAGGCTCACATTCTGGGCTGGTGGTTTGCACAGTCCAGTGGATATAGGATCACGCAAGGTGACTAACTGGTGACCCCAAGGTGAGGCTGGGCTGAGAACGTGGGCTAAGAGATCAAGTTATACTCGCTTCTCATCACCAGGCACGTGCTGCTGCTCTAAGGCCTGGGTTGGGTTTGGGGGTTGCCGTGACTCAGATGGGCAGTTTGCTGGGACCTGGGGAGCCCCGAGCAAGCAGAAAACAGAAGAGAAGAAGGAACAGGGAGAGAACTGCCTGAGGACCAATGACCATCTGGATCCCCTCTCTGGAAATGCTCAAGATTAGGGCCCTGGCCAAGCACATGGGACATGGCAACCGCAAGAAACCAGGCACATAGATTGGCAGTGACCAAACTATGATGAACCCAGCACAGGGATGCCACCAAGTGTCACTCTGCGTGACAACTCTGATCCGTTGGTAGGGCCTGGCTGCAGTTCTCAGTCTAGGATTCTGAGACCATGACCAGGCTCCAAGGGAAAGAAGGCTGTGATGGATTCGTAATGTAGGCCCTGGTCAACATGGCAGCTGGGCCACCCCGGGCCATGAATTCACCCCTTCTGGTTCCAGGAAAGCTGTACAAAGGAGCTCTGTGACAAAACGGGGAGTATGGGGGAGGTGACTTGATTTGCTTAGCCAGAACACTGGAGTCCAACCCAGTGGGGGCGGGCGGGGGCTCTGGGAGGCCCTGCAGTCCTGGAGGCATAGAGAGGACAGAAACAATCAGCAACAACCACCAGGAAGTGTTGCAGGTCATACATAGGCAGGGTGCTGGGTGCTGGTGGAGAGGGCGATTCTGGGAGGTGACCAGCAGGGCCCTCCATCCTAGGCTCTCCGAGGACAAGGGCGGCTCTGGCCGAGCCCCTGGAACCCCCAGCATTAAATCAAACTAGCAGTGAGAAGCACAATGAGCAGCTCTGCACCCCCTCTCGTGTCATTGGCCAAGAGACGCACCTGGGCCGAGGACATAAATGAGCATGAGAAGGGATTCCAGGTGACACTTCTATAAGACCGCCCCAGGGTCGCCCAGAGCCGCTCCGGGTTCCTGGCACACGGGCCTTCTTCCCTGCTTTATTTATAATCCCTTTGCTTCCACCACTGACAACCTTCTTACCGCTCTTCTTTATCCCTCTGCGATCCCCCTAACGTATATCTGCCCTTAGCTCCTGGGCCTTTCTGAAGTTTCGCCAAAGTGTTCTCTCTTCTTATTCACCCGTGAACACAAGCATCAGGGGAAGGGGGTGGGGCAGAAAGATGTGTCCTATTTTTCAATTTTGGATTGCTAAAGTTGCTTAAGATTGGGGGCAAAGAAAAAAAAATCATCACTAAAATAATTTTACTACGTTAAAAGAGAGCTTTAAAGAAAATACTCCTCACCTACAATCTAGCCCCCCCCCCTTTTGTCTTAAAGATTTTATTTATTTATGGGAGACACAGAGAGAGAGAGAGGCAGAGACAGGCAGAGGGAGAAGCAGGCTCCATGCAGGGAGCCCGACGTGGGACTCGATCCCGGGGCCCCAGGATCACGCCCTGGGCCAAAGGCGGCGCTAAACCGCTGGGCCACCAGGGATGCCCACAATCTAGCCCCTTAATCTTACAAGAGCTTTCCTGTCTATGTCCCTTCCTACCCGTCCCTGCAAATCTAGTCTGGAATATAGTAATAGAGACTTATTATTTCCTGTATTTCATTAATATTATTTCAGGAAGGCTGCTCTCACACGGACTGTACGAGTTTAACAACTTCAAAACATCCCTCGCCTGACCATGACACGTGTGACCTTGCACCTATTAGACACATAGGTCATTGTAAGGCCTTTAGCCTTTGTATTTCCAGTTGCTGGGCCATTTGTAGCCATAGTTGGCTTCCTCTCTTGCAATGACCTCCTTAGGATAATTTCTGGGGGAAAGAACTGTACTTTGAAGGCTGACCCGGACTTGGCTTCCAGTGTGTGTTGTTACCCTGCTTTCCAAAATGCTGGCCTCCACGAGCAGGGCCGTCCACGGTGGATGACTTTGCCAAGAACCCTACCTGAGATTTTACTGAGCACAAACACCAACGTCCCTCTAAGTCAATGGTCCGATGACAGCGCATGAGAACCTCCCTTCACGATCTCAGCCACGTCGGCATCCTCACATCCCACGTCTTCCAGAGGGCCATCCACCAGAATGAATATACTCCTCTACTCTGCTGGCAGTCTGATCTCTCAGGAATTAAAACTGCCCCCCCCCCACATCTGTTCTTCTAATCCAGCTGGCAGAGACAGCTGGTCATGCTCTGTGATGTTAGCTTCCACCCCGAGAGTGAAGCCCAGGCCCTCGCCATAGAGGACGGCTGGCTCCGGGGTGGGTGGCCCGTTCCTGCAGCTGCTTCCCTGCACCTCTAGGCCTGAGCTGTCAATAATAAACTCTAGCCACAGCCCCGGTCCTCTGTGGCCCATCTTCCCGCCCCAGGTCCTCCCACCTCCCGCTGATTACTTTCTGCCCCTGTGGAATAGCCGATTGTGGATATTTCATGTAAATGAGATCATACGATATTTGGGCATTTGCAACTGGCTTGTTTCACTAAACACAACATTTTCAAGATTCGCCCCAGTTGTAGCAGGTGTCAGTGTGTCATTTGCTTTTATGGTTAAATAATATTCCGCTATATTGGATATACCGCATTTTATTATTTGTCTATTATCTAGAGGTTTGGATTGTTCCCATTTCTTGGCTATTATGAATAATGCTGCTGTGAAGGTCGTGTACGAGGTTTTGTGTGGACCCGTTTTCATGTTTTCACGTCTCCTGGGTATAGACCAAGAAGTAGAACTGCTGAGTCACATGCTGTCTGTTTACACTTTGGAGGAACTGCCAGCCTATTTCCCAGAGCAGCTGCAGCCGGTGCACTCCCACCCACGGCGTATAAAGGCTCGGACTTCTGCACACCCTCACTGACACTTAGTATTAGTTGTTAGAACTACCTAGCGGGTGGGATTTGGGGTTTGATCTCCCTTGCCCTAATAAGTGATGTTCTTGAGCATCTTCTCACATGCTTTTTGGCCATTTGTATGTCTTCTCGGGAAAATAGACTGAGTCCACCTTTCCCCCCTTTTAAATTGGGTTATTTGCCTGTTTTTGAGTTGCAAGCATTATTTATTGGTTGTAAGTCCAAGTCTCTCTTCAAGCACATGATTTGCAAAATGTTCTCCCAACCTGTGGTTGTCCTTTCACTTTCTTGATGACACCCTTTGAAGCATAAAAGTGTTTAATTTGATAGCATCCAGCTTATCTGTTTTTTTTTTTTTTTCTTTTGTCGCTTGTGCTTTCTGGTGTCATGTTTATGAAGTCAGTGCCTAATCCCAGGTCAGGAAGACTTGCTCTGTGTTTTCTTTTAACCATTTGAACTCTTACATTGAGGTCTTTGATCTTGTCCAAGTTAATTATTGTATGTGGCATGAGATGAGGCTCTTAGCGTGGGAGCCCACACTTCCCTCGGCCTTCCCACCCTTCACCCCACACGCAGGGAGAAATGCAACCCTTGCCACTCCAGAGTCAGCACCTCCAGGATGCACAGCTCCCTTCCCGTGGCCTCTTCTCTTGCCTACTGCTGCCAAGTCCTGATCTCTCTTCTGAGGCCCACCTCCTGAAATGACTGCCTTGTACACCAGCCCGCCCTCTCTCCTGTCCCTCCATTCCTCCTGCGTATTATTGAAAGTGTGGAGGTAAAGACCGGTGCAGCATGCACAGTAACAACCTAAAACTGGATGCCAGCCCTGGAAATCCATCAGCCCTTCTCAGCACTCGGAGTTCTCTGTTCCCGGGCCAACAATGCTCTTGCCTGCAGCCCTCCTTCCCTGTCCTCTCTTCCTCTCCCAACTCCCAGCCTCCAATCCCCAAATGCCTGTACCTGTCTTTAGAGAACAGCTTGATCCTTCAAATGACACCCCAAATTCTACCTGTAACCCATGCTTTTGTGTCCAAAGCCTCACCGAGATTTTCTGTTCAGCAAAGAACCATCTATTATGTCCTCACCTTTCAGCCGCCCAGAGTATCTGCCAAAGCTTTCAATCATAGTTTTCCTTTTAAATGATCAAACCGCTGGGAAGTTGATCCCACTGAATCTTTCTTTGCCCAATATTTTAGCAGCTGTTATTACAATTTAATAATTTTAAATCTTGCTCGTCAAATTTATGTCAAAGGGTCTTAGAATCATTTTGCCCCTCAGTCCTCTTCTTTGTGTGATGGATGAAACTTGGATGCTTTATTTCTCCAAAATATCTCCACTTCTGCAAGATATTTCTGTACCTTCATTTTATTTTATTTTATTTTATTTTATTTTTATTTTATTTTATTTTTTACAGAGAAAGAGCATGAGGTGGGGGGGCGGGGCAAGAGAGGGAGAGAGAATCTCAAGCAGATTTCCCGCTGAGCGAGGAGCCCAACGCAGGGCTCTATCTCACGATCATGACCTGAGCCAAAACCAAGAGTCAGATGCTCAACCAACTGAGCTGCGCAGGCACCCCTGTGTACATTCCTACTTAATGTTGCCAATTCTTTGAGTTTTATAGTGGTTTATCTTTATATTCCATCCAAAGCATTATTACATACAGTCATTGCCACGTGGGAACAGTGTTGATTCTGTAAAAATAATCAGTGATGCTGTCGCTATCTCGAAATTCTTAATAATGTTACCTTTGAGCATGTTTGGAGAGTGAAGCCCATAGGGACGACAGAGCATTTGCATGTGAGCCAGAGCTGGTCGAGCATGAACATAAAGTGCATGAAAAATAGTTGTTAGTTTTGTGCAGCATTTCCACGATTTTAATAAGAACAACATACAAGCGCATCTATGAGCTATGAAACACGAACTGCGTGATTTCTCGGATTCCCCAGTGGGGTTCGACGCACTTACATCTCAATTTAAACCTGGCGGCGCACCATGTGAAGATGGATGCTAAGATTCACAGCAATCGTTTAAATTTTTAATTTTTCTTTACTTAGAGTCTTACTAAATAGCAGAAAGTACCAGGAAAAGGTGAGGTACACTCCAGTCGGAGGAGAAAGCTTTGCATGATATGACCCCTAGCGTCCCCTCCCATTTTTTCAACCAGGGTCCTGCATTTGCCACTTGCTCTGGGCCTGCAGACTGTGCAGTCGGACCTGCGGACTGTGCAGCCGTGTCTGCAGACTATACAGCGGGGGCTTCAGACTGTACACTCGGGCCTTCAGACCGCGCAGCCGGGGCTGCGGACTGTGCAGCTGGACCTGCGGACTGTGCAGCCGGGTCTGCGGACTATACAGCTGGGCCTTCGGACTGTGCAGCCGGGCCTGCGGACTGTACAGTCGGGCCTTCAGACTGCACAGCCGGGGCTGTGGACTGTGCAGCCAGACCTGCGGACTGTACAGCCGGACCTGCAGACTGTGCAGCCGAGCCTTCAGACTGTGCAGCTGGACCTGCGGACTGTACAGCCGGACATGCAGACTGTGCAGCCGGGCCTTCAGACTGTGCAGCCGGGCCTGCGGACTGTGCAGCCGTGTCTGCAGACTGTGCAGCGGGGCCTTCAGACTGCACAGCCGGGCCTGTGGACTGTGCAGCCGGGCCTGCAGACTGTGCAGCGGGCCCTGCGGACTGTGCAGCCGGACCTGCGGACTCTATAGCCGGACCTGCGGACTGTGCAGCCGGGCCTGCAGCAGGACGCGAACAGAAGCCTCCGGGCCCGCGGTGACCCGAAGGGCAACCCAACAGCAAGTCACTGCAGACAGCGCCGCAGAGCATCCGCCGGCGAGGACCCCCCCCCCGCCCCCCAGACGCCTCCGCAGCAGGCCAGGGTCCCCAGCCCCGGGGAGCGGCCCAGCCTGGCGGGCTGCAGGGTGCAAGCCCGCACCGGACCCGTTTCAGAGCTCAGGAGCCTGGGGGTGCAGGCGGGGCGCGTGTGGGCGACCCCAGCCTCCCGCGACCTCCCGCGGTCGAGGCACCAGGCCGGGGCCGCTCCTCGCAGTGCGCATGCGTGTCAGGCCGCGCCGCGCACACCCCGCCCCTCCCGCCTCCGGCCGCGCGCTCGGGAAGCCGCTTCCCGCGAGGCCGCGCGGGTCCTCCAGAGCACCGAGAGCGCCGGCCAGCGCGGCGGCGACGACGCGCCGGAAGCGACGGCGCAGCTGCGCCTGGGCGCTCGGCGGCGGCGGCGGCGGCGGCCGCCTACGTCATCGCGGGCGCGACGGCCCGAGGGACAGTCGTGGGTCGGCTCTGGCGAGGGTGCGGCGGCGGGACCGGCCGGGAAGATGCCAGTGGCGGTGATGGCGGAAGGCGCCTTCAGTTTCAAGAAGCTGCTGGATCAGTGCGAGAACCAGGAGCTCGAGGTGGCGGCTGGCGGCGCGCTGGCAGGGGGCCCCCGGGGCGGTGCCGGTCTCCAGGGTAACGGGGCCGGCGGGGCGCCGGGGACGCGGGGGTGCGCCCCGGGGGCTCCCTTTCCTTGTTTGCAGCTATTTAAGATTTTATTTAAGGTTTTGTTTATTTATTCATGAGAGAAAGACGGAGAGAGAGAGGCAGAGACACAGGCAGAGGGAGAAGCGGGCTCCATGCAGGGAGCCCGGGGCAGGACTCGAACCCAGGACCCTGGGGTCACGCCCTGAGCGGAAGGCAGATGCTCAGCCGCTGAGCCCCCCCCCCCCCAGGCGTCCTCAGTTTACATATTCTTGTCCTTACGGAGACACAGGGGTTTGGAGGGACCTAGAAATCACAGGCGACGGCAGATCTGAACTCAACAGTGCGATTTTTAGTGTTTTGTCTCTTCTCGGAGCACTTTCTACATCTGCAGTTCTAAGTACTATAGGGTTTATCTTTTACGTTGGTGTTAATAAAATCCTTTTTTTTTTTTTTTAAGTGTAAGCGTAAATAAGGTATTTTTCTTTTTTCTTTTTTTTTTTTTTTTTTTTTGGCCTTACAGGCTCCTGGAGGAATTGCCACTCCCCCCGTGTACGGTCAGCTCTTAGCTTTATATCTGCTCCACAATGACATGTAAGTACTTTTCTACCCAAAGCCGAGAGCAGTGGCTTCCTGAGGATTGTACAGAAATTACGCTTCGCGTTGGAAAGACATCAGCGAAACCCTAAGGCGCAAGGAGCTCTGTGCCTTGTATCATAATACTTAATGCACCTGTTTCATGTGTTACCGGATAGTGCCTAGGCCCAGTCGTTTTAAAATACACTTGTTTTATGTATATTCTCTAAAAGCACATTCTAATTTGTTGTGAGAAACAGCAGTGTCAATAAAGTCCTTTAATTCTGTTGACCTTTTTTGGTTTTGCTTTTTTTTTTTTGAGATTTTATTTATTTATTATGATGTTTCTTTTTTTTAAATTTTTTATTTATTTATGATAGGCACACAGTGACAGAGAGAGAGGGAGAGGCAGAGACACAGGCAGAGGGAGAAGCAGGCTCCATGCCAGGAGCCTGATGCAGGATGCAATCCCGGGACTCCAGGATCACACCCTGGGCTGCAGGCGGCGCTAAACCGCTGCACCACCCAGGGATCCCGAGATTTTATTTATTAATGAGAGGCAGAGACACAGGCAGAGGGAGAAGCAGGCTCCATGCGGGGAGCCCAACGTGCAGCTCAATCCCAGGTCTCCAGGATCAGTCCCTGGGCTGAATGTGGCACTAAACCGCTGAGCCACCCGGGCTGCTGGACCTTTCTTGTTTTTATAAAACCTCCATGGGCTCCTGTTAATTTCATATGTAATCAGTCAATCCAGAGAAACTGAAAGGGAAGATAGAGAAGGTCGAGAGGAATTTGTTTAATGACATGTATGAGATCCTTTGAAAGGTGTTGTTTTTAGTTATTCCTAATTTGTGCTCATTGAAGAAAAGTCAGGAAGCATAAGCGCACAGGAGTCCCTCTGGTGCTGCAAGTCGTCAGTAATTACTGTTAAGTGTTGTTTTAAATTCTATTCAAGCTCTTTGTTTCATATCTTTTAAAAAGTAGCCTCTGATTTCTGTTAGACGTATACCCATGAGCTGTCGATTTCATTTTCATGATCCTGACATATGTTTGTTGTAGTTCAAGCTTTCAAACTCTTGAAGTTTTGGTGGCTCTGCACTTGTTGGTCAGAGGAGGGTTCATGATAAGGAGGAAAGCATGTGTATCACATACGTTGTCAGGGAACTCCAGAGCCTTGAAAGTATAGAGATTTGCCTATTTTTATCTATGAAGAAATGACCTACTTCAGTGTTTGTGTTTTTAGCATACCATTACCTTAATTTAAGGTCTAGATCATAAATTAAAAATGCACTATAAAGATGGCAAAATATTACTTTGTAAAAGTATTTTATTACTTTTTATCTGAAAAGCTACTCTTCCCCTGGACAAATTCATATAAAACTAAATTTGACTCCATAAAATACAGAGTATTTTAAACTATACTTTTGTGTGTTTGCAGTAAGATCTAAAATTTTAAACATTTACCGAAGTGATTTTTTTTAATTGCTTATTGTTTTTTTTTGGGGGGGGGGGGATGTAAATTAGGAATAATGCAAGATATCTTTGGAAGAGGATACCACCTGCTATAAAGTCTGTAAGTATTCTTCAATATTTCCTACTACTTGAATGTAGTAACTGCTTTCATTTAAATGGCAACATTGTAAACTTAAAAAGTTTCTGTTTTCTTTACTATGGTTCACAGAAATAGTTATTAAACTGGTATTAAAGTTTAGGGACAGATCTGCACGTTTCCTCTAATCAGAAATTTAATTTCCCTTGGATAGTTCTAGAAATCTGTCTTCAGCTTCTTTTGATCACGTTAAGACACTTCATGTTAAGTGCCACTTTGCCTGGCAAACAACAGATATTTTACATAAAGGTTTGGTTTGGGTTTTGTTTTGCTTTTTTAACTGATTTGTGCAGTAATGTTATTTACTTTGAAATTGGTGTTATTTACAAGTATATCCTAAGAATGATTTTCACAGCATTAAGATTATTTTTGGTAATTAGGATTTTTGATTTCTTAGTTTGGATGGGAGATTAGATGAAATAACCTCTTAAAATTTTCTTCCAAAATGGAATGAAATACATTTTTAATTTTATGGGATTCATTGTTTCTAGAATAAGTACAAAGTGAATTTTTTAAACACAGAATATTCACAGAATATTATCAAGAATTCACTTGAATTCTTCTGTTCATTATTGGTATTTAGCAGCAATTCATTTAGCATTTTTACTGTCTGTCTTCTCCATTCTATTATATAAGATTGGCTTATTCCTCCAGCTTCATTGACTTAAAATAAAGAACTGTAAATTACACTCATAGTTTCAGTGACGTTCGTGGGAATTCGGTCCCGGGAGAGGCTACAGTGTATGACATTGACAGTCTTTACTATTTGTCGTTTTGCTATTACTTTTGACAAAAAAACATGCATATATATTTTACATGGGTGTATCTGTGAATATCTATATGATATTTATAGCATTTATGTATATATGAAATACAAGTACATTTTGAAGAATTGTTCAAGAAAGTTAATTCCCAGACTTAGTTCTGAAATATTTTTGGACAAGTGTTTTATGCTCTAATTTTCTCTTAGAATTTATATAAACCATACAAATAAATTTTGCATTACTGTCCACAGCACTTAAAAACCTTTTTGATAGTGACTGGGCTGAAGAAGCAATTATACCCCTTAAAAGAAATGTTGAGTTATGTTTTAAGATACAGTTGTTGGTAAAACTCCAAAGTGAATATACTCAAAGACAGTAATATTTATTGCAGGCAAATTCTGAACTTGGGGGAATTTGGTCAGTAGGACAGAGAATCTGGCAGAGAGATTTCCCTGGGATCTATACGACCATCAACGCACACCAGTGGTCTGAGACGGTCCAGCCAATCATGGAAGCACTTAGAGGTAGTGTTTCTTCGTGGTTAAGAATTAGATTAGACCTGTTCTCTAAGTGCTGTGATGTTGAAGTAAGTTAGCAGTGTGTTTTAAAAATACATATATTTCCTGCTAGGTGAATACAGCAGCTTTCAAAATTCTTTTGTAAGGATTTGCTATAATCGTTCTTCTTCATTTCATCCTGCTTGACATTTTATCAGCAGCTAAGGGCTTCACTGTCTCTTAACTTAATTCTAGATTGAGATTCCTCTTGTCAGTAAAAGGATTTTTTGCTACTAAAATGAAATCTTGTAATACTCTAACAAGCTCAAGGTATGTGGTGGTTAAGATTTTAAACCCCACGTATTTAAAAATAGAGACTGTGCTTTGGAGTCTGTTGACTTCAGTCTTTGATAGGGGTGTCTCCAGCTTCTGGATTTGTACCTAGTCAGTTCAGTACACAGATGCTCAGATATTTTTCAGTTGCTCTGAAAGATTACAAGCCTCTGACATGGCACTGATCTGACAATGAAACTGGACCCAGCCTCTCTTTCTGTTCTTCTGCCCCTGACGTTTGCTGGTTCACTCTTTTATAAATTCATACAGTGACCTCTTTTATGTTTTCAATCCTTATTTCCTAATGTTACCTTGTTGCTGTGGTAATCCCTGCCCTGTCTGCCTTCCTGCTCTGGAGGAAGGAATTTTTGAATAACTGTTCATCATTCTGGCAAGGGATATCATCTTTTCAGGGGAGCAGAAGGTGAAGGTTGCTTCTGAGATGTATCTGATTTCTCTTGGGGTGGTAAAGCTGTATCAGCATAAAACAGAACAATGTAAGCGACAAAACAGGAGACACTTAGTTTAAAAGAATGAAGGAAGTGAGCAAGAGTGCAGGGCCTGCTGGGTAGGAAGCCAGTGGGTGGAAAGGGAGGAGGGTGGCATAAGGTAAGGGCAGTTTGGGATATTCCCACAGGAAACCGCCTTAGCCTCTTGACAGAAGTCCGAGGAGGAATGAGTGTGGTGGTGGATTTTGTAGCATCTGGTTCCGTCTTAGGACTGTAGTGTGAAGGTGCAGCCCGCGTGCCCTTTCCCAGCAGCATACAGCAGGTTCATTGGCAGGACTAGGACTCAGATCTTGTGACTCATCCATCAAGTGTTCACTGTGTGCCTTCATCGGGTATAGCGGTGTTTCCTCCCAGGGCCGCCTCTGCCTCTAGCTCCATTAGATTAAACACTCCTTTGGAGGCTGTCCAGTGGGCCTCTGGAACGCCGTGTAGCACAACATGGGGGAGTTTGGCCTCTGGAGCGTGCTTCTGGGGTTCGTATCCTGATGCTGCCATCTGAGTGATCCTTCTGTACCTCATTTTTCTCAATGTAAAGTGGTATCATAAATAGTATTTTTCTTGTGTTGTTAGAAATTAATACGTGTAAGCACTTACATGTGCTTGCTTCATTAATATGTATAAGCATTCATCTGTTCACCTGCAGTATTTGTGAACATATCCTGAGAATTTTACAAATCCCCAGACCCATGAACGGTACTGTCTTCCTCCATAAAATGCAGCCTGCTGAAGGAAGTCTCATAGCATATTTGAATCACTGCTAAATTTAATATTTTGCTTTTTAATGTGTTACAAACTTTGTGTTTTCTAGATTGTTCTAAGAACAGTCTCATTCTCAGATCTCTTCCTTTCTGTTCTGAGTTAGTCACAGTCCTACCAGAAAATTGAAAATGGCTTAACTGAACAGAGGCTAGTGAAAGAGCTGTTGGCAAAGGCAACCAGCAGAGGCCAGCAAAGCCCCAGGGGCTCACTGTAGACAGTAGCCATTCTTATTCTAGGCCCAAAGGGAGGGGGCCATGGAAAGGGGCTGCCCCAGGAGCTGTGTGTGGATCAGCCAGCGCGAGGCAAGGAGGGCGCAGAGGAAGTACATTCACCTGACCTGTGGACACCCCATCCGCCAAGCAGGAGACTACAGGTGCCGTGGGCAGTGGTGTCCAGACTCCCTGGAGTAGAAGGGCAGACAAGGGTTTGAAAGTGCGGGACGGTCCTTCATCTTCCCTCTGTCTGTAGCACTCGCAACTGCTGGTAGATAATAGGTACCTGGAGGTATTATTTACACCACAGAGTGAGCATGGGTCTCCCCAGGACTTTGTCACATGGTGAATTGCTGCAGATGGTAGGTGCTGACTCTGTTCACTGCACTTTCCAACTTGTTCTGATACACTCTCTCCTGAGACCATTTCCCAGGTCTTTAAGGGTCACACAGTGACTAGAATGTCCCCGAGTAGTTAAAAGCAGCCTGAGTTGTGTGGCCTTTGACTAACCCTGTGGAACTCTGTGCCTGTGACTTTGCTCCATCTGCCCACCCCCTTCGCCTCCCCATGTGCTTCTCTCCTGTTTGCCAGGCCTGCCTCTGTTTCTCTCCTCTTCCTCTCCCATCGGCGTGTCTCTTCCATTCATTCCATCTTGTTCTCCCCATCTCCTCTCAATTGTAAAAATCTAACCAGAGTGCTTGAACTAAAGTTATTTTTAAAATTCAGTAGGCTTTCTGTGTGGGTACAGCTGTTGGTGCATGCTTAGATCTCCCTGTTTGAGTGCCCATGACCTTCATTCAGTAAGGGAAGCCTCCGTTATTGCCAAGGTGTTTCAAGTCCACCGTGAGGCCATGTGCTGAGCGATCGGTAGGACAGGGGAGAGAGTTGACTAGAGGCGTGGAAGCTGGAGGGGACATCAGGCTCAGAAGTGAGGACATGTGATGGAATGTCAGCGATCCTTAAGTATGAGGGAACGAGGCCAAAGGCTATGTCCTGGTGGTGATATCTTTAACAAGCAAGTCTTCAACTCATGACTTCCTTGGTTTTGTTTTGTTTTGTTTTGTTTTTTTTGTTTTTTTTTTTAAGATTTTTATGTATTAACTAGAGAAAGAGGCAGAGACACAGGCAGAGGGAGAAGCAGGCTCCCCGCAGGGAGCCTGATGTAGGACTCGATCCCTGGACTCCAGGATCATGCCCTGGGCCGAAGGCAGGTGCTTCACCGCTAAGCCACCCAGGCGTCCCAGCACATGATTTCCTTAGAGAGGCTAGGCTCTTTGATTGAGAACGTATAAAAGCCCTCCTTCTGTAGAGAAGTTGAGGAAACCACAGAGTTGTGGAGCACTATGTGCCATAGGAGGTGAAAACAAGCTTGTTAAATAGTGTAAACAGAGCTGGGAGTTTAGAGCTGGCAGTGAACCTCAGTGCTGCAGGAGGAGCTTGTGAACAGACGTGGGAGTCACAGAGAGCAGACACCACACAGCAACATAAACCCAGAGCCCAGAGATGAAAAGGTGTAAGGCTTGTCTGAGAGCCGGGGGCCTATTGGGGAGTAGAGGGTGCCTGAGAAGCTTGGTGTAGTTGTCAGGCAACGTCCCAGGAATGGAGAGAGGATTTTCAGTATATCATGGGGCTGTGTTGTACATAAACATTGGCAATTCAATGTGGAAAGTAAAATAGAATATTTGTAAGCATGTTGACAGCCAGGGGGAGGAGCCCTTGTGTTACTGCAAGAGCAGTGGGCAGGAAGATAGGCTAGCTGCACCTCGGTTCCTACCATTGACTTATCTCTGCCTCATTTCTGAAGTATTTAATGTGGAAATGTAAGCCTAGGGAACTCTCACATGTCATCTCTAGGGAGGTTTTGTTGCTGGAATTGTTTGCAGCCCACACACTCCCCATTAGGCTCAGTCATTCAGGACTTGACGTTGGGATTTGAACCCAAATTAAGTCAAAGGTTCAGAGAAGACTTGAAAGTTGGGAAGTGTTAATAAAATTCAATTGCATGGGCAGCCCTGTTGACTCAGTGGTTGAGCGTCTGCCTTCGGCCCGGGGCGTGATCCTGGAGACCCAGGATTGAGTCCCACGTCAGGCTCCCTGCTTGGAGCCTGCTTCTCCCTCTGCCTGTGTCTCTGCCTCTCTCTCTCCATCTCTCTCTCTCCCTGTCTCTTATGAATGAATGAATGAATGAATGAATGAATGAATGAATGAATCTTAAAAAAAATTCAGCTGCGTAAACTTGAAGATCTAATTGGGTTTATTAAGCAATCCTTGGTTTGGGCAGCATGCCATTGAGCAAGTAGAGGGGAGCTGTGAGGAGCTTGATTAAATGGCAGGTTTGCATAGGAAGGAACTTGGGGCAAGGACATTATTAGCAAAAGAAAAGGAAGGATGTTTCAGGCCAGGTCACCTCCCTTAAGGGTAGAGTAAGGAATCTCCTTTCTGGGAGTTGAGGGTTTCCACGTGATCAGGAAATTCCCCACTGACCTCATAAGACTGTATTTCTAGATTGAAACTGTGTTAGGTATTAAGTCCCAGTTTGCTGAGGCATTTGGGACCTGTGGTTTTCTTGTTAACAGAAGAGCACTCTAGCTGCAAGTTTTGTTCTGCAGTTTCTAGGTGCGCTCCTATACAGAGACCCTGCTCAGAACGGACAGCTGATTACTGAAGTAGATCATTTCCACTCCTTTCAGTCCATGAAAGTGGAATTAAAAAAGAAAAACATGTATATAAAGATAAATTTACATACATAAATGTATTTAAATGAAGTTTTCTTAGAGTTTGGGTCTTATGTATATTAACTTTTTTCCTAGTAAATTTCATTGTCCCTCCAAGAGAGATTTGCTTTCCAAGAGGAAGTACAAGAGATTGATTTGTTTATTCAGCAGTATCTGAGCACCTCTTCCGTGCCTGGCACAGGTGTCTGTATCTGTCAGCATAGAGCTCTTTGGGTTGATCTAGTCTTGTTTTAGAGAATGTAGACAAGGACAATCATGTAACTTAATCCTGTGTTAAAAATGCCAGCTCTTTTGTTCACTGTCTGCCCCCCTCCACTCCCACCTCAGATGCAACAAGAAGAAGAGCCTTTGCCCTGGTCTCACAAGCCTACACCTCCATAATTGCTGATGACTTCGCGGCCTTTGTTGGGCTCCCTGTGGAGGAGGCTGTGAAAGGTATGGTGGGCTTACTTTTTACTTTGAACAAAGGTGGAAGGGTAAATTGTTGAAACAGGTTGGTTTTGGAATTTAGGTGATGTTTGTTCCCTGGAAGGAATTATAAAACCTACGGGGTGCCACACCCCCAGGGGGTGTGGGCAGGAAACATCCAGTCATCAAGCCAGTAGTGGCTCTGCCAAGGCATGGGGTAGGAGTCCCCGCACAGGTAGGAGGAGAGATTTTATACAGATCTTACAGCACCTTGCAACCAGTTTCTCTACCAAATGAATTAAGGAAAAACCATAGTAGAGCCTTCTGGGTTTTCAAGTGTGGATAAGAGATTTCAGATTCATATTTACTTTTAAAGCATTTTTTGCCAAAAGCAGTTAATGCTGTCTTAGAACACGAGCTTTGCAAAGGAGGACTTTGCCATTCTTATAAAGTCAGCATTGGGCTGTATCTATGAGGTGTACCCTCGTTGCATCTGATCATTCTAGCTCTTTCTTTATCAGAACCTCTTTGATATTTCTATAGTCATTTTTTGCCACAGTTCCCAGGACTTGATCCATGAGTATTTTCTACTTTTATTTCTAAGAACTTTGATGAAGACTCAAGTTAACAGTGGGCCTGTGAAATGGTGGGGTGTCCTCCCAAGGTGATTCCCAGGAAGGAGACTAGAGCCCCTGTTGACTGAGAGTGGGACAAGCAGGGAGGGATGTGGTGGGAACAGAGTTCCTGGAAGACGGGGACAAGGAGGGTGTGAGAGGGCAAGGGGGCCTATGGAGAAGGCACTTGAGACAGCCCCAGGCAGCTCAGGTTACATCCGGTCTTAGAATTGGTACGGAATGTGAGATGCAAGAAAGTAGAGGGTGTACAGATTATTTGCTTTTGTTAAGTATGCCAGGTGAGTAGCATTAAGTTAATAATTCTTAAACTTTGTAATTTCTTTAAATTATCTGTTCCTATGAATCAACATGTTGATAAATGTGTTCTTTTAAGAAAATTTTAATTGACCTCATGACTCACTTGTAGAAATCCTCATTTTACCTGTATTTAGTAAAGGGAGTCTCCTCTCACTGTCCCTTTTCAGCCCCTTTTTCCTCGATATTTCTCACCAGTAACTCTTACCCAGTGTCTCCAAATATGCTTTTGCATTTGGATTTCTCAGTGATGCCCAAACTAGCTCCTCCCCTTGGTAAATTGCTATCGAATGCTATATGTGCCTTGTAGCATTGTTTTACCATAATTGACATTTTTGATTCTCTGACTAAAATAAGAACACTGTTGAGTCCACACCTTGTTCCTCAGTTTCCAAAGCCTACCACAATTTTAGAGGCATAAAAGGCAGGTTAATGAAGTTCCTGGAGTAAATCATACTGTTGCTTATAAACATTTGTTTTGATTCATCTTGAAATTGATCTGTAGTTTATTACATACTAATAACATACCCCTGAGCCCTACTCTTAACTGACTGCCTGGGTCCGAGTCCTGTACCCTCCTCCCAACCCCATACTAACTGCGTGACCCAGGACACGTCATAGGATTCTCCAAAATTCATTTTTCACATCAGTTTAGTGATGGTTCTGAGTCCTACTTCATAGAGTTGTGTGGTGATGACCTGATATGATTGCTGTGGGACGGTGCCTACTGGCCAAGACTCGGTTTTGTCATTGGCATCAGCTTTGTTACTACTGATAGAGCAACTGGAGGCAGTGTCATGTACATCCTCCTTAGAGATGGAAGTGTTGTTTCCGGTATATTGACTAGATTAATACCGTATTGCACACTATGGAAGACTGGTCATTTGCTAGGGATTGTATCAGCCTGATAGAGTAAAATGAGACTTTGATACACATTTCAGAAATGTTTCAAAAGTAAGTCCATCTGAGAATGCTATCTATATAATCAACTTTCCTAGTAAAAATACACATTGTAGGGTAACCTGGACTTGTCAGATCCTCCATACAAGTAGTGCCATTGACAGATTGTGGATCTTGTAAATGAAAATTATAGTAACTTTTGGTTATTGCTTCATTTGTGTGTTAAATACATATCTCTAGGTATATTGGAACAAGGATGGCAAGCCGACTCTACCACAAGAATGGTTATGCCCAAAAAGCCAGGTAGGTGGAGCTCTTCATCCATATATGCACCATGGACCTCTTCTAAGACTACTTCAGTCTTTTAGACATTGAATTTGAGTAATTTGGTAATAAGGTTCTGCTGTGCTAGCAAATTGAAAGTAACTCAGTTAAGTATAGACCTGGAATGATAGACGCAGCAGAAAGGATTTTAAAAAAGATCACCTAGTTTTACCGTGATTTCTAAAAAAAAAATTTTTTTTTTTTTTTTTAAGAACCGGGTTTCCACGATCACACCCTGGGCTGAAGGTGGTGCTAAACCACTGAGCCACCCAGGGATCCCCCAATTTTTTTTTTTTTTTTTTTTGTATAAGAAACTATATGGGTTTCTCAGAATCCATATTACAACTTAATTCTTACTAAGCATTAGTCTCCCGTCCACTTACTTATGGGACCATTTCTAAGTGTGTTTATCCATATCTAAGTCATTGTCTTTTTAAAAAAATATCTTCTTTTTCTCCTTGTACTATAGCCGTGTAGACTCTTCTCTGAAACAAGATTTTCAGTGGCTTTAACTTTCACAGAATTAAGTTCTTTGGCCTTTTAAGGCTTAAATTATTTGGCCTGAGCTTGTTGTCTCCATCTGAATTCCCAGCCCCTCAGTCCTCCTGAAGTGAGCCGTGCTCATTCCTGCGTGGAGGTCTCTCCTCCCTTGGCAGGAGTGCCCTTTTATGCCAGGTCTTTGGAACTGGGCTTAATGCCATCCATACACCCTCTCCCTCAACCAGAGTTCCTTCCACCTGCTCCGTGTTCCTATCATGTAGACAGTGTTGACCCCTCAGCAAGGAATTCCTCAGATTTCAGTGGGCCCTGCCCTGGGAAGTTTCAAGAGGTGGTGAGACCCGGTCCCAGCGGGTCTCACTGCTGTAATGAGAAGACCCGCGTAATCATATAGAGCATAACTGTTAACCGTTTGAGAAGTAAATGGTAGTAAATGCCATTACATTACAAATGACATGTTCTGTGTGAAAGCTCTTCACAGTGACTCATATAAACTGGGCTGTTCATTGTCCTTAGTTGCAGGGGCCCTGGATGTGTCCTTTAACAGGTTTATTCCCTTATCAGGTACGTTATGTTTATATATTCATTTAAAACATTTCATTGTTCTTTTTTTTTTTTTTTGTCATGTGTCTCTGTTTTCCTTAGCTCCCACATTGTAAATGAAGAGATGAAATTCTGTATTTGCTGTTTATAATGATATATTTGGTTATAATAGAGAACGTGTGGGCTCCCCTCTGTAGTTCACCTTGAGGCCAGGGCATCTTCTGGCCCAGTCACGGAGCCTCCGTGGTGTCATGGGGGGAAGCCGTGATGGGGCTTCTCACCAGCACTTCCTCGGAAGGCATCCCTGGGCTGACATGTGCTAAATTAAAAGTTGAAACTAAATTCCTTGATAGGGTCTTTGTGGGTTTTTTTGTTTTGTTTTGTTCACTGACAATTTAATGTCCTCCTAGAGCACTGCATGGCACGGTAAGCACTGGGTGATTGGTTATTCACTGAATATCATGTCAGGTGGGTATATGTCCTTCCAGGAAGAGCTGTGCTCTCTCAAGAGAGGTGTTGCTTGTTAACCTGGAAACTTCAACAAAGCTGGACATGCCTTTGCTCCCCGTTGAGAAAAACTCATCAAAGTTGAAACTTTGCTTGTTTTTCAAAATGTCCAAAATCAATAAGAAAGTTTCTTTATTGATAAATGACAGGCCTGGAAGGGTGTGGGTGGCAGGGCCCAGGTGCTGTCACATGGGGTCTAACTTTAGTCTCTTTCTGTTTCACTTGCAGAGCCTGCCCCAGTGCCCCCAATCCCCAATGAGCAGCAGTTAGCCAGACTGACCGATTATGTGGCTTTTCTCGAAAACTGATGTATCATTCTGAGTCCAAGATCCACCTTCAGAATCCTGTATACTGACAGATATAGAAATGTAAAATTTTTATTTTCAATTTATTGGATGGATGAAGCACCTCAGCATTCCTTACTGAGTATGTGATAAAATACATATATAAAGTATATTATTATATATTTTGTCCTTAAACATTATGCTGAATAGTTGTTGAAACAATTCTCATTTTGTAATATTTGACAATTTGGATGGAGCCCGTCAGTATTATGCAGTTTAATTTCCTAGTGACTGACTGATAAAACAGCTCTCCTGCTTCATGTAGGTCAGTGGTTGACAGCTGTTTGCCCCTGCCCCAGCGTGCAGCACACCCCATCGGCACTGATGGTTGATAGTTGCAGTGATTCCTTTGGGGTTTGAGGAGGACTGTCCCCGGAGACAGTCTCTGAGCTGCCAGGGATTCTGATGCACCCCCTTCAGAGAATATGCTCTCTTTCTCCTCACCTCCTGAATATCACTCTTACAGAATGCTGAAGTGTAGCTGAGGAACAGAAGACCACTTCCTCAGTGAACCAGTTTGTTAACTTTGATTTTTTCCTGATGGTGTACATCCATTGCTGGCAGTGGAGGGCTTGCCATGAAAATGCAACTATTTAAGACCTTCAGGAGAAATATTAGATGTAATACTCCTTTCAGAAGAAGGGAATATTAGGGTGGAACGCATTATATTGGCAAGGAAGCTATTAAGATAAGTGATCCACTTTGTACAACTGTCTTGCAGCCTACTGGTTGCTTATTTTTATCCTTTGGTTCAAGTTCTGCCTTTTGGAGAAATACCGAACAAGTCTTGCAGTTTTTGTGTGATGCCCTCTGAATATTTGGAGGTGTTGATTGTATCTTCAGGTTAAAAGCCCCCCTGCTTCATTTATTCTGCATTTGTTCAATAAATATTTAATTGAATCAGCTGTTTCATCTGAGATAGTTTCTAGAAATTTCACTCTCCTGGTGTTTCTGTGGATACATTCTAGTTTGCCATTTTTTCAATATACAAATGTCCTACTTGAGTAGAAATGACATATATAGTGGTGATTGTATGATTCCGATTTTTGTTCATTTTAAATACATTTTTCAATTATTAACATTTGTGGAAATACCTTTTAAATTAACAGTTTATTGAACTCAGATGTCTAAGTCATGTTGTTAAAACTCCCTTGTTTTACAGTTGAGGAAATGGAAATTCAAGAAGCAAGAGGATCAATAGCTAGAAAGTGATGATGCCAGTTATTGAACTTCCAGGTATTAAGTACAAATTGTATCCATGGGCCTTATTTTAAATAGATTGGAATCAACTGAATTGTTCATTAATAGAGGACGAGGTGAATAAATGGTAGCATTCAGTGCTGTGCTGTGCAGCTCCCGGAGGCATGAGTAAGAGAGAGAAGATCTCTGGATGAAAACAAGGTGATCTTCAGAGTGAAAGCAGAGGAAGTAGAAGGGGTTTAGTGAGAAAGGGTATATGGATATATGTGCAACCATACATACTTGCTGGTATTTCAAAAAACAGTCAGAGGCTAAACCACAAACTGGTAAAACTGGTTCTTCAAAGGGGAAAAGGAAGTGGTCAGTGAACTTCACATAGTGAAACAGTAATTACTTCAGGTGACTTGATCACAGTTTTGATTTTGCATTGTCACTGGAATACATACTGAGGACACAGACCTCAGCCCACTGAATATGGCTTCATGGCTAATTTCAAAAAACCACCTTGGTAACGTCACTATTATTAAAAGTATATTTTAGGATAAAGCAATTTAGAAATCAAGTAGTCTTAAATTTCACTTAGAAACCCTAAATGCTTTTTCTTTCTAAACAATAAGTAGTTCCTGGTCCAACTAGAAAGGCCTAAAGTAATTATAACCCAACACCAGTGAAAACCAATAATGCCCAGATGGTGGTCTCTAAACTCCCATTTTCAAATAAGCAGAATCAAAACTTATTTTCAAAGTAGATACTGGTCTGGGGAAATAATTACATGGTTGAACCTCAGTATAAGATCTCCCAGGTTCAGGAATGTTTCAGAGTCTAAGAGGGTTCTTTCAGAAGTTCATAGAAGCCAACCTGAAGGAACTTCTATTGGCCAAACATGAGATAAATTGAGTACAAAAAATCTAAATACGTGTTTATATTTTTAATCCCAAGTTCATAATTACAGTACTAAACCTCATCCTTGCACAAGAAATTCAGGATAAATGCTTGATTCGGTCTCCCCTGTATTTATCAGTGTAAAGAACAAATGAATTGATGCCCTAGGGATATCCAAAATAACAAAATTGAGCTTGCAAAGTGATCAAACAACTGATCGTAGACAGTTCTTTACAGAAAGATTCCACCCAATAGATACTGATAAAATTAGAAAATCCGTATTTTGCAGTACTTTTCCTAAAGGATCTAGGAAAGAAGCATCAATGGCTGCTGAGACCATGGGCTGAGAAAGTAAGACTGAGCATAAAATAAACCCAGCAGACACATCAGCCCATCTTTGGTCCTGGCTACTGCTGAGACTGCCAGCTGCAGGTGTAGCCTGACAGCACCCTGCTTTAGACCCATCGAGTGTATCTATGCTTTTTGCTCTGGGACTTACCTGACAATGCCACAGGGTTGCCCACACAAACCTGGGTAAGGGGGAACTAGATCCCAGACCAGCCTTTCAACAGATGGAGGCACGACCTAGGCAATAACACGGCCTTCCATGTCTTGGGAAGACGGTCCCAGGGTACGTTCCATGTGTGGTACCTGAAAAAAGACCCCACAGAGCCTGAGCTATGGTTGCCCATTGTGACCAGTCTGCGGTGGCGTGGATTGCTAGTTCCTCCTTCCTTGTTTCTCTCTTCCCAGTTCCCCTCTGTGTTTCCTGGGATCAAGAGAAGTGGCCCGTCTACATGTAAGTTGAAAGCACCTGAATCCATCATTCTTTTTTTTTTAATCTTTTTTTTTTTTCATTTATTATGATAGTCACACACAGAGAGAGAGAGAGGCAGAGACATAGGCAGAGGGAGAAGCAGGCTCCATGCACCGGGAGCCCAACGTGGGATTCGATCCCGGGTCTCCAGGATCGCGCCCTGGGCCAAAGGCAGGCGCTAAACCGCTGCGCCACCCAGGGATCCCCTGAATCCATCATTCTTAACATCACTCAGTGAGACATGTAAGCTTGCCAGGATGGCAGGGTAAGCATATAGTCTCCACCATGAAGTTTTGTCAGAACAAACTCCCCCAAAATGAATAGGAATCTAACCAAAGTTGTAGACTTAACTGCCCATTTCCATGATACGCAGTTATTAGGTGAACAAGTTAAACGCCCCACTAAGAAGCAGTCAGCCAGATCTAGAATGTGGGGGATTTAACAGGACAAAAAAGTGAGTTTCCTTAAAAAATAAATGACCTGAGAAGAGTCAAAGGGTGGTAGAGTTGGCAGTGAGCATGGGAAGATCTCTGCTCCTGGGCTGAAGTACTTTGAGGCAGACTCCAGTTGTGCCAAGAACTACAAACAGATGGCTGCGTGGCGAGAAATCTGCTTAAGGGCATCAAAGATCTCAAGTGGTGAGGCCTGAGGGGCTCAGGTTTGAGCACCCAGAGAACCCAGAGGGCTGGGCAGCAGCATTTGGGGGGCCATTCATTGCTGGCCAGGGTCGGGTCCTGTGCTGGAGGCCTGCCACCTTGCGGGGATTGGCCATTTGAGAGGGCTAAACCACACAGCTGGGGATCCCTGGGTGACTCAGCTGTTTAGTGCCTGCCTTTGGCCCAGGCCGTGATCCTGGAGTCCTGGGATCAAGTCCCACATCGGGCTCCCTGCATGGAGCCTGCTTCTCCCTCTGCCTGTGTCTCTGCCTCTCTCTCTCTCTCTCTCTCTCTCTCTCTCTCTCTCTCTCTCTGTGTCTCTCATGAATATATAAATAAAATCTTTTAAAAAAATAAATAAAAAAGCCACACAGCTGCTTACTCTTCAAGACATCTGGTGAACTTTTAGGCTGCTTTGGGTAGGGAAAAAAGAGGGCAAGTCCAAAAAAGCCTTTGGGAAACAGCTTGCTTTTCCCACAGTCTTGCCGTGTGGGGCTCCAGGTAACAGGCAGGTTAGTGGGGGTGCCCATCAACAAACCAGCGTAGTTAGTTAAACTGCTGGAGGACAGGGCAGCAGAATGTGTTCTCACGGAAACACAAAGTACACAATGGAGCTTACTGGAAGCTGTTGGAGACACAGTCTGTGATGTGTGTAGTGGGATTTGAAGAAATAGAAAGTAAATCGGAAAACAGTACCTGAAGTACTGGCCAAGAACTCTCCAAAACAGATGAAAGAAGTCAAGTGACAGGTTCAAAAATCTCAGAAACCCCCACACAGGATGAATACCAAAACCAAGCACGCCCCCCAACCCTGACACCTAGGTAGCTACTGAAAATGAAAGCAAACATATTAAAATTATGAAGGGGCTGACGGGGGATGAGGAGTAAGGGAATTTCTCCTCAGAAGCAAAAGCAAAGCCAGAGGATAATAAAATAGCATTCTAAGTATTGAAAGTAAAAAAAATGACTGCCATTTATGAGACCCGTTGTTACTTTCGGCCTTCCTGTGTTCAGTTTAAAAGTGGAACAAGATCTATCCGTGCAAACACTAACCAAAAGAAAGGTGCGGCGCCACGGTGGACCTGAAGGTGAGAAGCATGTGTCGTGGACAAGGTTTCCTATCACTGCGCTGAGTTACCATAGACTTGACGACTTAGGACAACACTGACAGTTACGGAGTCGAGGAGTCTAAGCTGGGTCCCGCTGGGGCAGGGTCAGGTGTCAGCAGGACTGCTGCCTTCCTGCTGGGAGGCTCCAGGGGACAAGCTGTTTCCTTGCCCTGTCTGGCTTCCAGAGGCTGCCCACACACCTTGGCGCCTGGCCCTGCAGCCGTTTTCAAAACCAGCAGCATTGGGCCAGGCTGTTTCCACACTGCCACCTCTTGGGGGCTCTCCTACCACTTTAAAGACCCCTGTGTTACGTTGTCCCACCTGGGCATCCAGGACAATCTCCCTATTTTAAGATAGGCTGATTAGCAACCTTCCATCTGCTCTCTCAATTTCGCTTTCATGTGACAACATATTCAGAGGTTTCTGGGATTCAGATGTATGCGTATTTGAGGACCATTGTTCTTCCCACTACGAGGTCAGTCCAGTAGGCAACAGGAATATATAATTCTGCATCTATAAATCTAAAATGAAATATAACCAAAACAGGAGTTGACAACGGACTCCTCTATAGTTGGGGAGTTGGGGTGGTGGCTGGCACTAACCCTACCAGACATTAAGACAATCCAAAGCCTCTATTATTAAAATGTAAAACCTCATGACCCTGGAGCGTGAATAGTAGATAGCCCTGTGGAATAAACTAGAGATGAGAAATAGACTTGAATACATACAGAAATGTACCGTGTGATAAAGACGGCATCTCAGATCACTGAGAATATAAGGTGGACTTTTTAACAAATGGCTCTGGGAAAATTGGTTAGCTATTTGGAAAAATCTATTAGAATAGGATCCAGATAGATGAGGGATCTTAATGCGCAATAATGAAACCATGCCAGTACTAGACCTTGGGTAAAGTAAAGGCTTCTCTGTCTCAAAATTTGGGCTGTTAGAAGAGTCCTCAATTCCACTACTTGAAAATGTTGCAAATTATGAAGACATCTGAGCAGAAACCTGGGGTAAATACAGAGAACAAACGAGGGGTTGCCAGAAGGGAGAGCTGTGGGGATAGAGAATGAGTGGAATAGCTGAAGGGGATTAAGAAGTACAAACTTCCAGTTATAAGTAAATCCGAGAGATGAAAAGTAAGCATAGGAAATATAGTCAAGGTTGCAGTGACACGTGGGGATAGATGGAAGCCTGAAGCTAATGCAGCACTGCATGTCAACTGAACTTCCATTACAAGTTTTTAAAAAGGCATCTGGCAACTGACAATACTTACAACATAAAGAGCTGATCATAGCCCTTACATATAAAGAATTCTTAAAAATCAAAATAATTATATGTGCTGCTGAAGTGAGCACTCAAGGTAATTAAAAAGCGAAAACCAACAGGGAAAAAAATGACAATTCACAAAAATTTACAAAGTGGCTTTTAAACATGAAAAGAGGTTCAACTTCATTTATAATAAGAGAACCGGGAACTTAAAATAGCATTGAGTTTGTATGTGTAAGACATAGGAGTAGCAGAACCTCAAGAGTGTAACAAGGTGTTCTGTTACCAAACTCAGGAAATTCACCCTCATAGGCTTAGTTGGTGGGAGTGCAAGTGGGAACATCCCTACAGAGACAGGTGGGCAGTATCTGAGAAGGGCAAATGTGTATACTTTGATTCCCTGCAATCTAGCCATTAGGAATTTATCCTGAAGATTCAACACCACAATAGTTTTTTTTAAAAAGCCTATGTACAAGGTTATTTATTGGAGCATTATTCCTGATGGGCTCATACTGGGAATAGCCCAAGTGCTTATACACAAGGGAATGGTACATCCACATGAGGGAGTCCTATGCATCTATAATAAAGAATCGTGACAGTCCCTCATACAGAGTGACTTCCAGGACATGCTGGTAAGGGGCGGGGGGGGGGGGGGGGGGGCGGGCTTGGCAGGGAAGCAATGTGCATGTGCATGAAAGTGCCTAGAGTATGCTATTTTTTGTGTAAGAAAAAAGAAAATCTGTGTATATTTGCTCACCAGTGGGGGAAAGAAAACACCAGAAGGGAAGCCAAAATAATAAAAGTGTTTCGGGGGTATAGGAGGGAATAAAATGGAGAGGATAGGACCAGGGGGGCTGGAGGGCTGTCCCTTCCCTTTTGCACACTTCTGACTTGGGGGACTATATGAATGTTTCGTGTACTCAAGAAGTAAAATGATGATTGGGGGAAGGGGGAATGAGCCAAAGCGCATTTTAAATAAATTACATACGTGCCCTGAAGGTAAGGGTCCTAAGTCAGGTAAGATTTGAAGAACACTGTTTAGACTGTATGTCCTAAGGTTCAACACAAAAAAATAACTTTAAACATATATTAAACTCCGTTTACTGGGCTTCTTTTTTTGCAAAAAATAAAGGTTAGCAATTCAGAAATGATTTTGTGTGTTCTAGGATTGAACAAATGGTAAACATATTGTAGAAGATACGTTCCCCTGTCCAAGAGGATGCTACTACTACAGGCACCCTCATCTTACTGCGCACCACAGGCGTTGCATTTGGCTTTGATTTTGTATTTTTACAAGGTTTGTGGCAACCCTGCCAATTTGATGAAAGAAAAAGCTTTAAAAATTGTCCCAGATCAAAAGAAACTAAAGAGGCACAATTCGGTGCACTGCTATAATAAAAGTACATTATAAAGCATAATTGGGAATTGATGAAATATGAATAAACCATCAATTACATTAGAGGTTGGCAAATTGCAACCTGTTGGTCAAGAACAGGCTACTGGCTATTTTTGTAAATAGTTTTATTGGCATACAGCCATGTCCATGTATTTATGTATTATCTGTAGCTGCTTTCACACCATAAAGCAAAATTGAGTAGTTGACAGACTGTCCTGCAAAGCATAAGATACTGTCTGACCCTTTACAGAAAATTTCCCAACTCCTATTATTCAACATTCATTTCCTTGATTTTGTTGATTTTACCATGGGTGTGGAAGAGAACGTCCTTGTTTCCAGAAACTAATCTTACTTAGAAAATAAAATTTTATATAAACATTATTTCAATCTACATGTATATGTACTTGTCAGTAATAAGCATTGGAGCTACTTTATTAGATGATTTCATCAATGAGTGCAAAATTCTCAAAATTGTGCCTCCATACTATTAGTATATGGAATATGTTCGCTATATAAGTTTTCAAATTTTCTTTGCCTTTCATGAATTTGATATTCCTGAAGAGAGCTGGCCAGTTATTTTTTTTAAAAGCCCTTCATTTGGGGTTTGTCTGCTGCTTCATTATTAGATTCAGGATATACATTTTTGACAACACCACAGAAGTGGTAATGTTCTCTTTGGTGTTTTGTATCAGGCACATGATAGTAGAAGTCCCTACTACTTTTAGTGGAGAATGTTCTAGAAACAAAGGTCTGGATGTGCACTTTGGGGGGAGGGCAGTGTCCTTGCTCCATGCTATCTCACTGGATGGAACTAGGACATCTGTCTGTGTATATGTGATTATCTGTGTATCAGCAGTTCCTGAAAAGTCTCCTGAAGATTCTGATAGTTCCTCTAATTGAGAATTATTAAATTAGAGCCACCTAAAAACAAAATACCTCCAAACTTATGAGCTATTATTGCCCACTGCATTAATCCTAAATCATTGAAGTGTTCAAAAAGGAAGAAGGATGCAGATTGATTGTAGACATTAAAAGTGCATGTCAAAATCTAGAGTAAACATCTGTTTCCACCAACATAACTAAGCCTGGAGAAAACCTCAGTCTAGAACAACGAAAATTCCGTTTAGAGTACTACAATTATTTTATAATATACATTGATGACCTGACAGAGAATAAGGGACATCGCCGAATGCTGGAAACAACTAGTCTCCTGCTCTGGAGACTGTGTGTGTTCTGGGGCCATCAGCCAATGACCTAGAAGCCAAGTCATTTCATACCGCCAGTGTGAAGGAAGCAGGAGACAAAACCTAATGTTTAACAAGATGAAGAAGATCAGCAAACTCACATGAAGTAGGACACCATAAAGATGACACCCTCAAAGGATAGACTAGAAAAAACAAAATCCTGTCACAGAAAGAGCTGCTGCTGGGTTGCAGGTAAGAATTGAGTGCACAAGTCTGTCTAAAGGGCTCTGATAAGTTCCTCCCAGAAGCTGGGCAGAAGAAACAGCCAATCTCTGTAGGAATAAGTTTAACTCAAGGCCTGAATGAATTGCCACAGATAAGGTTCTGAGAAAGATGAATTCACAATCAAAAACTAAAACACACACCGTAAATATGCCATTATGAGCAAGAATTAGCATAAGCTAAAACTAGGGAGCTAAACCCTCAAAGATGTTAGGTATCTAAGTGATAATATTTTAAATATTTTGTATGTTTAAGCATGTTTAATATGTTAAGATACAGTTATTTAAGTTTATTAAATACTATTTTAAAAATATATTCAAGGAAATTAAGGTTATTGAAAGTATGAAAAATGAACAAGAGACATAAAAAAATACCTGGCATATGTGAAAAAGAACTAGAAACTCTCAAAAAGAAAAAAAAAAAAAGAAAAAAGGCTCAGCAGATGGTCTTATAGCTTGGTTCCATCAGATTAGAAGACTTTGGGGTTCAACAGTAAGTCAGAGCTCAATGAAAATGGTAAATTTAGGAATCCCTGGGTGGCGCAGTGGTTTAGCGCCTGCCTTTGGCCCAGGGCGCGATCCTGGAGACCCGCGATCGAATCCCACGTCAGGCTCCCGGTGCATGGAGCCTGCTTCTCCCTCTGCCTATGTCTCTGCCTCTCTTTCTCTCTCTCTGTGTGTGACTATCATAAATTAAAAAAAAAATTTAAAAAAAAGAAAATGGTAAATTTGATATCAGGTCCAGTGCTGGCACAATGGGCCCATAAATGGAATGGCCTTTGTAGCCAGGATGGAGGTCCTGCCCGGGCTAGGCAGCGTGGGTTCTCTATCACCGACATTGTGCCCACTGTTTGCTGTCCTGGCATCAGCAGAATGTCATGTTGAGGCGTCACTAATGGCACCATCCAGAAAGAAATCAGATAACCAATTGGTAGCAAGTTGATTACCTTAGCCCCTTCTACTCTGGAAAGGCCAGTGTTGCATCCTTCTTGGAAATGACGTCTACTCAGGTATGGGTTTGCCTTCCACATGCATGGCGTCTTCTCCAGCACCACCTTCAGAGAACATACAAAATATCTACCGACCACAAATTCTACAGAACATTGCCTAGTCTAAGGGACCCATTCTACAAAAAAGATGTGACAATGGGTACATGGCCATGTAATCCATTGATTCTAAATCCTTACCCAAAGTATCTACCAACAGAACGGTGGAATGTCCTGTTCATGGCTCAGAGGACATGCCAGCTCTGTGACAGCTACTTGGTGACTAGGATGCTTCCTATCAAGATGCAGAGTATTCACTGAACCCAACCACAACTAATAATGAGGCTGTGTCCCCAGGAGCTGGATGACAGGGGCCTGAGGACAAAAGTGTGGTCAGATGTCCTCACTGCAACTCCAAGAGATCCATTCATGGGATTTTTGCTCTTCACTTAAGGTTATAAAGAACATTATTCATTGTCTAGTTCCTGCAGGTTAAACTCTGAATAATGACCCCCCACTGAGAAGTGAACACATGTTTTACAGCCCTGTAAAATCAAAGCTGTATTGCCCGGGAGAGTCCAGTGAGGTTACCCAGGCTTCTGAGAGAAATTGTCTAATGACACAGCAGCGATCATTTTGTCTTGCTTTGGATAAGTAATCCTTAACATGTCCCAGAAGGAATGCTACCCAGCATGAGGAGAAAAGATGGGGTGAGGATAGTGACCATCTTCAGATACTGGACTGTCATGTGGATGGATGGATGGGTATCACTTATTGCTTCCAAAGGCGGAATCAGGTGACGATTAGAAAAGGCAAGATTTGGCTCAATGCAAATAAGAGGTTTTTAACTGTCTGGACCAGCACTGCCCAATGAAAGTGGGAATCGTTAAATTAGGTGAGTCACATATGTGAGTTTAAATTTCTCCAGTAGCCGCAATAAAAAAAAAAAAAACAGTGGAAAGGAAAAACAGATGACATTAATTTCAACGACATAGCTTATTCAGCCCAATCCAAAGTATCATCAGTTCAACGTGTCATCAGTATCAAAAATACTAATGAGATATTTTGCATTCTTCCAGGCTCAATCTTGAAATCCCATGTGGATTTTACATTTCTTTACAGCACAGCTCAGTTTGGACTAGGCGCCTTCCAAGCGCTCACCGGCCACGTGTGGCTCAGGCATATTGAACAGCAGGGGTCGGGATTGTCTCAGGGACAGCGTCCTGGCCGGCAGATCCGATGGAAACCAAGCTCTAGAGCCCCCATGGAGGGCGCCTGGAGGATTGTCCATACGCCAATGACCTTAGGGACGGTTTCCTGGTTCCCCCTCCCCCTTACCTCATCTCCACCCGCCAGCATCCACCCAGATTGCATCAGTAAAGGTTGACCTGCCCTCCGGGAGAGATTAACAGTTTTCCTGCAATCTCCTCGATTTCTGTGTGTTTGGGGATATATATATTTTTTTAACCACCTGCAATTAAACTCTGCACGGAGAAGCAAGGGAGCAAAGGCATCTATGGACTCTTGACTGGAGCAGCTCATGGGACGGAGTAGGCACCGCCTTGCCAGCAAGTGGTAGCTTAGCTTTCCTCTTCCTTGAGAACCACTGGTAACGCTGCTGTGTGAGGAAGATGAAGTTCTTGATGGATTTGGGAGCACTGACTACTATTAATTGGATTTTTTTTTTCCTTTAAGCAAAGTTAATCATCTTCCTCTGATTTTGCTGCTCCTCAACATAAAAGAAGCTTTCAGACTGTAGTGGAGAAGAAAGGGCAATTTTACCTCAGTATCAGAAGACAAGCTAAAACCACCCTGGAAATTTCCTTGATCTGGATGACCGACAGAGTCTCCTGGATCAGTTGAGACAGTGAGGAACCAGGAGTTCTTTGGACGTATTTTCAAGAAGCGAGTGAACTTTAACGATCACGTGTGTGCACCCACCTGACCAGAGTGTGCGCATCCTGGATATGAATTATGATTTTTCTCCTGGGTGGAGCTGTAGGAAAAGGTTTCATTCTGAATAAAAGAGGAGCCAGGCCATTTTCCACTTGTGAGTCACATGATAAAAAAACCAGTTTTTTATTTCATAATATTCTCCTAACTGTATGCCTGTGTCTAGTCTCTACGAAGAGCAACTCAGGACAGCCAGCAAAATGCTCTGTGTGTAAAAATCCACACAGTGATGAAAAACCTATTTGCAGGTGTCCCATGTGAATCAAATAACATAATTTAAAAACTGGATTAGGCTGGTTGTGAGGTTGGCAGTAAGTGATGTCAAAGGAGAATGGTCCAAGAAATTCCAAATGCATCTGGTAGCCTTAAGCCTGTTGGATACCTTCCCTTAAAATCTAGATTTCTAGCAGACTGCCACACAGGATTTTGAGCCCTTTTCCCCATAAACACAAGGAATGTGGATGGAAATACAGGAATGTGTCCTCAGCTGAGATGCTTTAATATGGACCAATTTCAAAAGATTAGGCAGCCTTAGTTTTAAACATTCATTATCTTACATTATCAACGTTATCTTGGCTGAACGTGTATTTTGATGCTGTGTCTGATGTCTTTCATGTAACCAGAGCTGCTTTTCTAGATGCGGGAAATCTGTGCAGGGTAGCTCTTCATCCCTCCCTCAGGCTGGCAGAGGCTCCGACCAGGAGACCAGATATGCAGGTGTAACCCTGGGCTTCGGAGCCCTCTCGAGTTGAGCTGAAGCAAATGGTTTAGGCAGACATCTGTTTGATTCATACCCTCCCCTGCCACTTGGTTTTCCACTTGTTTGAAATACGCTGCCCTAACTCACTTGGCATTGGGTCATTTTTAACCACTCCATTCTTTGAATATCAGGTCACTGTCACTCCCGGCTGATGACACAGTCCCCGTGGAGAAATATGTCTTCCTAAAAGCTGGTGAACGTGTTGTTGGTTTTAGGATATTTTGTAAGAGAAGATTTGTTTTCTTGATTTTTAATTTTTTTTTTTGATTGGTCCTTGAGATTCCAGCCCTTTTGTCACAAGAGTGGAATGGATGAGTTTACTAAGACCCGCAAGATGGGAAAATGTGTGGTGAATTTGGAGCTGGATCCCTAATAACTGGAGAAAAAAATCAAAAGGTGCAGCCAGGGTGTAATTTTTGGGGGGGATTGAAACACACTTGTAATTTCATCAGTTTAGAAGACCAAATCTAAATGTATGCTAAATTAAAAAAAAAAAAAAAAGAAATAGGTAAAAGCCAATCAAATTATCGTGGACATTTGCTGAGAGCGAGAGAGCCTGCACGGTCAGCATCCAGGAACTCCAGCTGGAAGCTGATTAACGGCGTGGCCCTCCGTGGAGCAGTATGATGGCCTCGGCCTCCGTCCTGGGCAGCGTCGTCAGAGGCAGGCAGCGTGGCCCTGCCCGTTCAAAGCGTGTGGCCCTGCCTCTGACTGCAACAGAGAAGAGCAAGACGCCCGGCTCTCACCGGAAAATTAACTCCGAGGGCTCTTGTTACCCAGGTTTTTATCAAATGGAAGATAGTATCCATGGAAAACTCGCTGAAGCCCTTATCCTCAGAGTGTGTTCCCTGGGCCACACGGAGGGGGCGCCGCTCGGGAGCCCCCGGTGCAGCGCGCGGGCTTGTTCTGGGCCTTGCCCCTGGGCCGTTGTTCTGAGAAGGACTTTGGGACTGTCCCGCCGTGTTTGCTGCTGACATACGGAGAAGGCTGTGCCCCCCTGCCCCCCACTACCATTCCTACAGGGGACCACCCCCCCCCGTGGGAAATTCCTCTCCAGATCTCTGTGTCAGAGAGGGGCTAGTGGACCCTGGACGTCGTAGAACCATTGTCTCTGCCACCGTCTCTGCCATTGTCTCTGCCATTGTCTCTGCCATTTTGCCTCGGCCTGTGGGGAGCTCAGAGCCCAGTGCTCTGAGCCCTGGAGCCTTCCCGTCCATGCAGCGTTTGCTTCTCTTCCTCCGCGTGCCAGCTCCTTCTTCCCCTCTATTTACGGCCCACGCACCCCCCCCCTTTTTTTTTAACCTAATTGTCTTTATTCTGAATGAATCTCTAAATACTTTCTGTATTTTTTTTTTCTAGAACAAATGGGAAAATACATTAGGGAGTTCGTGTCATTAATGAAAATTAGCAATCTTCTCTGATGCTGATATTTCCTCAGTGGCTAAAGGAAGCTTTTGTGTAGTTTTTTGAAGCACTCTTTACCAGATTTCTTGGCCCCAGCATTTGGCCTTCGTGTCCACCATGGCGGTGGCTCCTGGGAGCCAGGGGTGAATGTACAGAGTGTAGGACTCTGTGGTGGTGGTCACTTGTCCTCCTGCCTTCAGCACAGGAAGGGAGGCCCCAAGTCTCAGAATTAATGTTGAGTTTTGCCTATGGTTTTCATGGGGTTTTGTTGTTGTTTTTTGGGGTTTTGTTTTTTTTTGTTGTTGTTGTTACTGTTGTTGTTGTTTTAGCACACCACTGCGTTCTCAACAATACAGTATTTCATCCGTGCAAAACTGTGGGGCTGACCTCTGTGTCTCCATTTTGTCAACAGTGAAAGTCTGACTTCAGCTCCCCCAAGTCCACACAGTGGTGCGATGGAGCCCGGAAGCCAGAGCCATCATCCTCCCACACTGACCTGACCCAGAGGAAAGGGACGAAAGAATTTACCAGAGTCCTTCTGAGCCCCAGATAATGATGGTGGATTAGGCAGGAAGTTTCCTAGAAAAAAACAGACATCTTGAAATCCTAAGCACCAGATGTTCAGATAAAGCCGCATAGGCAAATCCCTCAGAAACCTCTTATCTGCTTGACCCGGCTACCCTGTTCCTCCTCCTCATTTTCTCTAAAGAAGTCATCTGAGCTAAGCCTAAAGATTCTGGAAGGAGAGTATTGGTTAGAAAATCAAAAGGGCATCTCAAGGGGAGAAGGCTGTTGGTAAGCAGCGCTTCGCAAACCCTCCCCCGGGCCCCCGGCCACCTGGCCCTGGCAGTGGGCCGCTCCCCTGCGGAGCTGGGCCTGGGGTCTGGGCAGGGATGGACAGGCCCATGCTCCCGGCTTCCAAGGGTCCTGCTGCCCTACGGCTGGGGGCCACTGCTGGGGCGCCTCCGGGGTGTGGCCACCGGCACCCTGGCCTCAGCAGGGGACACTGGGCTCCCCCCCACCCCGAGCCCGGGGCACCGGCCAGCCTACGCGGCCTCATAACATTTTGCTAAGAGTTCAAGGACCTGGGCAGAAGAACAGCCCCGAGAGCCACCTGACCCCAGTAGGCCACCAGTGCTTGACACCCCGGGAAGGCCCCCAGGCCACAGTCCCAGACCTCACAAGGCCTTGATGGGACAGCAGCCTGTCCAGGGACGCCGGGCCCAGCCAGTGGCTCCCCTTCACTGGCTCACCCATGGTCCCCAGGTCTGACCCCCAGCCCCACGGACCACTGGGACCCTCACAGGCCAGCTCGCACAGGAACCTAGAACATTCTCTCCACCCTGCTGCCGCCCCCCACATGGGCTGCAGGAACCCAGGGCCAGGAGAGGGCACTTGGGAAGCCCCTGGACCTGACACCTGCTACTTCTCTCTCAAGAGCACCTTTGGTTTGCTTTAAATTAAGCTTTCAGCCGGAAGATTGTATCTAGGGAGAGGCCTGCTCCTGCCCCAGGGCTCAGGGGAGGGGGCTGCTCCTGCCCCAGGGCTCAGGGGAGGGGGCTGCTCCTGCCCCAGGACTCAGGGGAGGGGGCTGCTCTTGCCTCAGGGCTAAGGGGAGGGGCCTGCTCCAGACCCAGGGCTCAGGGGAGGGGCTGCTCCTGCCCCAGGACTCAGGGGAGGGGCCTGCTCCTGCCCCAGGACTCAGGGGAGGGGCCTGCTCCTGCCCCAGGGCTCAGGGGAGGGGCTGCTCCTGCCCCAGGACTCAGGGGAGGGGCCTTCTCCTGCCCCAGGACTCAGGGGAGGGGCCTGCTCCAGCCCCAGGGCTCAGGGGAGGGGTCTGCTCCTGCCCCAGGGCTCAGGGGAGGGGCCTGCTCCTGCCCCAGGGCTCAGGGGAGGGGCCTTCTCCTGCCCCAGGACTCAGGGGAGGGGCCTGCTCCAGCCCCAGGGCTCAGGGGAGGGGCCTGCTCCTGCCCCAGGGCTCAGGGGAGGGGCCTGCTCCTGCCCCAGGGCTCAGGGGAGGGGCCTTCTCCTGCCCCAGCGCTCAGGGGAGGGGCCTGCTCCTGCCCCAGGCTCAGGGGAGGGGCCTGCTCCTGCCCCAGGCTCAGGGGAGGGGGTCGCACTGCTTGGAGCAGGTCCTTCCCAGCAGCAGTGTCCTCGTGCGTCTGTGTGGGGTCGAGTGCAGCACAATAGAGCTGGTGCCCTGAACAGATTTTTGAGGGCGCCCCGCACCCGTCTCCAGCAGGGCCGCCTCCCCTGGAGCTTGGCTCAAACCAGCCTTTATATTAGTCGCCCCGCTCCTCACCCTCTGTCTCCGTGACCCACTGATCCTGCATTCTTCAGGGGAGCCCGAGCCCCGAGACAACGAGAAGGACAGTTGGCGGACACCAGTGACGAAGGTCACCGCCGAGGTCCCCACCCTCCCCGTGCCCTCTCCTGCCGGGGCAGCGAACGCTTTCTCGGAGACAGCGGTTGTTCATTTAACTTCAAAATATAGTTAGGACCCTCGGCGCGCACAAACCCACGCTGTAATTAAAAGCACGTATAGTTGAAGGCTTTCCATCGTTGAACAGCATTGGTTAAATTAATTCAATTATTTTCTCATTTTTCTGTGTCTAGTTCTGTCTAGACGGATGCTGGGAGGGGCACCCAATGCTTTGTCTGTTTTCTAGCATCTCCTAAGACTGCGAATATTAACACTGAAGATCCTTAACGCCAAGCCCCGAAGAGGAATTCGAAGCACTTCGGAAATCGAGAGCTGCGAGTGCCCGAGCCTAGAAATGCACTTGCTCAGCGTTTCGAGGAAAAGCTAGAACTTGTGTGTTTTGTCTAATGGACTAAAGTCTTCTACCAATAAGAGGATTTTGTTTCTCTCTAGTTTGGGGTGAACCTAGAGCTTCCCTGATATCACCCAGACTCAAGTCGTGCTGGCGCGGCAGGTCAGGACACTAGCACCCAGGTACGGGCCGCACGCGGACACCCGGCACTAGCAACCGAGACCCCTTTCTCCCCGGTCCTCTTCCTCCCCTGGCAGATTCACTTCCTTCCTGGGTGGTCCTGCCCTGTGCCCTCTCTGGGGGCAGGTGCACGTGTGGATCAGCACTGGGGGCGGCAGCAGACATCACACCAGCCCCCTTGGCTTCCCACCTGAGAGCTTGGGCCCCGGCTTCACCTTTAGGCTGATAAAGAGCTCCCGTGGGGACCTGGGCTTGGAGCCAGCATCTACACACGGGCTGCACACAGGGTCTATGAAGGCCACAGGGTTGTGCGCAGTGATGGGAGCAGGACATCAGACTTCCCTCCGCGCCTTCAGGGCACACAGGCACACAGGGCACCTGGCCCCAGGCCAGTCTGGGCCCCCACGGCAGGGTCCTCTCTCCTGGGGGAGACCGAGGCTGGCCCGAGACCTCCTGGCTTCCCTGTACCCCACCCCGTGGGGGGTCGGGCCTGCACTGGTCTTCAGGCCTTCCCGGGTATGAAGTCTGAGCCCAGGGTCCCACGAGGGGCACCATGCCCAGCACCATCCTGAGGACTGACCTCCTCTTTCCCCTCCCCCACTTTTTATAAAGATTTTATTTAATAGAGAGCAAGAGAGCAGGGAGGAGGGGCAGAGGGAGCGAGAGAGCCTCCAGCAGACTCCCTGCTGCATGCGGAGCCTGATGGGCTCCATCCCAGGACCTGGGATCATGACCTGAGCCAAAAACAAGTCAGACGGCCACCCGACCGAGCCACCCGGGCGCCCCTCCACCACCCTCTCACGTCCCTGTCGCTCTCTTGGAAACTCAATTTCTGGCTTCACCCTCACCCCTCCTCTCCATTCCTGTTCTTTCCCTTTCTCCCTCTGCTCTTGGGCTGACACCAACTATTGTGGAATTCAGTCTAACGGCAACCGAAGCCATTGTCTCCAGCCGCTGGCAAAGGGGAAGGCGACATGTCCACACACGTGCCCCTCGCTCCCTTGGACAGCCCGTTGTCCCCGGGTCGGTGACCAGAGCTCAGTGACCGGCGACCGGTGACCAGGCCGCGTCATGTTCGAGCGAGTGGAGCCTTGGGCTCAGCCTCCCAGCCGAGGACTCATACTTCTGACCGGCCAGCGGTCTTGTTTCCCGTGGCTCCTGGAAGAGGAGGTAAGTATGTGCACGGGTCACTGCTCCCTGCCGATCCATCCGGAGCGAGTGGCATCGGGGTGTGTGCAAATCAGTGGCTCTAAGTCCCTTCGAGAAGCAGTTAGAACAAGTCTAATTTCCTACACATGTGGCCGCGAAAACACTCTGCTTTCCTCTTGGCCTTCCAAAAACACTGAAACACCCCGAGAGGCAAATATGAAAAGCGGTGCTGTTACTGAGCCACTCCCCCTGGCCCAGGGCCCCACGGCCTCAGATAGAGGCCCTCCAGAAGTTTCGGGCGGCCCCCTGACTCCCGAGTATCCTGTTTCCTGGACTTTGGTGAAGGCCGCAGGAGCTGAAAGCAGAGCATTTCTGCAGCCATCTGGGTTCTGAGCTCGGGGATGGGCGGTCGAGAGGTGAGGGGGGGCCTTTGGCAGCATCGGGGGGGGGCAAGTCTAGGGGCCTCCGCGTCCTGGGGCTAGGACACCTGTGGCCACGGCCAAGGAGGACATGCTGGTTTCCAGGGGAGGCCCCTGCTCCCCCACCACCCCCCCGGCTCCTCCTGAGTCTCTGGGCAAGAATGCCCCCCTGCACCCCACCCCACCCCGCCCGCCTTCCACCCCTGCCCTGCCTCGTGTCCCCGCTGCCCAAGAAAACATCTGGCAGAGACCCAGCTTCTTGAAGTGGTCGAATAAACAAGAGGCCTGTGAGTCATCTCGGAGAGGCGGCTGGAAGATGGGGGGACCCGGTGCCAAACCCATGATGTGGCGCAGTCTTCCTTCTGGGAACCCTGAGTCATAGAGGGACGCGGGAGCTGGCGCGGTCCTGGGGCTGAAAACCGGGGATTTGTGTCCGTCCCCCTGTGTGAGCGTCTGGGCGCGCGTGTGAGCTGGTGTGTGCATGTGCGTGTGTTTTTGCGCGTGCGAGTCTGCGCAGGAGGTCCGCACATGCACCCTCGAGCCCCCCTGATGCCCTCCTCCCCTTTTCTTCCCCCTAAATGCTTCCCAGGGAGCAGGCCTCAGGGACAGGCCTACCTTGACGTAGGTAGGTGGGTTCCGCGGGATCACTGGGCCACCCCGCCTGCACCCTCTGTCCACCCCCGCCTGCACCCTCCATGCCCCCCCACCCCCGACCCGGCCTCGTCTGCCAGCTCAGGCAGGCAGGGTGGATTGTGCAGCTTCACAAAGCCGCCTTTTTTCAGCGCTCCACACCTCCGTGTTTTTTTTTGGGGGGGGGGGGGGTTTCATTCCATGTCAGTTGGGGAGATGTTTACAAAAACCACTTTTCAGTGGTTTGTGGCAGGCTCACGGGCCCAGCCAAGGCTGCCCCCAGCAGCACGGGAGGCTCACCGTGGCTCCTCGTCCACCAGGGCGAGGGGCAGAAATGGCCTGTTGCAAGGATAATGGGCAACCAGAAAGCCAGGCGGCCCCCGGAGGAAGCTGACCCCTCACCAGGACTCTAACTTCCCCCTTCCATCCTAACCCATTCTGTTTTCTCAATCTCAGGTGGTCTCAAATATTTATTGAGGTATTAGAAAACCTAAGCTTCGTGGTTTTCAAGTATTTTATAGGAAAAAAGACACCTCTGGACCTGGGGAAGGGCCCAAGGTGGCCTGGGAAAGCCTCGGACGATGGAAGCCCTGTGTCTGACCCGGGACTCTACCCTCAGCTCCATCAGCTGCCCCGCAGGAAAGCCGTCTCTTGTGACAAAGGAAATCGAATGATATCTTGCAACTGTTGGAACTCGGGTTTATTTTTTTTCCAACCCTTGGGACAATACCCCAAATCAGGGGTTCTTGGCCAGGAGCAGTTTGGTCCCTCCAGGTTCGCTCGGCAATGTCTGGAGATTTTTTTTTTTTTTTGGTCGTCACAGTCAGTGGTGGAGGGGTGGAGGGTGCAGAGGCCAGGGATCCTGCTGAACCCCCTACAGGGCATGACAGTCCCCCTGTCGAAAAAGACCCTGCTTCAAAATGTTGTTAGAGCCATACCTCTCCTGGCCTGGCAGTCCAGGGCTGTGAGAAGTCCAGCAGGCTGATGGCCTCAACTTCAGGGGGACCCTTGTGTTGCCCCCTCATGGAAGCACCTCGAGGTGCCTAAGGTTACTCATCTCGCTGAGGGGCTCTGCCCACGTGTGGCGGCCTGGGAGACAGGGTCCTGCAATCTTCACTTCCCTTCATCAGACCCTCCTACATGACCCTGCCCGAGAACGCCATGTTTCCTGCTGGGGCCCTGGCTGGCACCCCAATCTTCTTAAAGAGTAGTTTGCAGCTGGTTCGCAGGGCACAGAGCCCCCCACGCTAGTGAACAGCAGGAAGAGCCCAGATCTGTGATTCTGAATCCCTGATTCAAGGGTTTCTGTCCGACTCATGGAGGTTTCCAAAGCAATTGTACCAATTTACACTCCCTTGAGTGGGGTATGAAAGTACGGTTGTTCTACATCCCTGGTAACACTTTTAGTATTGTCTATTTTTTTTAAGATTTTATTTATTTATTCACGAAAGACACACACAGAGAAACAGAGACACAGGCAGAGGGGCCAGAGGGAGAAGGAGGCTCCCTGTGGGGAGCCCGATGCGGGACTCGATCCCAGGACCCCGGGGTCACGACCTGAGCCAAAGGCAGACGCTCAACTGCGGAGCCACCCAGGCGTCCCAAGTATTGTCTGTTCTTAAATATGTATTATCTTAGTCATTCTGACACGTGTGGTTTTAATCTGCACTACTCCAGTGACCCATGAAGTCGAGCAGCTGTTCATATGTTTATTGGTCATTGGATATTTTTGCAAAGCCTTTTGCTCATTTTACTGTTGCGTTGGTTTAACTGTTTCACTATGATGATTTTTTATGAGCTCTACACATGCTCTAGAGATGAGCCTTTAGTCCGATAAATGCATGCCAGTCTCTTCTGTTCAGCGGGTTCCCTTTTCACTCCCCATATGCCGTCTGCCTTAATGTTAGTATCCTTGTGTTGCTTTCCATTGCTCTTCTGGTGTATTTCCATCAGTGTTTGAATCTCATGTTTCCTTTTCCTTAGATTCCTCTTTATTCTGCTGAATCTTACTCCTGAGCACATTTTTCTGATCCCTGAAAGGACATAGAGAAGACAATGTCCTCATTTCTTCACGGTTAATACGTCTTTGTTTTGCCTTCATCCTGTATTGATAGTTTAGCTGGGTACATGATACTTCGAGCATTCTCTTTCTCAAATTGCACCGGTGAAACCGTCATGAAGAAAAAATATCTCCTCAAATCTTACTTAGAATATATATGTCAAGTTTCTTAACTTTGGTTTCTTTTTGTTTTTTAAGTTTTTTTTTTTTTTATTCTGTTTTTCTTAAAATACTTCCTCTGTTTTATAGAGGTCCAAATTTCCTAAATGGGCCATTGGTCTCCATCTTTTCATCTGCAGAATTCAGTGGGTTTTTTTGTTTGTTTTGTTTTGTTTTGTTCTGTTTTGCCTTCAGAAGGAAATCCCAGATGAAAAGAATGGAAAATTTGGGAACTCTTGGCCTGTTTGGTGGATTTAATGTACTTTGATATGTAAAGTAGGAACTGCAGTTAGTGGGAGGTGGCACAGAACTGGCAAGTCTTGTGCTGGAACATCTCCTCTCCTCTGGGCCACCTGCTGTGGCAGTGCCAGCTGGCGGCGCTGAGCACTTGTCTCCTATGGCCAGGGGACCAGCTTCAGTGGGAACTGACACAGCAGGACATCCTGTTCTGTGCCCTCTGCACAGTTATTGTGGTGTGAGGTTGACCCCAGCCTGGGCCTGTAGCAAGGCTGACATCCATTCCCTATTAACTGACCACCATGACCTGCAGCCCACTCTGGAAGAGGTGAGTGGTGGAATGGTCCACCTTCCCTTCCCTCCCCTCATTTTTTTTTTTTTCTGGTACCATTTCTTACTGTAAATCATCAGGAATTTAGGAATTTGGATGGTGCCTTTTCCTAGTTCCAAGTGATTATGGGGAATTTTCCCTATCACTCTGTTACGTCATTTTAGTGGAGATTTGGGAGTGTAAAGGATATAAAGCCTACAAAATGTTGGAATGTCATCCTGAATGAGAACCTTTAATGGAAGCTCTATGATAGAACTCATCTGTAGTTTGAAATGCATGCCAAATAGTAAATTCAGAGGTTAGGGATCAAATGTAATTAAAATCCGACTGACTTGACTATTTCTTCATTTTCTAGTAAAACCCATAGCCAATTGGAGGGCCTCCCTTGTTAGCTCATCCTGAAATTGCCAGTAATTTACATCTTACTCAAGGATCCAACAGCCTTGGCTTAATTATCCATGAAACTAGAGCTGGCCTTCAGCTGGAAGAGCTAATTGACCTGCTGCTTAATTCAGCAGCAGGGACTCCAAGGTGTGTCTCTGGAAATGCCTTGATTACATACATACTTTTGTGAGACTCTCCCTAAGTGCTATAAACGCTAGGTTAAGTTCTTTTTTAATCAAGAGAACATGTCAAGATGTGTATAATCAGTTCAACTTGAACTCCTAATAGTCAACACTGTTGATTTTGGATGACTCTTAGCTCTACAGCTCACCATAAAATATAGTCCCTTTCCTAGCTAATTTTACTTTCCAGATTTTTAAATAAACTCTATGTTGTTTTTCATTTTTAAAGAAGAGACCAAGCCATGTGACCTAAAGAACAGTTCAGTATCCTTCAAATTATCAACGTTTCCCTACCTGATTAATAAATAAAATTCCCAATGGGAAATTTTGAAACCCTATAAAGTCATGCCATCACTTTCTTGCTTTTATTTTGAAATAATTTCAAACTTACAATAAACTGCAAAAATAGTACAGAAATTCTACTGTCTCTTCATCCAATTTCTCCAAATGCTACCATCTAATATAACCAACAGTACGATTTTTAACACCAGGAGATTAATGTTGACATAACACTATTAACTAATCTACAATTGGCATTCTTGTCTGTTTCTCATGACCTCGATGGTGAGTGAGGAATGCCAGCCATTATTTTACAGGTAGCCTCTTAATTTGTTTTTTTCTGTTTGTTTTTTTTATTTTTATTTTTATTTATTTTTCTGGTTTCTTAATTTGTATTTAGCATTCTCTCATGAGGAGACTGAGGTTACGCATTTTCACCAGGGACACCCCAGGGGCAGTGCTGAGTCCTTCTCAGTGCCTTGTAGCAGGGGGTACATACGAGATCCATATATCCTACTACTAGTGATGGTCACTTCGATGATTTGGTGAAAGTTGTGTCTGCCGGGTTTCTTCACTGTCAAATTAGCATATTTTCTTTTGTAATTAATAAGTATTAGTGGGAAGATACTTTGAGACTATGTAAATATCCCATTTCTCATCATCCTTTTACTAAATTTACCCTCCATGAGTGACTTTTGCCTACAACACCTATTAGTATGTGTTAACCAAATCAAGACCTATTTCCTATATCATTTCTATATATATTAACTGGAATTTTACTCTAAAGAATGGCTAAGAGATAAATACCCATATTTATTCAATTATGGATTAGTATTAGCATGGACTTGTGGGTATTTAGCTCATTCTAGGCATTATAATCCATTACTAGCATTATATATTTTGTTGTTCAACTGTCCGAGATTTAGCCATTGGGAGAGCCTTGAAGTTGGCTCCCGTTTTGGCATGACCCCATCATTTTTGGATCACCGTCTTACTTTCTGGCACCACAAAATGTTTCTGGCAGATTTCGTACATTCCCTGGGCCGGTCCTGGGGTCAGCTGTTTCTCTAGGGAGCCCTGTTCCTTTCCATGGAGAATGTTCCTTAGAAACCAAGATCTGGACACAAGGTGAGCTCATGGCTCCCAGGGTGTCACTGCTTCTCTGCTGTCATTTGTCATGTAGGTTCATTTGTTTCAGTGTTCCATTTTGGATTCCCCTCACATTCTGCATGGGGTGGGGGGAGTAAGATAGTCTCCATTTCCTTTATGAAGCTATGCCTTACCTCCAGCCATTGGAAGCCAGAGTTCAATGCTTTGACCTCCCTTACCCCTCTGTTTTCCTTTCCTGTGGTGCATGTTCAGAGTTCACGATATGCTTGATGAATCTGAGACAGCTACTAAGCAAGCTGGAGGGGACTTTCACTCCTTGAGGCTGGGGGAGAGGCAGGCCAGCTGGCATTCCCATTTGACCTCAGTCTCAGGGTCTGAGAGCCTGCCAGACCCATCCAGCCCTGTGCCTATAGTTAGATTCCATGTCTCAGACACATCTCTTAATAGGAGAAAGGATTAACCATGCTGAGGGAAAGCTGTTTGCATCAGTAGGATTTTAGGATAGCTCAAATACTAGTTCAGCCTTAGTTTGGGGGACTTTATTTTTCTCCATTTGCTTCAGTTCCCCGATTGAAATACTATGAGCCTCTAGCTTGAGAAAGAGATTTCCTGTTGCAATATGTGGCAGGTATTCCTACCCACAGGGTGCACCTTGTCATGTGTGGACTTGTTTTTAAAATAAGTTGTTGAGACGCCTGGGTGGGTCAGTGGTTGAACGTCTGCCTTCGGCTCAGGTCGTGATCCTGGGGTCCTGGGATTGAGTCCCACATCAGGCTCCTTGCAGGGAGCCTGCTTCTCCCTCTGACTGTGCTGTGTCTTTGCCTCTCTTGCTGTGTCTCTCTTGAATAAATAAAATGTTTAAAAATGAATAAACAAAAATAAGAGACCAAGAGAAAATGTACCAAAGTCACTTTGTAGTGATTATGTCATGGTACTCTGCATAATTTTTCTTTTTTTCTACTTTTTTTGTATTTTGTAAATCTTCTTAAATAAGCAAAATCTACTTTGATAACAGGGTGGAGAAAATAAGGTTTTTCATTGCTAGTGAGAATAAGCGGATAGACTCAGCCAGTAGTCTTAGTTCTAGCGGTATTGAAGATTAGTTCTAATGTTAAAAATAATCATTCTCAACCAGAAGGGGGTGTGGCTAGCAGAATGATCTGGAAAGTCTTTCCAAAATATGTATCTGCATATTCAGTTCTTTTTTTATTTTTTTTATTTTTATTTTTATTTTTTTTTGCATATTCAGTTCTTATGCCCACCCAATACACTTGCGCACATGCATACAGGCACACACACACACACACACACACACACAGAAACACACTCACTCACCGGGATGGAGAATCATGGCTCTCATTCTCCCCGATGAAGATGTGTCTCCCAGGGGTTGGAGAAATCTCCACTGAGAAGGCAGTGGGCCTTCCCTCGGGGAAACACAGATATAGACTGAAGCTCATACAGGCCTTTACTAATAACCCCACAAAATTCATTTAAAAATACATAAAGGGATAGTTGGGAAATTAAAAAAAAAAAAGGAAAGAAAAGAAAGATGTTACTTATAATCCTCCATCTCTAGAAGAGCCAGCTTGTATTTTTGTGTATCTTATACTTATGTCTTGGAAAAACAAATTGTAGATCTCAAAAAGGAACCCCTCCCTAGCCCTTCTGTGCTTGTGAAAGGCAGTGTGACCGGGTGGTTTGGGGCTGATTCTCTCCAGGCCTGTGACCTTGGGCGCACTCCTTCACCTTTTTGAGGTTATCTCTGTTTATCTGAATAAAACCAGAGGATGATAGCAGTTCCTGCCTCATAAGAGTGTAGTGAAGATGAAGGAAAACATTCACACGAGACCCGCAGGATAACGCCTGGCAGGTGGTGAGCACTCGGTGCCTTTTATTATTGGTGTTGTTATCACTGGTATTATTAGTGAAATGGCTTTCCTCGTAACAGAGCTCACAAATAGTTGTCCGTGAGCCAACTCTAGTCAGCAGACTCTTTTGGCTTGGACCTCACGGTGTTTTAAAACGCTAATAAATTAACATCCGAAAAATGGGAGTTTTCGTATAAAAATTCAAATTTCTCACTTCTCTTGAGAAAAATCTGCTCACCTGGCAACCTGGGCCAGCATTCCTGTGTGGTGGAAAGGGGCACGAGCAAGGGTGCTGCTGCTCCCTCTGGGACAGGGTCAGAGCTGCTTCACTCCCTGCTGCGGAAGCCAATCCCCGCAGACAGCGGGCCCTGCAACCCCCCACTTAGAAATACTTACCCTCCTCCTGCTCCCAAATGATACCGCCCGGTTTGCAAAAACCAGGGAAGTTCCAGCTTGAGAGGCCAGCAGATGTACAAGGAAGATCAAATTACTGCTGATGGCAAACAACCAAAGACACCATGAAAAGTAGGTCTTGGACTGGGGGGTGGGCTCAAGGGAACAGAGCTAGCACCACGGTCGGAGCGGGTCTAAGGCCTGAGACAAGCAATCCGAGGAGCCTGGGAGAAGCCTGACGTGCAGGGTATGGCACCCAACCGAGGTCCTGCCAGAGGGACCCCAGCCTCCAGGATGCCCTGTGTAGGCTCTAGGATTCCAAGTTCTGAGAGCAGGGCCAGAGAGCACAGGACTCAGCTTCAAAGCCTACAAACCAGCCATTAGTCCGAAAGGGTCATAGCTAGACCTGCGGTGAGCCTACCTGGGCTGAGCCCAAGAGCCAGGGAGGCCGGACCCACCACGCCCCCTTGGAGCTGGCCCTGGTCGCTCTGGGGTCTCCCTGTGTGGTTGAGGAGACCAGGGCAGGAGGAGCAGCAGGTGTTTAGAACAGTGGGGCGTGAACACTGGTCGGGACCCGGCCTCAGGCCGCAGGGTAGAGTGGATTGGCTGGTGTAAGGATGGACACCGACCCGGTCTCATTTTCACTGGGACCTTGCAGAGCCGCCCATGGCTCCCCACGATGCCACTCTGGCTCCTTAGACCCTGCTTGCTGTGCCAGAGATCCCGTGGCACCTGCGGGTTTCCTGGCACGTGGGTTTCAGTGGATCCAGGTGGGAGGGAGGATGGGCCAGGGACCCTAAGTGGAACCTCGGGGCCACAGCCCTCTCCACAGCCACGGTCAGTGGCTCCTCTCACCACAATGAAAGGCAAGAGTCATCCAGGGCCTAGAGTTCCAGCCACGGAGCCTGTCACCTCCAGGTCCCCGTGTTCTCCGGAGCGAACCGCGGCTCTGCAGCCAGGGGCAAATAGGGGTGAGGTTCAGCAAGAGCAGCCCCCCCAGCCTCTCCCCGTTATGCAGGGGCCCCAAGTCCTGCTCCCCATCCTCGACAACTCACTCTGCACGTGTTTGGGTCACTAGAGATCTCCAGTCTGTGGTTCTAGATGGCAAGCCCCCACCTCAAACTTCTCTCAAAAATTCCCCTGGAGGATGGTGGAGCACATGTCAGAAGAGCCCCCGGGAAGGGGGCCAACCCTGGGACGTGGGGAAGGCTGACGCTCGCGGGCAAGAAACCTCAGGAAACTGGAACTAGCGTAACCTTGTGCGTCAACTATACTTTAATGCAACAACCAACCGAGCAGGTGAAAGAACCTCCCGGAAATGTCTCCAACGTGCTGGGTGGGGCTGGACTGAAGGAGGTACAGTCTGGTGCAAGCGTCGTGAATAGGAAAGTCTCTCCAGGGAAGCAGGGGGAGGCCCCCGAAAGCCTCGAGGGCCAGAGGCCGTGGGTCAATCTGGGGAAGCGCGGCAGGGGTCGGGCCCGTGGGAGAGGCCTTGGGGGCTCTGGTCGGCCCGGAGGGGAGGCCCCGGGGGGTGCCGGGTGTCCCACCACGTGGCGGCCTCCAGCAGAGGAGAACAGCCCCTCAGGGTGAGAGCAACGGGCCCGGAGCGGGGAGCACGGAGGGCCGGCCGGCAGAGGGAAGTGGGGCGCGAGGCGGGGCAGGAGCAGTGGGGCCCGAAACACTGACCTGCTGTCCCTGGGGCCTGAGACGGGACAGACTGGGCCAAGGAGCCCGTGGGGCTGGAGGCCTCGGGGACAGACCTAGGCTCTCGTCCGGGTCGTCCGGTGACCGGGTCTGCAGGCTTTGGGCTCAGTGTCCTCATCCGAAAAGGTCTAATCTCAGCAGGCGGCCCACAGGGACTTTGTGGGGACTCCACGTGCCGGTACCGGGAGGGGACGGCTGCTGGAACCTCTGCCCCCCAGACTCCGGCCTGGGCACCGAAACCTCTGGCAGAGGCAGACATTCAAAGGTGTTGGGTCGAATGTCATGTATGTCACACAGCTTCTGCGGGCAGGAGCCCAGGGCAGCTGGTGCACGACTCTGGCCTCCGCTTTCCCGGACAGGCTGCAGAGCCAGGTGTCCACTAGGATTTTAGCCAGGCGGCCCCCTGTTGGGGGTGGATGACCCACTCCCACGGTGGCACCTGGGCGTGGTTAGCAAGCCGGCGCTGCCCACCGTGCAGCCCCGTCCCGGGCCCTGTGGCTTGGGCTCCCTCCCCTCGGTGTCTGGGTTCCAAGGACCGACCTCCTGACATCCTGATGTCCAGACAGAGGGGCAGGGACATGGGGCCGGGAGGGAGCCCTGTCCTTTGTACGACGTGGCACAGGCAGCCAGGTGTGGCCAACCTGCTGGACCCACCGGCATGAGCCGCCGCCCGGACGCACGTGGGAGGAACGAGCAGTCGGGGGAGCCCCGGCGCAGTCACGCCGCGAGGACGGTGGGCGGAAGGGAGTGAACACGTGCGGAGGCACCCGGGCGTCGTGGGCACACAGCAGTGATGACACGTTATTGCTCTTATTGTTGGAAACGGCAAGTGGCTTCCCACCCGTCTTTTGTCCAAGCCTGTTGGCCGTCAGGGGCTGGTCCCGTCCATCCCACGTGTGAGCCGAGGGGGGCCGTCCTGGCCAGACCCCGAGTTTGAAAACAACTGTCTGGAAATACTCATAAAAATGAAAAAAAAAAAAAACTGGCTGGGCTAGTAAGGTGTAGCCTACACAGCGGAACACCCAACAACAATTCAAGACTTCATCAAATTTATATCATGTTGCAAAATTTCTTACACTTGGAAAAAAAAGAAAATAAAAACCTGGCCGCGGGACGCGGTGACGTCGCGGCTCATGACCCGTGGCTCTGAGGGGTGGCGGGCAGGCTGCAGCCTCCGGAGATGTGCAGGGGGGCCTCGGGCTCTGATTTACGGCCTCCCCTCGGCTCCGGCCTGTGACCCCACCCGGCCCTAACTCTAAACACGTGGCTTTGCTTCCTTCTTCCCGGAGAAAGTAGAAGCTGTCTCGGCCGCCATCCACGCCATCCGCGTTGCCAGGTGGCCTCCGTGCCCCCGTCCTTCTCTCCTGGCACCTGGCGTGGAGGCCAGCCTCCCTTGCCTCCACCTCCCCCGCCAAGGGCTGTCCCAAGTCGGTGCTCACTCTGGCCTGAGCCCGCATGTGGCTTCTCCTGGGTCCTTTCTGTCAATTCCGACCGCCCTCACCTGTCCGAGCACAAAGTCCCCATCCCAGTCCCCCATCAAAGCTGCTGGTATCCGCGACCCTCCACGCGCTTGGTTGGCCTGCAATCTTCCAGAAACAGCCCCTGCCAGCAGTGTGGCTGCCGAGAGGCTGACCTTTCCGGGGGGCCTGAGCCCCGTAACCCCCTGAAGACGGGGCTCAAGCTCCTCTTACCCGGCGGCCTGGCCACGCTGCACGGCGCAGCCTCGGGGCTCCCTGTCCAGGTCCCCTCCTCCTGCTTCTCCTTCTGTTTTTGTTCTGAGGATCTTTCCTTCCAGGTCCCCAGGTCCCCCCAAGAGACCAAGGAAGCGAGGCCCCCATCCTGCCCCCGAGGAAGCAGGCTCCTCCGTGCAGATCCCATGTGACCCCTCCAGCTTGCTCCCCGTGGCACGGGGTCAGATGGAGACTCCCTTCTTGCACCCGACCCCCCCTTTTTTAAATTTTTATTTATTTATGATAGTCATAGAGAGAGAGAGAGAGAGAGAGGCAGAGACACAGGCAGAGGGAGAAGCAGGCTCCATGCACCGGGAGCCCGATGTGGGATTCGATCCCGGGTCTCCAGGATCGCGCCCTGGGCCAAAGGCAGGCACCAAACCGCTGCGCCACCCAGGGATCCCCCGACCCCCTTTCTTTTGTATGGGGGACGCTCCCCTCCAACACATCGCTTTGTGCCACACGACCTTCCTGGCACATCACCCCACACCTAGGGCCCCGTGGTCGGACTCTCCCTCCTGACGGTTTGACTCTTGAGCAGGTGACCCAGGGTGCAGGTGGAGACCCCACCTGGAGAAGCGCCCCTGGGTGCCCCGTTTCCCACTCCATTATTAGTACCCCATAATCAGCAGGGGCAGTGGCCAGCTGGCGTGGGAAGGTTCCAGGACGACCAGAGGGGCTAAGTGAGCACGTTCACAGTCTCACGGCGCTTCCTCCCCTCTGACCTTTCTTGGACAGGTCACCTGCCCCCTCAACTCTGTGGAGGTGGAAACTTCTAGAACCCTACAGGGAGACTCAAGTAGGAACGTCTGAGATTAATTCCTTAGGACTGCTAACCCCGGCTTCTTACGGGACAAAAGAAATCGAAAATGTTTCTTCACAGCCGGCACTGACCTCTGAACAAGATTGGTTCCCACGGACAGGCTGCAGCCAGGAGCAGCGAGGGTCCCCCACTCCGTCCCCCACTCTTCTCCTTGCCGCTGAGGGAACAAGTCCAGTCCAGAGCACACCGGGGAGTCAACAGGTTTGCCGCCCGTGTTTGCTGAAGCAGATGTGGAGCTTCCTGAGGAGAGAGTGTGAGGCTCGGGGAGGGCTGCCCGGAGGCTGCGGACGTGGCGTGGGGCAGCTGAGTCCTGCATCACAGCGCGAATCACGCGGCTGGCGTGGGCATCCACCCTCCACGGGCAACCCTCAGAGGCGACGTGTGATGTGTGTGCACGTGTCAGGGTGTGTGTGTGTGCATGTGCACAGGGTGTGTGTGTGCAAGTGTACAGGGTGTGTGTGTGATGTGTGTGCACGTGTCAGGGTGTGTGTGTGTGTGCATGTGCACAGGGTGTGTGTGTGTGATGCGTGAAGTGTGATGTGTGTGTGTGCTGGGTGTGTGCCTTATTTGAGCACCTCCCTGTGGAAGGGCCCCAAGGGTGAAAGTAGGTGGAGAGTGAATGTTCCCTCAGAGAATGACGAAGGATGGAGGAGTAGGGAGGACAGGGAGGACGGAGGCAGAGGAGAGAAGTGGGAGGAGGGCGGAGGAGGGGAGAGGAGCAGGGAGGAGAGGACACAGAGGAGGGAGGAGGAGGGAGGAGGGGGGAGGGGAGAGGAGCAGGGAGGAGAGGACACAGAAGAGGGGGAGGAGGGGGAGGAAGAGGCTGGAGGAGAGGAGACGGAGCAGAGGGCGGCACTCCTCCCTGGGGGCAGCACTGCCGCTCCTCTGTCTTGCTGGGTTCTCACACCTGCAGAGCACTCCATTCTGGGGCCACCACCACCGTGTGGCCTGTGCCCGAGGGTCACAGCCTGATTTCGCACCTTCTCCCTACACATTCCTCTTTTCAGTGAGGGGCCATGCGGCCTTGGATAAAAACAACACCGCCCCCCCCCCCCCCCCCCCGGCCCCTGCCCCGGACCGACCCATCCCGTCTCACCCCGCCCTCCCCCAGCTTCCACAGGCTCTGAGACCTTGGCGAGTGTCTGACCTTGGAGGGCGTCCATGCCCCCTGGGTGGGGGGCACATGCAGGACTGGCCTCTGCCGGGTCTCAGGTGAAGGACGTTAGGGGCGTCCCAGGAATATGGGTGTTGCGTTGCGTTGACCCGTAACTGTCCCGAAGGACTTTCTGAACCAAAGGCTTTTAGGGCAGTAAGGCACCCCCTTCCGTGCTGGCACCGTGCCCAGGAGAGTGCCTGGCCGAGGGGCGTCCTGTGCCCCCTGCCTGTGGCCCTGAGGAGTGACCGGGACGCAGAAGGAGGCATCCCCAGCGCACCAGGAACTCAGTTCTTCCGAGCTGCCCTCCTACCGCCCTCGCACCGGCTCTGGAATACAGATTGCCAGAATTAGGGAGCAGTTAAGGCGAGTCACCTACAGGAATCCCGGAGACCAAAATCAAATAGAAAAGAGAAAAGAAGGAACCCAGAGAAAACTGAGACGTGGCCGGAAGCAAAAGGCAAGAATTGTAACTGTTAACCTCAGGGAGATAAGAAAACTTGGCAATCTGAAAAACAAAAATAAAAGTGACTTCAAAAAAAAAAATGAAGCAGCACATGAAATGGCTTTTTAAAATATTGTGAATCTGACAGCAGAATAGAACGTTCACAAGAGAGCTGCAAGATAAAGCCGAGGCACTCTTCCAGAGAGTGGAAGCAGAAGAGAGAAACAGAGAAAAAAAAAGTAAGAAACTGAGACATATGGTGTCAGAAGGTGCTGGATGGTTTGTTTCCCCTCCGCACCCTTGCTCCCGCCTTCCCTGCCCTGCACCTGGGAGCTGACCTCTAGGACCTACAGCAGGAGGACCCAGCCCCCTGCCCCATGTCTAGCTGGACTGGCCAACGCAGGGCGCTCCAGTAGGAGAGGTCTTACCCCTCTGGTGGGCCCTTTCCTCATCACTCTCTCCTCTGATTCTGGAAGCAGCTCCCTCCTCCTCCCTCTGGAGGTTCTGGTCCCACAGTGTCCACCCTCAGAGCATGCCCGCGCCTTTATAAATTCCTTATAAAATCTCTTTATTGAACCCTCCTGAAATTACCCTAATCCGGGCATACTCTCTGTTGTCTCCTGACTCCCAACTAAGCAGAGCTCTAGAAAAGGAGCTAGTAGGGGAAATGAGGAGGCAGAAAATTGTCTATGGAATATCCCCTGAGGCAGTTTCCCAGAATTTACCACCTGGAGTCTCAAGCTTGAAGGGACCCACTGTCCGCCAGGTACTACTGATTAAAAGGAAAGAAGACCACGTGGATGTGTATGGGTTTGTGATGTCACCACATAAAGAAGAGGCCCTAGAAGCCTCCAGAAGAAAGCGGCCATGGTCAGGATGGAGATTCTCAAAAGGCATCAGACTCAACTCATCTGGATCGCTGCTGGAAGCTGGGAGATAACAAGGAAGTGCCTTTAAAGGTTGAAAGGAGCCAGAGTTCTTTTTTTTATATAAATTTATTGTTTATTAGTGTTCAATTTGTCAACATATAGAATAACACCCAGTGCTCATCCCGTCAAGTGGAGCCAGAGTTCTGTAACCAGCCAAGCTGCCAGTCATTCTTCCCTAGAGCACTACTGACTACTGACAGGGGCGGGGATGTCTGGCAAAACAACAGTCCAAACAGAGAGACAGAGAGAGAGAGAGAGACAGAGAGAGAGAGAGAGAGAGGGAGACCGAAGAGGAGTTTGGGAAAGAGGGGATTCTAACACACGGCAAGGGTTGAACCCTGCTGTGGCTGCTAGCATGGTGAATTCCAGAAGTCTAGCCTCCAGGGGAACTAATGAGGCTGCTAGATTCTTTCAAAATAATGTAAGCATTTGGAGAAGAGTGTTGCTGAGCATTTGCCAGGTCAGAGAGATCATTTGCAAAAAGTAGTGATGGAAACATAGAAAAACCAAGGCAATGAAAAATGATGCAATTATTAACTCAAGGAAAAACAAAAAGCCGTACCTGATAAGACTCCACAGTGAACACGGTTTTATCAAAACCTATGACTTAATCACATTGGGAAGATGAGAAAAGGAGCAGATTTGGAGTAAGGTTAACAGGGCTAGACTTTATCAATCCTGGATCCTTAAGAGAGGGATCATGTCGCCTACTGGTCCACGGTGTGACAGGTCAGGCATAGTATTTAGAAATGCAAGAAGAGACAGGAGTTTTAAAGGCCTGAAACTACGTTCTGAGGGTGGGAAGGTTTGAATGATTTGGGAAATGAGTATTTATTCAATCCTTGTGCCACGGCCCGGTCTCCTTAAGCTTTGTGATTGTACGACCTCAACAACAGTTAAAATGAAATCTCACAAGTGTGTTGGAAGAGAAGGAGGAGGTTTGGAAGAAGGTGCTGCCATGGGGAACTCAGGCCTCATATAAGCAGCTAAGCCAGACACTCTGATTTTCGCATAAAACATCGTGATGTTTAAAGGGTGGTAAATAATTCAGAGAAGGCTTTAAAATGCTGTGGAGGCTGAAACCCCACGCATCAACCCACGTCCGCAGCCCACATGCACCTTGATCGTGCCGTTGCCAGGATACCCCTAAGTACGGTTCTTAGGCATCACCCATATTAACTTCTAGGGCTGCTGTAGCGAATCACCAGTCTTGGGGACCCAAAACAATGCAAATTTAATCTCTCACAAAGGGTCCTGGACCAGAAGTCCCAAATCAGTTTGGATTGAAGTCAAGGTGTCGGCAGGGCTGCCTCCTCCCAGAAGCTCTGAGGGGAGAATCTGCTTCTTGACTTTTCTCAGCCTCCAGAAGCACCTGCGTTCCTTGGCTCCTGGCCCCTTCCTCCCTCTGCAAATGTGTCCCCCCTCCCGCCCCTGTAGCTGCTCCTGTTGTCACATCTTCCCGGACCTGGACTCCCCGTCACGCCCTTGATGGCATCGGGTCCGCCGGGCGATCCAGTACAATCTCTCCACTTCAAAAGTCTTGACATAATCGCATCGCATACACGCACAGAGCATTTTCCCATAGAAGGTGACACCCACAGACTCTGGAGATTGGGACGCAGACGTTTCGGAGGAGCCCGCGGGTCTTGATCCCCTAATGGGTCATGGGGACAATCGAAGGGATGGCAAACAGCATTCCCAAGCCTGACACAGAGCAGAATCATCGGAGGCCCCGTACTTGGGACAGATAAGTGCTGCCGCAGAAAAGTGGTGCCAGCAATACTGACGCATACATCTACATCCGCGGCACACGCGTGCACAGGGGATCCCAAGGTTAAAAGTTGGGGGAAAAGCTGGAAAACCACTGGTATCCAACACCTGGTGGTGTAGGTGGCACCGTGTGCACAGCGAAGAGAAGGAAAGGCCTGCAGGGAAGCTTTCCGGCTCTGCCTTTCCTTGGCTGTGTGACCTTCAGGAAGGTAACTAGCCTCTCTGAGTTTGGTTCCAAGACTAGAAAAAAGGGATAATCGCACTATTGCCCAGAGCTGCTGGGCTAGTTTTGTGCCTGCAAATCACCGGGTTGCCTCTGGTGAAAGTCTTGCGAGGACAGGCTTTCCAGATTTGCTGTCACCCTGCCTTCCACAAGATGGCATCCTTGAGATGCAGGGAAGTGGCTGTCGGAGGCCAGGGGTGGGGGTTGGGGACACTGAGGCAGCAGATTTTTTTTTTTTAATATTTATTTATTTATTTATGATAGTCACAGAGAGAGAGAGAGAGAGAGAGAGAGAGAGAGGCAGAGACACAGGCAGAGGGAGAAGCAGGCTCCATGCACCGGGAGCCCGATGTGGGATTCATACGGGTCTCCAGGATCGCGCCCTGGGCCAAAGGCAGGCGCCAAACCGCTGCGCCACCCAGGGATCCCCTGAGGCAGCGGATTTTTAGGGACATTGACTTAAAACTCTAAAAGGTCAGGACCCTTGATGGGATGAGCACTGGGTATTATCCTATATGTTGGCAAATTGCGTTTAAATTTTTAAAAATTAAAAAAAAATGGGTCAGGGCCTCCTTGCAAAGGGTCGTCCTCCGAAAAGACGGGATGGTCCTGATTTGCTTCCCCTTCCCAGAGGCAAAACCAAGGAGGCGTTTCCTGTCCTCAGAGAGTTGCCCATCACCGTGAACAGTCCCTGAGCAAAGGATCAGATGAATCAAAGGATCCCCTAAGGTTTTCCAGTCATCCCACAAACCTTTGTCAGGGGTTCCGGGTCCAGGTGCTGCCCAGGGGCGTCCCTGCATCCCCGCACCCCTGCATCTCCCACCCCGAGGAGAGAACGGAGGGGAGGACGGAGGAGAGCCCGGTCGGCAGGGAGAGAAACCCCGGCAGCCCTTCTGGGGCCACTCACTGGCCAGATGGGCGGTTTCCACTCGGCTCTAAAGTGTGGAAGGGTCCCATCACCAAGCACACACGGAGGGCACAAGCTTGTGCAAAATTACTGCCTCTTCCCTCCATCCCTCCACCACCCAGTTTCTAGAAGGGAAGCTTAGGCCCTCGTGTCAACTTCTTTATCGCCTCCGACTTCCAGCCCACCCACGCACAGCCCAGCCTCCCTGTCCGGGTGGCCCCCTGGTGGCAAATTCCACGGTGTTGCTCCCTGTCCTGGCAGCGCAGAGCCCTCCCTCGGGGAACCCCAGGTCTCAGCCAGCTCCCCGAGCCCCTGGGTCCCGGCTGGGGAGCTCCCCACAGCCCCGCGCCCACCCCGGGGCCGCACTCCCCCTGCATTCCCCGCGGCGGGCTCCTGGCTAAGTGCCCTCCCAGGACCATGTCACTTGTCACTGGGTCTTGGGGGCGACCTCCACCTCCGGGACAGCCGGCATCACACCCGTTTCCCAGGGCCGGGAATCGAGGCTGAGAGCCGTGGGTGCATCCCCCGGCCGGACGCTGTGTCCTTGTCCACCTGCCCAGGGCACGCGGGTGGGCACACGGCCGACCAGACCCGAGCATCTGGCGCGGCCTCGGCGCAGCGAGCATCGCTCCAGGCTACACGCTTTATCGTTTTTTTAGGCTCGGGTTGGGGCTTACTGTAACCGCAGAGCCTGTGTCCCCTGCATACGGGGGGAGGAGGACTTGAGCAAAACGGCTGCAGGGCCCAGGGAGCAATCTTCCGAGTCCCCTAGAACGGTTTTCCCAGGATAAACACGACACTCTCCACCTCAAGTGGACGGCTCTGCGACATCCCCTTCCTTCCTCCTTCCCTCAAATTCAAGCACTGCAATTAGAAAAGAATTTTGTCCTTTCCCACATTGGCCAGAAAGCGGCCCGCTGAGGGGACCGCCGGTGGAGAAGCAAGACCACGTGGTGTGCTGTGGTCTGCGTGTGAAGAGAAGTGCCCGCAGAACAGAAAATAAGACCAAATAACGGCCTAAGGCGCAGCTGCCACCTGGGAAGCATGGAGTCTGGAGCTCCCAGTGCTCCCAGTGCTCCCCGCGCTTTCAGTAAGCACCCTCCGGGGCAGCCGGTCCGGGTTTGAAGCTGCTCCCTGGGGTGGGGGTGGGTGCACGGAAGGAGGAGGATGTTCTACAAGTCCCTGCCCCTGAGCATTCAGGGGGTTGAGAGCCTCCGAGCGGCCGGGTGTCCAGACGGTTCTCATTTCCCCGGGTAACCATGGAAAACATGAATCAGAAGCCCGGGCCCCACTCGGGGGGCCGCAGTGTGGGGGCGCCCGGCTGTGAGTCAGAGGCCCAGCTCTGCGGGGGCCGCCCTGTAATCTCACGTCCAGGGACGGATTTTCCCCGGATGCTGGGTTTCTGCAGGCGCCGGTTCTCCCGGGGGGACCCTGCCCCGCCCGCTCCAGGGACTCCGGGCCCTGGCACTCCGGGTTATGATGACCGTTGCTGCAGCACGTCGTGGTGACCAGCCTGCGACGTGGAGCAGTGCCTCGGGTGCCCAGCGCAGCCCCGGAGGACGGTGCTCCTCTACCCACCTTGCAGATGCAGGAAGCAAGGCCGGGGTGCAGCCCCTCACGTCAGATCCGTCTCCATGGCCCTCTCGCTGGAGTCCACATGCTCTCGATCTGCGTCCGGAGCTAACTGAGCACGGCTGCTTTTGTTTTTTTTCGGGGGGGTTTCATTTTTGGACTTCATAATAATTCCTTTCCTTTTTTTTTAATTGAGATGTAACTGACATACGAGAAAGATGCAACATTGTATCAGTTTCAGGTGAACGCCTTAAGGATCCGTATCCGTGTCCGTGTACCCCGTGAAATGACCACCTGGGAGTCCAGTGACCATCCCGAGCACAGCTTTGAGAGCGCTTCTGAAATGACCCTGCGGTCCCCCGGCTCCAGCCTGTTCCTGTGGCGATGGCCACAGGGACGTGAGAGGGGACACACACCCTGAGTGTGCAAAGGCGCCCAGCGCCCCCTGAGCCCTGCGCTGTGAGCACACACGCTCTCCAGCCTCGCACAGCTCTCAGCTCTGCACTCAGCGTCCTCCTTCCCAGACAGAAGAGACGAGGGTGCTGGCTCTCCGTCCTCGACCCCGTGCCCAGCGACCCTGCTGCTCTGACCCCAGTGCAAGTCCTGCCTCTGCGGGCGCACTGAGGGGCCCCTGGGGTCAGACCAGCAGCCCGCATTTTTATCCACTGACCCTCCGGGGTGGGCGCTGTCCCTGTCCCCACTTTACAGGCTGGGAAACTGAGGATCAGAAAGTCGGCGAATTGTCCATGGCCACTCAGCCATTAAGCAGCAGGCCCGGGATTTGAACCTTGGGCTGCTGGCTCCGGAGCAACTCTGACTTGCTCTCTCTCTGTCCACGGCTGACCGCGTGGGGCGGAGAACGTCGCACGGCTCCCTAAGGAGTTTTAAAAATGTGCTTTTACGCCGCTGCTCCATTGTCTTCCCTGCTCCCTCCCTGCTTGACTTGGCTTAATCTAGGGCTATTGACTGTCCCTCACAGAGAACCTCACCATGCGGAACGGGGTCTCCGGCATCCTTAGAAATCTGGGTTTTCTCGGCTGTTCTGCACACATAGGCAGCGCGTCTTGTCTGCAGATAAGAGCCAGTGGCGTGTTGCAGCCGGTTGGGACAGCCTCACGGGGCTGAGGGTTAAAACTCAGGAATTTCACAAGGCCGACGTTAAATGGGGCCGTTCGTATAAATGAGATCACCTACATTTATAGCCAAAGAAGTTACTGTCACCAAAGTTAATGAATTCCCCAAACTCACCGTTTCCTCATTAATTTGCTGCAGTTTACCACCGCCTGTTAGCTGTGTGTTGGGTCTGAGCAGCCATGTGCTGTACGGTGGGGGGATGCCATGCACCCCTCCTCTGATCCGTGTGCAGTGATCAGCATGTTGGTAGCTTAAGCTTGGTCGTGGCGACAGTGTTTACACCGTGGAAATGGGCAAGCCCGACATATCAGGTGTTTGTGTCCTTTGCTTTCCCGGGAGAGCTGGTTGGTATCAGCGCCAGCCACCCCCCACCCCCCACCCCGATGGGGTGCATATTCAGCATCATTCCAAAAGCATCCACCTAAGTCACCATGGATGGGAATTCAACCCAAAATCTAGAAATCCAGGCTTGGGGAAAGTCTAATGAAAAGACCGTAGGGTTGTAACTGAAGACCGGGGAGAGAAGTAGCGGTGGCAGCGTGACCGCAGCCAGCCCGGGGAGCAGATGGCCCTGTCCAGCGGCCCTGGGGTGAGGCCGGCTCCGCCAGCCGGCAGCGCCCTGTTGGACCCTCGCCCCCTCGGCCCAGATGAATCAGACCAGCCCGGACCACACTCCCACCAGTGGGAGAATGCACCCACTTCTGGGATCTGGGGGCAAAGGAAAGTCCCAGTGATTTCTCTGGGGGACGCCTGCCGCCACTCTGGGCATCAGTGGGCGTTAGTCACAGGCCACCCGCCCGCCCCCCCCCCCCCCCCCGCCCAGTCCCCCAGCACTGGATGCTGAGAACACAGAGGTTCGTGGTGACTTTGGGAAACTCAATGAGGAAACTGTGTCTCTAACACAAGAACCGACGCATGAGGGCGCAGAGGGTCCCTGCAGCTGGAGACAGAAGCAAGGGCCAGGCCCCCGGGGGCTTGACCCGAGAACAAGAGGATATTTTTTAAAGGAAATGCCAGATAATAACTAGAGATCTCCTAGGATGCCCTGCTCAAAAGCTTTTGTTGTTTTGAGAAAAAGCTCAAATTTAATAATGCCTCGTTTAAATTCACAGGTAGTTTTCAGTGACCCGTTTAAGACGTCGAGGAGCCTTAAAAAGCCCGGGGAGGGGGTCCTAGCAGGAGAGGAGGGGAAAGGAGAGGACGTTCCCCTGCTTATGCAGGATGCACGCTGGCTGGCGGAGAACCCAGTCCTGGCCACCCTGTCTTCCTCCGCGGTGGCTTCGGGGAGGCCTGGGACTCCTCAGGCAGAGCCAGGCCTGATTATCATCAGGGAGGGATGCTTGGGGGACATGGCCCTTCGAGGTCCCCCAACTTCTATGGGGACCCATCAGTTCCCTGAACATGTGGGCTGGGAGGAGCGGGAGGGACAAGGCCTCCACGCTGGGGGCCAGAGGGAGCTGCCCGCTGGGAGTAAGTCCGATACAGCAGAGGGGGAACGGCCGGCTCGGGCTGCCAGGGCCGTCGGGAGGCACCGGGTCAGGCACTGGCACAGGCCCAAGGGAGCAGCGGTGAGGCCTCGATCCAAGGTCCCGGGGGGCCCCCACGGGAGGCAGCGGCTGCAGCTGTGTCAGAGGGGCTATGGCCGTGGCCGTGGCGCGGTGATGCCCAGGCTGCCGAGGGCTTCCAGACACCGGGCAGGTGCTGCGCTCACACCGGGCCCGGGGGGATGCACCCCGGGTTGCCCTTTCTCGAAGGCACGGCCGCCGCGTTTTTCCAAAGATGAACACACACGTCTACACCCTCTGGCCTCGTCAGTCCATTCCTGGGAGTGAGGACAAAATGCCCCTGGTGGCATGATCTGTAACAGGGAAAAAATAAATAACTTCTATTTCCGAACACAAAGGGTGGCTCAAACACAAGTGTACGAGCCAGCGCGAAGGATCAAATTCCTGAAGACGACTTGGTGCCAGGAAAACTCTAATACGATGGTCACGACAAAGCTCATGTGCGAAACGCGGGGAAAAACCAGAGATGCTCCCACATTCTGAGAACGCTTTCCTTTGTCTCGAACTACGGGCGAGCCTGGGTTCCTGCTTTGTACGTCTCCTTCTCTAAGACTGCTTTGCAAACAGCCCAAGAGAGGACCAAGGAGGCACGTGTCGGGCGAGAGGGAAGTGGGGGAAGGAGGACGTGGGTGTCGCAGGGCAGCTGTGGGTAGAGACCCGAGGTAGATGCTTCTTTACTTTTTTCCCACCCCACCCCCCACCCCCAGACGGGCCACCCCTGGGTTCTTTGGAAACTGGGGGAAGACATACCATGTAACTAGTCATTTTTAATTGAGAACTGTCCTACATAGCCCAGCACAGGAACTTGGATGGGACGCGGGATAAAGACCCAGCCAACATCACATGAGGAGTCATGAGGAAGAATCAGGAAATGCAAAATGTAGCTCCTGGCCAACGATTTAACCACAGCGTTCCCCTTCAGAGCCTCTGGAGCTCGAGGCGAGAGATCTCCCAAGAGATGCTGGCCGAGGGGGAGACGGCGTCCGGAGGGCAGGGAGGGCCTGGCAGGGCACAGGGGGAGGCAGTGCGGATAGAGCATGGTGCTGAGACAGTGTCCCCCTCTGTCGGGGGTCGGGGGGGCAGTCCAGGGCTCTTGCTCAGCAGCTGGGTCTGCGGGGGGACCCCGGGGAAGGGTGGCCAGGCCAAGCCTCCGGGACAGCCGTGGTTTCGGTGCTCGATTCGAGGAGGATTTCTCAGAGCGTCACTCGCCCTCACTACATTGTCCCAGGGTCTCAAATACGCACTGGAGACGTTCTTTGGATTCACCGGAGACCCTTCGAGATGTGACTATGTGACCCAGAAGACCACCAGCCACGGTCTAGAGACAGAAAACAGGCCTAGAGCGTCAGGGAGGGCAGGGCAGGGGCGGGGGCAGGTGGGAAATGGTGACAAGTGGCAGAAGGGGCGAGAGGGGGGGCCCATCCGGTGGCTTCGGCGTGGTGACACACCCGGGGCCCAGCATTGTGTGGGTCTGGTGATGTTGGAAAACTAGTTGCACAGTTTTGCAAAACCAGGTGTGTTGGGTAGCTTTATTCTGTTGTGCCTCTTGAAATTTGCCCGCTGGAGGGGCGCCTTGCAGGGGGCTTGGCGGCTGAGCATCTCCCTTCGGCTCAGGGAGTGATCCCGGGGTCCCAGGATCGAGTCCCGCTTTGGGGACCCCGCAGGGAGCCTGCTTCTCCCTCTGCCTGTGTCTCTGCCTCTCTCTCTGTGTTTCTCACGAATAAATAAATAAATAAATCTTTAAAACAAAAAATCTGCCCACTGGAAACGATGAGAAGGGACGCCTCGTTTGGTTTTAATTAGCATCTACTTTGGATTTTCTGCAGCCCGAGAGACGGAGCGTCTTCCCAAGGTGACCCGCCGTTTGGGCACCTTCTGTTCGCACTGACTGCTCGCATCCTCCGACCGTGTTTCTGTGAGGGTGTTTGTCTTTCCGTCCATTGGGTGCTGTGTTTAGGATCGAAGGGGTTCCTTGTAGAACTTCGATACCAACCCCAACTCCCCAGGAGACTGTCCGTGCTGCACGCGGCTGCTCCCCGCCAGCGACTGTCAACGTGGGCGTGTCTCCTGTTGCACAGAAGTGTCGAGTACCTACTTCCAACTGATCTTTCCTCCTCTGCGTGTTGCGGGTTGTGTGTGCGTGGATGGGAGATGTTGAGTTTTCTCTAAGAAATACTCCTTTCCTCCAACGTTATACCAATAGTTTCTAAATCTCTTCTAAACTCTTTTTTTTTTTTTTTTGGAGTAAAAATCCTACCATGCATTGCATTTGCTGATCCTCCCTTACGGTGGTGAGTTTCCCTACATACTTTGTATTTTTTATTGTTGGGGGGCGTGGTTTCATCTCTGAGGGGGCCCCAAACCCTCGGCTGGGCCGGGCTCCTCTGGCACCGGTTGCTGTGTGTTTCAGGCTCTTCGAGGTGCACTGGACCCAGACCCATCCCTGTGTTCCTTTCTCAGCTCAAGATCCTCATATGACACCGGTCACTCAACTTCTGACCTGTTGCATGTGAGGTCATGACTTGAGATGACTTCTCAGAGCCGCAGAAGCTCTTCTCTGACCAAAGGAAAGACTTCCTAGCCATCTCTCTGGGGAGCAGAATGTTTCTAGTCCCTTCTTTACATCAAGAACAGTCATTCAAGGCCGCTGCTTGATGCAGGCACACCAGTTCTATCTCCCTCACCCAGACGTGCCCATGGTCCCGTCTCCTGCCCTACATTGATACAAAAACTCAAATGCAGGTCCCAAGGCCCTTTGCCCAGACTGCGCTGGCACCCGTTGTAGAGGGTCACCTTAGCTGTGAGTTCTCTGTACATTTGGGGCATCTGAGGCTTCTCCCTCTAGCTGGGAGCATGGCTGTGCATTTACTATGAGCACTTTCTTCTCCTGATCCAAAGCACTGTGTGCAGTTGTAGTGTGTGTGTGGGGGGGTGAACACAGCAGCTCGATCTACCTTGCTTCCAGGGTCTTTCCTCCTCCCTTGCCAGTGTTCTGGAACCTGTCACGTGCACCGCTCCACCAAACAGCAGCAGACCAGAAACACCAGTGACTCCCCTGCCTGGGTTCAGCAGACCCACGCGGATCCCCACAGTGGTGGCCTCTCACACCCTTCAGCGCGGTGGTCCACCTCAGAGTACATGTTCCTCGTGGCTCCCGAGACATGCTTTCTTGATTTTCCTCCGGTCCCGCTGGTCAGTCTTTCTCCATTTCTCCTAAGAGTTCATTTGCCTACTGGTCTCAACCCCTGCCTTACTCTTGTTACTATCAGATTCCCACGTTTCCCTTTCTTTTCTGAATGTCACAAAAATAAGGCTACCTCAATGCGTCCAATGAAACATTTTAATTGCTGGATCACCCACAGGTGCGTGTTCAAACTCCAAAGGGATAGAAGCTTCCAGATTTCATCTCAACCAAAAAAACCAAACCAAAACAAAACAAAACAAAAAAACAAATAAGGTGAAAGAAGACCAAAGAATTAGATTGGGCATGAGAGGTGAAGATTCTTTTGTTTTCGCTCGGTGAACTTTGCAAACCAGTATATGGAGATAATTGGACTCAACAGAGTGAAAACCAAATCTAACGTTACTACTAATTCTGAGACCCCTGAAAACCTGGTCTCTTGAATCTTTCCTTCTACCTCTATAGGAATGTCGGGTAAAACTTCATAGCTTTTCAAACCATTAGAGATAGCCTCTTTTTCCAGGCTTTGAGAAGGTCAGTGTAGAGTAATATCAAACCTTTAAACTCCTGCCTAATTTAAAACCTCTTTCTTTCTCTCTGACAAAGCTAAGGTTTGGGCACCCACCATGCAGGGATGAGTATGGATTCACTTATTTTTCATTTCACCTCTTTTTATGTCTATAAAAAGTCACTGAGCTCTTCCAGTGATGGAGCATGGAAGACAGGAGCGAGAAGAAGGCTTCCCTCTAAGGGATCGGGAGAAACATGCTTGCATCCCTGGCCTCACATCTCCAAAGTGTGCATTGTATACAGTCGGTGCTGATTCTGAGCTCCACCTCCAAGTCACAGACTCCTGTCTCCAGATTTGTCCTGCGTAAATCGCATGCCACCAGTGTCAGCATCCCTCACCCTCCAGGGGCCGGACGAAGATCCCTCCCTTGACTGCAGGTGAAGGAGGGTGAGAATGCCCCATAACCTCCTGTGGGTGGAGGGTGAATGGTCACAATTCTAGAGAATTATCTCCAAAAAGCTTTGTCGTTTGTATCTATCACCCTTTCTGGCTATCTGATAAATTCTTATTTATTATTTTATATGAGCCAGTTCACAGAAGCCGGAAATGAGTATGGGCTAAGGCTGGAAGCAATAGCTTTGGACACTCTGTTTGTTCCTGCAAGGTGTTTCAGCCCCTGGTCAGGCTCTGGGACTCTTCTCATTCTTACATTATTCTCAGTCTTTGGAGCCTTTGAGGGAAACAGAGCAACAACAGAAGCTACACTTGAGATACTGTTGTGAGTGATTGGTGGGAAGACTTTGCTTGTCACATTCCTTCCAGAGATGTGTTTGTTAATGAACACATTGTAGTCTCAATTTTAAAACTAAAAGCATAGTTGAAGATTGACAGTTGTATTTAGCAGCTGTTTGAGCAGCACACTAAAATTTGGCCTAGAAAACTTCCATGTCACGAGAAGAACATGCAGTGCTCCAAATTGAGCAAAATCTTGACCTGGACGTGAGCATGCCCAGCAGCAATGACTGCAAATCCAATGAAATCAATTCTGACAAATAAAATCCCCTTGTTGTTAAGGGGCACGAGGTTGATCCACTTCTATAACCCTACTTAGACTTAGACCAAAAACCAAAACAAAAAAGCAAGCCTCCTCAAATAACCTTAACTTCCAATGCAGGCTGGAAACCAAGAGGTTTCTGCATTGAAATGTGAGCCACTTCCAAAGAGTCATGAGACACTAGACGGGGACACAACACTTCTGCACTATGCTAGTTTTCTTTTCAGTGATCCTGTGAAAACTGTTTCAAAACTATTCTCTTTTTTTTCTGTGGAAAGTAAATGTGGCTAAGGAGGGCTGATGCGTTCGCTGGTGATCACACAGCTAGTTTGCAAAGGAGATTACACTGAACATAAAGCTTAATGATTGAATTTTACATTTCGTTGAACTCCCCAAAATATCACCAAAAACTTGCTAATCAAGCAAAACAGATCATTAGGATTTGCTGCAGGAGAGGGTGGACAGCCTGGACGGGAAAGGGGAGTCCGAGTTAGGGTACCTGCAACCTGTGGGCTCTGCGTGTAGGTGGTTCAAGGCAGGTATTTCAAGAAAGGAAATGAGTTGGGTGTAGGCAAAGCCTGTGGCCCATTATTGATGGTGGTGGGATGGCAGGGCGAGGGTTCTGAAGCAAGTCTTGAGATGTAAACTCTTGCTTATATACAAGTCATTTATCTAAGTGAGTGGAGCGTTGTCTCAGATAAATTGATTTTGGGATGTTCCTAAAGCAGAGTGAAGTTACTTGTTTGGTTTACGTGATCTTTCGTGGGCAGAGGTGGAACAGACAACTAGGTCGTGTTGACACAGGTGCTCTCAGCTCCCATTGTCTAGGGACCATTTGAAATAAGAACTCACAGAGTCCAAGTGGCTTCTTTCTCCTTTTTTCATCTGATGTTGTATTCAAGTGTTGCAAGACATCTCACTAGTGAGGGTGAGCTGCGCTGATGTGTTTGATGCTGGGAATTGGCATTGACGGTTGCTCACTGATACTTAAGGAGGCACATGAGCTAGTGGTACACTGGCCAGGGAAGACAACCCCACCTCCGACCCTTCCTCCTCTCGCCCATCACCTTCCTCCCCACTTCTGACACCCCCTTTCCTTCCCCTGACTCGTCCTCAGTCTCCAACCACAGCTCCAATTCCATTTTTGCTCTCAGCTTGGCAACAATCAATTCTGTCTCAAGTTCTACCTAATAGCTACAAAGTCACCTGAGAACTCACACTGTGGCCTCTTCTAGATGCTTGGGGTAAAGGAGATGGGATGAAGGGGGGAGGTAACCCCCGAGCTGGGGTCCCATGGCTGGGGACACTGAGACTCTGCCCAGAGCTTGGCTAGATCTGTTCATAGCCACCATGGCACCTACCTTCAGAACCAATGATAAACATTCTTATTTTAGTTGGTTATCTTCTCCCTAAAGATAGAATATATTTTATGTCTACTTATTTAATGACACAGTTTTGCAATTCATTCAAAAAAATAATTTATGCATGGGATGCCTGGGTGGCTCAGTGATTGAGCATCTGCTTTTGACTCAGGTCATGATCCCAGGTCCTGGGATCGAGTCCCACATTGGGCTGCCTGCATGGAGCCTGCTTCTCCCTCTGCCTGTGTCTCTGCCTCTCTCTGTGTGTCTCTCATGAATAAATAAATAAAAGCCTTTTTAAAAATAATAAAAACATAAAAAAATAATTCATGCAAAGTTATATTTCCATGACTAAACTCACCCATTCAAAGAAGAAAGTCTGTGTAGGCACTGGGAAATAGATGGAGCAACATTTTAATTAACTCCTCCAACAAGATCTACTTCTTTTCCCTGAAAATTTGAAGACTAACTTCCTCAAGTCTTGACATCCAGAAACTTCAAGAGAGCATATATTTGTGCTCTCAAAGGTTCCATCACATGCACTTCACAATGAACTCTCAGTCAGAATTCAGCCAAAGCAGAGACTCTCTTTCATTATCTCATGAGATGTCAGCAAATGTCTGGTGGATGCTATTCCCACTTTCTTGCATTTCTCATCTCCCTATCTGACCTTCCAGTAGTCAGTGTCAGGATTGAACCATCCATGCCCTCCACTTGGCGAGCATGGGAAGTCTCCAACAGTCTACAGCTTCTCTCCTTTATTCACACCCGAGTTCTCTCCACAGAGGCACACACCCTCAACATCCTACTCTCCTAAAAGGTCTCTGCCTTCTGATTTGGTTCGATTTTTCCACTTCCTTCTCCAAATTTCAGTCTCAATGTAACCTTTTTATGTTCAGTCCTGAAGTTTGCTAGAATTATTGCTCATGGTCTGGGCGCTGGGATCTGGATTCCAGAGATATTAACTCCCATTTCTGAACTATTTCTCATCATTTTCTCTCTTGGGTAGCCACGTGCCTTTTGCTCCATGGTCCAATTCCCAAGGCTTGTGCTCATATCAGAAATCCATTCTGGCATAATGAAAGGGTGTCAGGCAACCCTCAGGTTCTATTAAAGGCTGCAGAATCAGACCCAGAAGAGACTAAGTGGCAGCACACAGTCAGCATCCCACCAGGAGCTGTCTGCTCACATATGATTGGGGACAGTAGTGCCACCATGCTTGGCTTGACATTGCTGTGGTGGCCTTTCATTTGCTCTAGCCAGGACAGTTCACAGTGCAAAGCTCCAGGTGCATCCACATGAGTTGGTGCCTCTCCCTGGCTACCAGGACATGAGGTGGAGTCCTGCTTCTCACTCATTTGAAGATTGTCTCCAAATAAACAGGTGTTTAGATGAGTAGTCTCAATAACAAACCCCTACTTTAATGGCATGATAAATGTATTTGTACACATATCTAAGCATTTCTTCCTCAATTTCACCTAAGGATGTTCTATCTGTAATTAATGACACTTCTATTTGTGATGATAATGGTTTTAGCACTGAACTGCTCTCTGTATCCCATCAGAAGGCCACATGTTTTGGGTTACTTTTCTGGTAATTCTAAATATGTTTCATAAAAAAAAAACAGAACACACGTGTACTCTATGATCTCATTTTTGTGGAAAAATAGTGTATGTCTATCTATGAGAGGAACGGAAAAGAACATTTTTATTTAATGTTAAAACTTGTTTATAGGGCAGCTCAGGTGGCTCAGCAGTTTAGCACCGCCTTCAGCCCAGGGCGTGATCCTGGAGTCCGGGGATCGAGTCCCACATCAGGCTCCCTGCATGGAGCCTGCTTCTCCCTCTACCTGTGTCTCTGCCTCTCTCTCTCTCTCTCTCTCTCTCTCTCATGAATAAATAAATAAAAATAAAATCTAAAAAAAATCCTTGTTTATAATCACTTATTTCTTAATAAGTTGCTCAATAAAAGCAACAACATCAACATCTGTAGGATCATGAATATCTAAGAGAGCCGCTTCCACACACAGAGATTGGGAGAGGGGGCAAAGGAACAGGGCTGCTTGGATGTGCCACACCATCTTCCACCAAGATCAAGAGGGCCCCAGGTGGGGCAATTGTTTTGTGAAGCATTAATGAGCCCAAGTACATAGGATAGTATACACAGTGGGTAGGAGTGCACTTGGGAGAAAGGAGGAGTGTTGAGGGGACCATAAAAGCAGACAAGGTTGAAATCTTTAGGAGACAGGAGGCTAAGTAATGTGATATATAAAATTCCTCAGTTGTCCACAAATGACCAGGCCCGTGAATCCCACAAGTGCCTAGGACAGGTGGAGTGAGTGATGAAAACAATGGAGGCAGAGCTGTGAAATATTTAAAGCAATACCATTTGCATAATTTAAAAGTGCATGTGCATGATGGAAAGTATGCATGTTGTAATAATACATGCAGAACACAGGATGTGTGGGAAAAAAAACAACAGGATGGCTTGACTAACAGGGAAAAGGAATAGGAGAGATGTTTGGTGAGAAACAGGAATGACTGAAGAGATAGGTGGGTGAGTAGGCAGGTGGTTAGACAGGTGGATGGGCAGGTTGGTGAGTAGGTAAGTGGGTGGATAGGTAGGTAGGTAGATAGATAGATAGATAGATAGATAGATAGATAGATAGATAGGCAGATGAAGGCCTAGCGTGGACTACTATTAATATTCCATGAACTAAAGACTGTAATTGACTCAATCCTTTGCACTTGAGATTAAGAAAACACTTGTGTATTTGGAATAACAAAGCAATCATTCCCTGAATTATGTGGGTAAAAAAAAATGAGCTAAATGGCAGAGGGGCCCAGGAAAAATGGTCCCATCCCCCTGGTTGGCTGATTCCCAGACTAGTCTGGAAGAACATGGACTTCCCACCACATGTGGGATAAAGTCCCAGACTGTTTTATTGGAATCTTGAAAGACAAATTTCCTCATCAGACATCTGGTTTCCCTGTCTCTGTGTGTGAGAATTTGCATATCGCACAAGCAGAGCTGGAGGGGAACATTCAAAACCATTGGGAATGGTTGCGTCAGGAGACTGGGGGTGTTGGGGAGGATTCCATTTTCATTTTGTATTCTGTTTAAAAGGTTTCCAAGGAACACGCATTGCTTTTGTAGTAACTGCAAGCCCACTTGGTGGATACATTCAGTTCTGGGAAGGATTTCTCTGATTTTGTGGCAGCACTGGGATGTGGGTTTTAACGCCGAGTGATTCCTCATGGATGTCACTCTGTGATCGGTAAAAAGAACAAAGAGCAGAGAAAAGTCTAAGTATTGGCATTACAGCCATCTGCCCGTCAGCCACTTTCTTTTATAGATAGACCCTGATATCTTATCTTTTAAAAAGTAGCTGTGCGGTGTTAGACTCTGGCTGTACAAGCATCTACGTATGGCTGGAACACACCATTGACCCAGCTGCTTGAAATCATAGGGGGATTAGAAGCAGCACTGCTGGGGTCATGAAAATGAGGTTTTAAATATCTCTCATTTCAGGAATTCACGGCAACAACTTTCTCCATGAAGGCTGCTGATGCAGGAAAGCAGATTTCTGTGCTCTGTTTCTTCACACAGCGTGCCGACACCATGTACTCAGTGGCTGGAACCTGATTGTTCCCAAATTTTCACCATTTCCCCCAATGTTGAACTGATTGTAGGAGCCTGATTCCCTCGGGATCCTGTGAGCTGGCCATCCAGGATTAATAAACGCATTAGTCAGGCGGTGCCTCCCCCGCTGCAGACCAGAACGGGCTGTCCTGTCCACCTGTCCATCCCCTACACAGCTTCCAGACCACATCCATGCTTGCACAGAGATAACAGAAGGAGTGTCTTCCCAAACATCTCCCTCATGCACACAAGCTGAGAGACAGCTGATGCTCAGGATTTCACTCACCACTGGCCACAGAGCTGGTTGTGTAAGAAGCTCTGGAGTAGAGGAAGCAGCTGAGCAGTGGCACTGTGACCTGGACCTATGGGCCTTGGGTTTCAGTCTCATCTCTGTCTTAGCTTCAAATTTATTGACTTAACACCCTAAATAATTATTTTGTGTTTGTTTTCTAGACCAATCTCTCTCCTCAATAGTTATTAGTTGATTTATAGGACACGTCCCTGAGGTTTGATGACAAATGACCTGAGATTTTGATGGCTTCATGTCAGTGGAAAAGATGCCAAAGATGGCACTGGGGGGACCAATATGGGGGGAGCCTCACTTACATACATAGGATGACATGGCAAAGAAGGGGCATAGGGTACATTTTTGGCTTGGGGAATAATTTGGCCATAAATTTAATTACTATCTTGTTTTGACTCATTTCAGAAGGTTGTGAGGGCAGTGGCAAAATTGCCCCCTCAGGGGGGAGCAGGACTGGTGTGATTTGATGATGAATCTCATCCCTTAGGAAGCCCAGCGACATAGCTGGGGCCCATGGGATCACTAATATCAGGCCCAGTGGATGTCAAGAGAGCAGAACCAGGGAAGTTTGGGGGCATCAGAAAGGCTAACCACTTCCTTCTCCCCATACACCCATCTTGTCTAAGGAAGCAATAAGTTCTGGCTCTCTTCCCTCCCTAGAAGTGCCAGACTTGAGTAGGGGTGTGAAGCATCCCTAATTCTCCCACTATCTACGCTCCAACTCCTCTCCAGGAGAAAAGGGAGCAATGACCTGGTCAGAGCTGGACTCTCCTTGGCCACCGTTGTACTATGCAGTGCTATAGACTGCATGTTTGCATCCTCCCCAAATTCGCAAGTTTGAAACTCTAATTTCCCATACGACGGTATGGAGAGACAGGGTCTTTGGGAAATAATTAGGTCATGAGGGTGGGGCCCTCCTGATGAGATCAGTGTCCTTATCAAAAGAGACACAGGATTGCTTGCTGCCTCTCTCTCTGCTAAGTGAGGACGCACCAAGAAGGTGTCTAACTACAAGCCAGGAAGAGGGTTCTTACCAGGAGCCCAACAGACCTCCACCTTGATCCTGGACTTCCTAGCCTCCAAAACTGTGAGAAATACATTTCTATCGTTTAAGCTGCCTCATCTATGATATTTTGCTGGAACAGCCTGAAGTGACTGTTACAGGTGGGTCAGTCATATGCAGGTCAACCCCCTCTCATCTTGCCCTTTTTCTGGACTTTCCAAGGCTTCCTGACTTGTGAGATAAGCACACCCCAGCCCATAATAAGGTCTTTAGTTCAGTTCCATCACTCGCTGATCAAGTGGACTTCCAAGTCTACTCCAGTGGCACAGGGGTGTGAGATGTGGTGCAAAAAGCTCCCCCTGTGGTTTCCTCATTCAAACCACATCCTCCAACTCAGTGTCAACCAGAGAAGCCCTATCTTGTCGGGGGAGGGGTTAGGGAAGAAGGTTGTCAGGCATTTGCTTAACACTAAGGACCAGTGTTGTTTCCCACTTGGCTCTGGATCCTTGTGCAAATCTCCCCCTGGAAGGATCGCTGGAGAGGAGTTTGAAGGAATGGCAGGATTTGGGAATCAAAGCTCATTTCACGTGACTGCCTATGCAAGCAGGTGGTTCAGGACCTGGAGGTTTTGAATGCTGGTCGTGTCTCGTATACATCCCCCAAAAGAGACATGACTAACATCTGGCATGATTCTATGGCCTGAAGCAAACACACACAAGCACAGGGAATGGAAATTTTATTGGTTGACTCACTCAGGGACCTAAAACTTCAGAACAGCTGCTCTTCCTATGAACAAACTTGGACAAGATGTGGGGGAAAAAAGGCATAATATCAGTAAGGACGTAGATTATTCGAACAACACTATCAAACCACCTAAATCAATTGTCATTCACAAAATGCTTCATCTGATAACTGCGGAATACACTGCTCTTGAGTGCATGTGGAATTTTTACTGAGAGGGCACTATAAGTCAACTTAATTTCAAGGGTGAAATTTTCTAGGCTGTTCTGTGATCACAATAGAATTGAATTCAAAGTCAATGAAAATAAAAGATTTAAAGTTTTTTGATTATCTCAAAAACAGGCAAAACAATTCTAAGCTGGAAGAAATTCAAGTTGTGTTCACCATGAGACTGAACAGAAGGGGCATGAAGGAACTTTCTGGGGGATGGAAAAAGGATGGAGTGTTGCTTATACAGATGCATATACATTTGTCAAAAGCTGTTGAGTTGTACACTTCAGTTATTTGCATTTCACAGTGTGTAAATTTTAACTCAATTTTAAAAAAGGAATGAAGATCTCCCTCCCATTTACAGGCTATGATAATGACACTCTATCCATAAGAGAACATTATGTCTTCATTATGCCTATTGTCATAGCATAATAATTATAACAGTCCCTTTCACAACCAAAGTGTCCTGATTTATAAATAAATCTATGGTCACTCTGTCTCTGATGGGTTGATTCCTAAGTAGAGGCAGAGAGGGGCAAGATGCTCCAGGCACCCACTGGAAGAAGAAGAGGCATTAGACTAGACAGGGAGGAGAGGTCCATTGGACTTTTTTGAGCATTGGTTAATTTTGGGAGTCTCAGATTTCATTGGTTTTATATCCATTGCTTTGAGGCCGTCACACTGAGAAATCTGAAGCATGTGTTAAAAATAATGGTACAGCATGAGATGTAAAATTGGCACAAAAGCAACATGGCCCCATGCCCAGGTTGTGAGCAACAGCAGGTCTGAGAGGAGAAGGGGCCCAGGGAAAGAGAAGAGGCCAGAACACGGTGAGGAGGGCCAGCTGAGCAAGTTGTTGGAAGACATGGACCATCAGAGCCAAGTGCATAGGATGGGGAAGGAGCACGGAATGTGCCTGGCCTTGTCAGAAGGGCACACCTCATCCTCCAGAGAAAGCAGAGCCTGTGGAGCTACTCCAGAGACTCGGACAACAGGTCGACCTCTGAGGAAGAAGACTGCTTGGATGCCTGGTAGACTGGCCCAGGTCAGCGGCAAGTCTTCCAGGGATGGCCAGGGGGCCTGATGCGTCATGGAAGCCTGGGAGGAGGGGACTTCAGGAGCCAGAGTACACACACCAGAAAAACCCAGCTTTGGATAGTACAGAGAAGGGAGCAGATTTGTGGGGACCATTTCATCTAAAGAGGCTGGAGAATTGGCCCTACTGAAAGTATAGCTCTGTTCATGAGTAGCTAATAATGCGTAGGTGTACACAACAGATCTTGCATCTCAGGCTTTACAGGCTGCGGGGAAAGAAGAGAGACCCAACATAAACACAAGACACAGCTGCCTGAGTCCAGGTCACAGCCCCATACAGGAAGGGCTTCATTTCACACAAGGGAGCAGTGTTCCTCAACCTTGACTAGAGGATGAACTGCTTTTAAAGAAAAACGCCTGCAGATTTCCAGGAAGAATTAAATTATTTGTATTTTAACGTTATTTAAGTATACATTTATCATCATGTTATTTAAGCATATGAATATACAAAAACATAAGCATCAGTCCAAATTCCTAATGTTTATAACTCAAATTCCACATTTGAATTTAAACATTAAAGCCACATTGAAAGAATGATGTTAATTTGATGGATTTACGATTTGTTGAAAGGAGGTCGTGCGTGGTTGTGATTCCGTTCTCTGCCAGTTCTCCCCATTCCCTCATTTCTCCCCTTTTCCCATTTACACAAAGGGCCAGAATTTCATTTGCCTTCACTTGGAATTAATAATTATTTACACTGTTCCTTTCTCCTTAGTTTATAAACAAATTAAATTCAACTAATAAAACTGTAAATAGTATCTCAAACATGGGTATCGAAATCACGTGAGGGTAGTAGCATGATGTCCTTATACTCATTAATTTCATTATATTGTCACTGAGTCAGTTTTTAACTGAGTAATGAATTACCCCCAAACAGCACTTACTTATTAGCTCCTAATTCTGTGGACTGATGGTCTGTACTGAGCTCAGTCGGGTGGTTCTTCTACTGGTCTCGCCACGGCTTTCCATGCAGCTGCAGTCAGTTGGTGATCAGCTGAGCATCACTGGGCCCCAGATGGCCTCACTCACATGTGTGGCACTCAGCTATGGATGACACATGAACCCCACATGTCCAGCATCTAGCTGTCTTCCTCATGTGACTGTGGGTTCCAAAGGCAGCAAGAGAACACAAACCCTAAAGGACGAGCACTTTTCAAGCTTCCACTCATGTATACTTGCTGATGACCTACCGGCATAAACACAAGGCATCATGAGGCTTAGATTAAGGGGATAGAGAAATAGAATTCCCTCTTAATGGGAGAGGCTGCAGAGTTTTGCAACCGTATGTTCTTTTAACCTATCAAAGTCATAAAAGCAAAATCTTCAAATTAAAAAAGTTACAGGGGCAGCCCCGGTGGCCCAGCGGTTTAGTGCTGCCTTCAGCCCAGGGCGTGATCCTGGAGACCCGGGATCGAGTCCCACGTCGGGCTCCCTGCATGGAGTCTGTTTCTCCCTCTGCCTGTGTCTCTGCCTCTCTCTCTCTCTCTCTCATTCTCTCTCTCTCTCTGTGTGTCTCATGAATAAATAAATAAAAATCTTTTTAAAAATAATAAAAAATTTTTAAAAGTTATAGGATATGCAGATCCCTGAAAATACTTTCTTGGATCCCTGTGATGATTAGCTCATGTGTGGGTAATCCTTTAAGTGGAAAGAGAACGGGCACATTTTGTTGATAACGGGATTTATTTAGACTCAAATGCTACTATGTGGGTGTTTGCCAAGTGGTATTAGAAAACAGAAGGTATGGGAAAAGGTCTTTAATTTCTGGATGCTGCAAATAGGTGCTGGTCTCCACCGCTAGAGATATGATGCCAGTGCAGGACGGCACCAAGCTAGGAAGCTGCCCACAGCAGTCTGAGCAGCTCCAGGTGCAAGGTTACTAACAGTCCTCCAGAGACACGTGGGAGGAAGCACCCCAAATGCAGTAGGAGGTCGGAGGATTCAGATCGCTGATGACTCACTGCTAAGGCCTCTGCGACACTAAAGGGAAATCCTTGGAAGTTCTAAGGAAGGTGTAAGTGAGCCCTAGGAGCAAGCCACAGCTTTCATGTCACACAGAAGGTTTACATTTTGCTCAAGGTAAAGTCAGGGCAGTAATAAGTAGGTGAGTTCTCAGGTCAAGGATGTAAGAGGGTAAAAAAAAAAAAATATCTTGCATTAATTTCTGGAGTTGATAGAGTTTTATCGTTATTTTTTTCCCATAGGAGAGAAAACCCAACTCTCAAATAACAACAAAACCACTGGTCCCAGTCAGGAGGGTGGCCTGAGCACCAGCGGTTCCTGAAGCAAGAGTTAAGGAGACTTCTCACCTCCATCTGGGGTAACATTGATTGTCACATCCCGCCCCAGGTCTAGCAGGTGTTCCTGTGCAATAACCTTGGCAACAGGTGGGCAGGGCAAGCAGGCCAGTAGTTAGGAATGATCTGCATGGGAATGTGTGCCTCAGTAAAGTCCTACAAGGCCAACCACTGGGCAGGGAAGTCTTGCAGAATAAGGAAGGAATGCAATGGGTGGACTTTAGAATCCACCCTGGGCCCTGGGAAGAGAAGGAAGCAATGGCAAGGCTCAGTAATGAGCACAGTTCCCACCATGGGCAGGTTAGGCTCAGTCCCTCTGGGTAACTGCACCCAAATCACCTTGGAGAAAGAATCTGGACTTCTGGACCCCCAGCTCCCATGTATCCTTGCTTTACAGGTGTTTCCAGGGTGTACTCTGGCTGGCATGCTCCTGGCCAATGACACCTGCGGTAGAATGTTGTGACAGTCCCACATGTCACCTGATACTCAAGACACACAACTTCAATTCACACTGTTGATGAAGCTCAAAGACTTTCATATGTATCACTTTGACTATTAAAAAGTAAGGACTGAAGATATTTCTCTGCCATTTCTCACTGGAATTGGAGAATCTCCCAAAAAAGTGGGGTGGTTCCTGTTCTTTTTCCTAGTTTTTCACTGTTGATACTCTCAATAACCAGCACCCACCCCCCAGTTGCAGTGCAGACCTTCAGGGGGACACTTACCTTCCTATGTTCCCAAGATACATTGTTAGTTATTTAAAACACATTTGTGAATAATTTTAGGGCAAATGTGCTGTTTATTTATGTTGGGTACATTTTAATTGGGATCCTGGAAGAGTGGAGAAAAATAAAGTGATTGTGGCTAACAAGTAAAGCTGGCTGCTTCTGAACATTTTTATTTTTATTTATTTTTTAAGATTTTATTTATTCATGAAAGACACACACAGAGAGAGAAAGGCAGAGGCACAGGCAGATGGAGAAGCAGGCTCCCTGCGGACTCCCTCCCAGGGAGCCTGACGTGGGACTCGATCCCAGGTCTCCAGGATCACGCCCTGGGCTGAAGGCAGGTGCTAAACCACTGAGCCACTCAGGCTGCCCCTGAACATTTTTAAACCATGGTTTGGAACAATTTGATCAGGATATGATTGGAGGGGCGTTCCTTCATGTCTCTTGGATTTGTGGAGCTTCTTGCATTTCAGCTTCCTCCTGGTTTTGTCCATTATTCATTAAAATATTTCTTCCTATATTGCACAGTTGGAGTTTCCAAAGGGGACTTCTGAAGAGATGGCCTTGCTTCCTCATGCAGGTGGATGCTTAGGGCCCTTGTTCAGCCAGATGAGAGATGATGGTAACACTGCCGGGGTGACGCTAAGGGGGATAAAGAAAATTGGATATATTTGGATACGTGAGAGGCAAATCAGTGGTTTTTGTCACCATGACTGTGAATGGGCTCCCGCGCCAGAAGCTGTGTGTCTGAAAGGACCAGAGCTGGCACCAAGCATTCAGGAATCTTGACGTTAAATAGGTCTGCAGAAGAAGAGAAATGAGAAGAAACAGATATCGCTGTCAGGACAGGAGGAAAACCAGAACACATGATCACGAAAATTAAGGAAGGACTGTGCTTCTTGGAGCATGGAGAGGTCAAAGAGAAGCAGCAGGCACTCTCCACCCCCTCGTCCCACCTCGCGTTCGGCCCTGTTCTCCCATCCTTCTCTGTCTGCTTCTCTCTATTCTCCCTCTTTCTCTCTCAACAGAACTTGCTTGAAACATTGTCAGAGGTTTTCAAAATTACAGAAGCCTTTTATTCAATGCATAGTCAAGAATATTTGTAGAAATAAATCAATACTAATTAAACTGACAATAGTTAAAGCCATACGGAGTGAAAGTTGTCACAGACTAAAATTTTATAAGCAATGAGTCTTCCTTCTCACTGGTGTGAGGTGGCATCTCATTGTGGTTTTTTTGGTTTGTACTTCCCTGATGCCAAGTGATGTTGAGCATTTTTTCATGTGTCTTTTGGCCATTTGTATGTCTTCTTTGGACAAATGTCTGTTCATGTCTTCTGCCCATTTCTTAACTGGATTATCTGTTTTTTGGGTGTTAGAGTGTGATAAGTTCTTTATAGATCTTGGGTACTAGCCCTTTATCTGATATGTCATCTGCAAATATCTTCTCCCATTCTGTAGGTTGTCTTTTAGTTTTGGTGACTGTTTCCTTTGCTGTGCAGAAGCTTTTTATCTTGATGAAGTCCCAACAGTTGATTCTTTGGAGACTCGCTTGCCTTTGGAGACATGTCTAGCAAGATGTTGCTGTGGCTGAGGTTGAAGAGATTGCTGCCTGTGTTCTCCTCTAGGATTTTGATGGATTCCTATCTCGTATTTAGGTTTTTCATCTATTTTGAGATTATTATTGTGTATGGTGTAAGAAAGCGGTCCAGTTTCATTTTTCTGTATGTGGCTGTCCAACGTTCCAACACCGTTTGTTGAAGAGACTGGTCTTTTTTCCAGTGGATAGTCTTTCCTGCTTTGTGGAAGGGTAGTTGACCATAGAGTTGAGGGCCCATTTCTGGGTTCTCTATTCTGTTCCATTGATCTATGTGTCTATTTTTGTGCCAGGACCACACTGTCTTGATGATCACAGCTTTGTAATAGAGCTTTAAGTCTGGAATTGTGATGCCACCAGCTTTGGTTTTCTTTTTCAATATTCCTCTGGCTGTCTGGGGTCTTTTCTGGCTCCATACAAATTTTAGGATTATTTGTTACAGCTCTGTGAAGAATGTCGATGGTATTTTGATAGAGATTGCATTCAATGTATAAGTTGCTCTGAGCAGTATAGACATTTTAACAATATGTGTTCTTCCAATCCATGAGCATGGAATGTTTTTCCATTTCTTTTTGTCTTCTTCAATTTCTTTCATAAGTGTTCTGTAGTTTTCAGAGTACAAATCCTTTACCTCTTTGATTAGGTTTATTCCTAGGTGTCTTATGGGTTTTGGCGCAATTATAAATGGGATCAACTCCTTAATTTCTCTTTCTTCTGTCTCATTGTTAGTGTATAGAAATGTAACTGATTTCTGTGCATTAATTTTATGTTCTGCTGATTTGCTGAATTCCTTTTTGAGTTCTAGCAATTTTGGAGTAGATTCTTCTGGGTTTTCCATGCAAAATATCATGTCATCTGTGAAGTGTGAGAGTTTGACTTCTTCTTTGCCAATTGAATGCTTTTTATTTCTTTTGTTGTCTGATTGCTGAGGCTAGGACTTCCAGTGCTATGTTGAACAACAGTGGTGAAAGTGGACATCCCTGTCATGTTCTTGACCTTAGGGGAAAAGCTCTCAGTTTTTCCCCACTGAGAATGATATGTGCTGTGGGCTTTTTATATATGGCTTTCATGATATTGAGGTATGTTCCCTCTATCCCTACACTTTGGAAAGTTTTAACTAAGAAAGGATGCTATAGTTTCTTAAATGTTTTTTCTGCATCAATTGAGAGGATCATATGGTTTCTTTCCTTTTATTAATGTGATACATCATATTGTATGAAGTAAGAGTGTTAATGCGATGAATCATATTGATTGATTTGAGGATACTGAACCACCTTTGCAGCCCAGGAATAAATCCCACTTGGTTGTGATGAATAATCCTCTTAATGTACTGTTGGATCCTATTGGCTAGAATCTTGGTGAGAATTTTGGCATCCATGTTCATCAGCAATATTGGTCTGTAATTCTGCTTTTAGGTGGGGTCTTTGTCAGGTTTTGGGATTAAGGTGATGCTAGCCTCATAGAACAAGTTTGGAAGTTTTCCTTCCATTTCTATTTTTTGAAACAGCTTCGGAAGAATAATTAATTTAATTATTTAAATGTTTGGTGCAATTCCCTTGGGAAGCCATCCTGCCCCAGACTCTTGTTTGTTGGGAGATTTTTTTCTTCAATTTCCTTCCTGGTTATGGGTCTGTTCAGGTTTTCTATCTCTTCCTTTTTCAGTTTAGGTAGTTCATATGTTTCTAGGAATGCATCCATTTCTTCCAGATTGACTAATTTGTTGGCATATAGTTGCTCATAATATGTTCTTATAATTGTATTTCCTTGGTGTTGATCAACATGGGTGGAAATGGAGGGTATTATGCTGAATGAAATAAGTCAATAAGAGAAAGAATTATCACATGGTTTCACTTATATATGGATATAAGAAACAGAGTAGGGATCCCTGGGTGGCGCAGTGGTTTAGCGCCTGCCTTTGGCCCAGGGCGCAATCCTGGAGACCCAGGATCGAATCCCACGTCGGGCTCCCGGTGCATGGAGCCTGCTTCTCCCTCTGCCTATGTCTCTGCCTCTGTGTGTGTGTGTGTGTGTGTGTGTGTGACTATCATAAATAAATAAAAAAATTAAAAAAAAATGAAACAGAGTAGAGGATCATAGGGGAAGGGAGGGAAAACTGGAAAGAAATCAAAGAGGGAGACAAGGCATTGGAGATGCTAAACTATAGGAAACAAACTGAGGGTTGCTGGAGGTCATGTGGGTGGGTAGATGGGATAACTGGATTATGGGCTAATTGAATTAAAAAAAAAAAGAAATGAATCTTCCTGCCTAAGTGTAGATGTTCAGGATTTGACAGGAGCATCGGACTGGGTAGAAATAATGGATAATGACTACAAAAGTAAACCTGACATTGGCAGAAGCTATGCCTGTTTAAAAAAACTGAGGATTCAGATACTGATCTTTATTATGAGCTGTTGCAAACAGAGGAAGACTATCGACTCTGAGAGAAATAGGCTCAGTGAAATGAAAACGGAAACACGCTTTGAAAATTTAGTTTTGATGTCTAGGGAATTGAGTGCAAATTATATTTGTTCTACTAGAAGTCCCTCCAGAAAAACAAAAACAAAAACAAAAAAACAAAACCAAAAAGAAACCTGTTTCACAGGAAAGTCATAGGTGCTCTTGTAACCAATGAGAATGTTTCTAGGATCAAAAATCTAGGGGTCAAAATCTTGTCTTAACCTTGGTTTATTTGCATGAAGTTGTGCAAAAAATAGTCATATTGTTACAGTGGGCTTTTTTAAATAGTTGTTTTCCATTTTTCATTCATGATTTTGTTTATAGGTCTTCCCTCTTCCATTCATGGCTAACATCTGTGACGGCCCTTTAGAAAGTTAATGTTAACAATTTGGGAAAGGAATTGTACTCATTTATGCATATGATGTTTTGTAGGAAATGGAGAATATTTCTGTGTGGATAAATAAAAAATTAATTGGTCTCTAAGGGCACAGAATCTTTTCTCCACTTATAAAATCGGTCTTATTTTATTTATATAAATGTGTTTAAAATTAGCAAGTTTTGTACTAGAGACAACCCTTTGCGTTTTTTTCTAGAGCAATGTTCTCCATGAAGTAAGGTTTTATAGTATTATGTGCACTCATTTTAATTTGTGTCCTTCTTTTAGCAAGGAAAGGAAAATAGTTTTATGGGCTGCGAGCCTAGAAATTATGTTCCCTTTCTCATTTTCTCTGTGATTCACTGTATTATTATAGGCAGATCACACTGTCTGGGTCCTCACTATCTCGCTCTTTTTAGAGAAGCCAAACTGCACTTTCAGGGTCATCTCTCCACAGAGGTTGTCAGGATCCATAAGGTTGTGTTTGTGTACTGTCTATGGGAGATGAACATTGGGCCTGAGCTTTTCATCACATTGGAAATCTGGATTCTAAATGCCCAGAGTCCCAGAACCATGTCAAGGAACCCACTGGAACTCCCCTTGGTGACTGAGATAGTGTAAGAATTTCTCCTTGTTGACAAAATCCTGGAGATGGTGGACAAAAGTCTCTCTTGTGGATAGGCAGTGGGAATCGTCTCTGAGAAGAGGAGACCACCTCTGGCTGTCTGTAGGTGCCCAATGAACATTGCTCCAGGGATTGGTAAATTGAGATTTTATTCACGATAATTTAAGGTACCCTTAAAGGGCCACAGGCACCTCCTCCAGATCTGTCTCATTCAAGTGGGAGGGGTGACCTGCCCTAGTTATCTATCAGGAGCCACCTTTGCAGGGTATTCTGAAGCATTGTGTCCTCCTTCTTGGGTCTTACCTGGAGCTTCTTCCACCAGGTATAGAATCCCACATTTTACCTTTCTCCAGATCAGAACAGAAAGTCCCCCAATCTTCCTCAGTTGTAGAAATAGCAAATGTGTGGTGTCCTGAGGAGAATGTGTTTCCCATCTGGGAGGTAAGGTCAGCTGGGGTGGTCAGCCAGGGTGTCGCCGTGACTCCAGATGCCCAGTTGGTAGCACTGCTTCCTGGGGACTGGGGTGAATATTCCAGGCTGGATGATGAGCGGTAGAGGCAGACCCAACCCTGAGCAGCAACTCCTGCTCTGAGCCCCCACCCCACTGCAGCGGACTTGCTTCTCTGCCTCGTCTAAGCCCAAGACTATTACCTCCACATCTTTGGTGCTACCTCTGCATCTGATTTCATTTCTGTGTTTCAAGGCGTTAGACACATTGGAAAAATTAATTTCATCTGTTCTGAGAATAAAATCTGTGTTTTTGATAGAATTCTAGGAAATAAGACATTTGGAGACCCACGTTCATGCTCAGGAGAGGCCGGAGTTTGCTTAGTGACTGACTTGTTGATGACAGGGACAAAGAGGCTCCTGTAAATCTAGCCCTGAGGATTTCTTGGCAGGTCCAGCCAGCCAGACCTCATAAATATCTATTTTTAGATGTATATCTAAGCTTGCAAACCAAGCTGTTTAAGTTCACATAACGGCTCATGAGTTATTTAACGGGAGGAAACGGTCCATTTTGCAAAATACTAAAAATTCATGTGACGGGTCCTGCTGTGGAAACTGCATCTGTTTTTCTGATTCACTGATTAAAACTCAGGGTGAGGGCGACTAAGACGCAGGAGCAGCAGGGGCTTCCCTGTGACTCCATCTCCGCTGTAGGCGGCGTCCCACCCAGCTCACAGGGCTGCAGGCTTTTCTTTTCAAGGTCTGCTGTTCTTCTCTGTGATTGAGATCGGCCTGTGGGAGGACTGCGAAGGAGAAACTTATCCCCACCATGGGACATATTTTCCCTTTCTTATGCTTCCACCCACCATAGGCTTAGCCTTCCAGGGATCAGATGCATGCTTGGAGATTAAATCTCCCCATTTTGTCTCCCTCCATCTGCACAGCAGCATAGTAACAAAGGTATAGGAGATATCTTTAAGTTCTGCTTGTATTATAACAAACAAACAAACAAAAAGAATAAATCCTAGCTCAGCATGGAGTCAATGAAAGACACAATCCCCAAAGTGACTAGAGTAGCTCATATCTACTCCTGTCAATCACATGCATGGCCAAAGGAAGGATGCAGACACATATTTGACTGGATGGAATCTGAGCACTTGATGGAGATGGGGTGCTGTCAACAGGTGAGGTCAGACTCAGATGGGGCTGATGGGGGCACATCACTCTGGCTTATTGAAATTTTGAGCTCCGATTCACATACTTTCATTTTTTCCAGAGATACTTGGGGAGGAGATTTGGGCAATCAAGTTATTCCTTTGATTTACCAGACATTTATTGAAAACCTACTTTGTGCCAGCTCACGCCCTAGGTACAGGGAGTAGAATAGGGATGAAAACAGTAAAATCAAATAAAAACTCTCCCATCAATGGAGCTTATATTTTAATTGGAAGCATGGACAGTAAATAAAATAACTAAATAAAATGATCAGGAAAAAAGATCTGAAGTCATCGGGGTGATGGGTTTTAAAATTTTTTTTTTTTTAATTTATGATAGTCACAGAGAGAGAGAGGCAGAGACATAGGCAGAGGGAGAAGTAGGCCCCATGCACCGGGAGCCCGATGTGGGATTCGATCCTGGGTCTCCAGGATCGTGCCCTGGGCCAAAGGCAGGCGCCAAACCGCTGCGCCACCCAGGTATCCCTGGTTTTAAAATTTTAGATACAGAGGCAAGACCTCAGTAAGTAATTTTATAAATACGCTGAAGGGGATGAGGAAGCGAGCCACATGGATCGCTGGGGAAAGAACATTCTCGAGGGAACAAATGCAAAGCCCCAACGATAGGAATGTCATGTTTGAGAAGCAGCAAGGAGAACAAAATGGTGGGAATGAGTCAAATTCTAGGTTAGGTGTGAGGATAGAACTGATAGGTTGGAAGTGGGTGCTTTCTGGCCTGATCACTTGGAAGCATGTATTTTCCCTCAGCTGAGATGGAAAAGGCTGTGGGAAAAGTAAATTTGGGAAAAGGAGAGATGAGGACTCTGCTTTGCCCATATTACCTTTGCTGCGTGTGCATGTCCCATGCTAGAGCACATCACATAGCAGTTGGGGATACAGATGTAGCTTTCATGGCAGAGAAGCGGAATGGGGTAGGATTTTAGAACCATCAGCCTTTGGTGTGAAGGCAAAGAACTCTTGCTCACTCCTGATTCATTTAGAAGAAAGCTAGCTCACAGCAGGGTCTCAGTAAGGATTTGCTGAATGTGAAGGCAGCTCCTCCCAGCTTCCCTCTTCCCGATGGACGTACCATCCCCAGCTGCTGGGAATGCGGGCTACTGGCGGCTCGTGGCTGCGTTGCTTACTGGGAATCACCCTCAGCATTCTCCTGGCTGCAGAGGTCTTCCATGGCCCATGACTGACCAACATGGGACACGGAGACCCAGTCCCCTGGCTTCATTTGAGACAACTGGGAAGGACCTTCCCAACTGGAGAGCTACCTGCCAGTTTCCTTGGGGCCTTATTGGCAGCCACATTATGGGTGGGTTTCTCTCGGGGCCAGTTCCACCTTCCCCAAGTCCTACACGGGGATCTCCTGGGAGCTCACTCCAGTAAACCTCTGCAGGCAACAGAGAGTCTTCATGTCGGTTTCTGTGGAACTCAATCTCACACACAGAATGAATCAATACACGAATGCTCTAGGGTTCAGCTAATTTCACTTTCTTGGGGACATTTTCTCTGCCTCTGGAATAAATCAGGACACTGATAGATGCATTCACGACTCCTATACTTTTCTCCCCATCATTGCTTGTTTTGCTATTTCTGTGATTATTTGGTTAGTATCTATCTCCCTTGGCTTTTGTGTTCCATGAGGGCAGGGACCAGGGGGATCTTGCCTGATACATAGTAGATATTTAGAAAATATTAGTAGAATGAATGAGTCCTGCCTGTATCAGAGGCAGGATTTGAGTCTTCTAGGCATAAAGACCTTCTTATTTGCCATATGATCATTATGGCACCTAGACGTCCATTCTTCGGTGGAGCCATGTAGACCCATCTCTCTGTGTTCCAAAGGAGTAGCATCTCCGCTATGACAGTGTACTCAATGGATTGGGCCTATTTCTGATTTTAGATTTTCCAAAACTGTTGTCCAACCACAGCTTTGAACTAAAGACTTCAGTTGCCTCCACATTGGCATGAACTGGAACTTACGGGCTGTGATATAAGAGAAACAGCCTCAAAACCAAAACCTCTACCTCTCTGCACATATAGCTGTCAACAACCATGAGGGTCTTGAATCCTTCATAACTGGCTCACCAGTGATTGTATAGACATTTGTTGTCCCTTAAACAAGACAACCATCCTCACAAACCAAATTTCACTTACTCCCAGCTCATAGGTGTGGCTGCTGACCACAAGCTGGTCCTCCCACAAGCAGCTCTATTCCCAAACCACTCTGAGTTGAAAAGACTGATTCTAAGAGACTCGATGTGGAATATTCCATTATCAGGATGATGACATAAATTCTCTAAGAATCTCATTCTGGTGCCAAATTCATATCAGATTATCAGAGATCTGCTTTGGATAAGAATTATACTTGGGGTGAGTTTAGGAGAGGAAAGAAAGTGCCACAAGGAAGCAACATCTGTCCTGGTCTCTATAGATTCTAGGAAGAAAAAGTCAAAAAGCCACTTCAGCTATCGACTGTGTCTGCCAGGAGAGGGTCACACAGGCTGGTAGGGAGGGAGAACCCAGATGAAAGAGCCAGGCAGAGATGCTCAGCCCAGAGGAGTGCCCCCATAGCACTGCTGTGGGTGATGCCTCTGCAGAGCCGCAGGGGAGTGAGGTAACCAGAGCTTTGTGTATGGCTCCAGTTGATTAATCATTCCTGTGTTTGCACAACAAATCAGGACAAACTCATTTCACCCATGGGACAGACAGTCCCATCTGTCAAATACACACACATACACAGCATCCCTGTGAGGTGGGAAGTATTAAATCCAGTTTTACAGACGAGCTTTGGGCAGCTTGATAGTTTGGATGATTGTTCACATATATTCCCTCACTCTTCCTCCTGTGGAGCTCCAGGGCAGGAGTGTATGTATATCCTCTCATAACACTGACTTTGGGGTTGGCCAGGGGACACACTTTGGCCAAAGAATGGGAGCAGATGTGAATGAGCACAGGAATTCAACGTGCTTGCGCAGTTTGGCTTGACTCATAAGCACTGAGCTTTGCCGTTTCAAATAGCTTCCCAGGCTGCCTCTTCAACCTGGACCCCAGGACAAAGCATGAACAGCAGACCTAGGTTTCCCCCAAAGCCCAGACCAAAGTCCAGCTGAACCACAGCTGGAAACAGAGCTGACCCCTGGGCCCAGGGCTGACTGGCTCTACTGCATTGACATGTAGTTTCATGAGCATGAGGGTAAGTTCTTTTAATAACCCACTGGGTTTGGGAATTGCTTGTTAGGCAGCATTACTCTGGTAATAGCTAACTGATACAGAAAGAAGTTTGATCCCAAGTATTTAGAATTTTCCATCTCTAAACTCATTGCTCTTTCCATTGTACCACGTAGAACAAAAAGTGTGGGGGTGGGAAATCAGGGAAAATTGTGGCAACAGTCCCCTCTCCAGTACTGCTTACTACTGAAACTTACAGAAGGTACCAAAGACTGAAGAGAAACATTGCACAGGAGCTCATTCTGGAGAATAATTTGTTGACCTAGATTTCAGTTTCCAGAAGATGTTCCACATGAACGTTTTGGCTCAACCAATTTTAAAAATAACATTCTTGCTAATTCATCTGCTTCATCTGTGAACCTAAAACATTTTGATATGTGGATCTCTCTGTATTTAAACTTGGCTGAAATTCACGTTTTCAATATCATACAGTATGAAAATACTCATCTTTTTTTTACAAAAGTAAAGAAATTACAAAATACGGTTAGCACATAAGAGCTATCTGTTCTGCTACCGGGAGCCATGTGTGACTGACTCTGAATCCTGTGCTCTTTTCATGATGTCATGTGGAGCCAATGGTGTGAAGGTGAGAAATAAAGAACATGGGGAGCAGCTGAGTGTTAGAGTATCTATTAAGCTGAGGTGCAATTGATTTCTTTGTATTTGCATTTCCATCCATCTGCTCCTATCTCCTTGGTTCGTGACATAAATTAAGGAAATACAGTGAATTAAAGAAGAAGGTTAGGGAAGCACTAAATCACTAGAAACTATGATTTTTTTTAAAAAAAAAGTCTTAAAATTTCCACCCTCTTTATCAAGAATAAGAATTTATTATTACAAGCAAAAGTTTTTAAAAGATGCATATATATATATATATATATATATATATATATATATATATGTCACTGTTCTGTCGTAAAAATAAAATCTGGGTACCACGGCCCAAAGACTTGAAGAGTCAGAGTCCCCCACCCCTTCCCATCCTTCAGATGACAATAGTCACCATCTGTCATCGTCTCAATCATTATCTGTCCCCCTGCAGGAGTGGAAGCTCCATGCACACACACTCGGGCAGGCCCGGGTCGCCGTGCGGCTGACACCACATTCATGCTCAGCAGGTAGCCGTGGGGTGAACGCTGCTCCTGCTCTGTGACGAGCTCGTGAGAGACACCGCTGGGCCCCTTCCCAGCACAAGCTGGGTTCACGTGCTGAGTCAGTCGGACACATGAGCGGTTGAAAGGAATCGTGTGACATTTTATAAAGACAAGCAGACAGGGATGGAATTCACTTCTTCATCATGTTATCTTTGTATTATAATTCTTGGTTTGCTCTGACAAGAGGTACACAAGCTCCGTGATGGCAGGAAGATGTCCACTTGGTTGGTGGGTTGGGTGGTCTTCGCTGCTGTCCCTCAGGGCCTAGAACCATACGTGACACACAGAAGGTGCTCCACAAGGACTCGGGGGCATCAGAGAAACTTGGAGCTGCAGAAGGCTCTCACAGCCTCAGGTCTCTGAGGACGTAGAGAAAGGTAAGTGAGCAGAGCGTTCGTCAACCAAATGTTGTCGCCTGGAGGTCTGCGTGGGAGCAGAGAATCCCAGCGGAGCCAGGTGGCAGGCAGGTGGCCTGCCTGCTGTCCCTCCCACACCCCAGGAGACAGCTCTTCCCCACCTCCGTGGAGAGCAGCTGACTGTGCAGTTGACATGATACCTCTCCCAGATGCTCTTCCATCCTTCTAGAGCCCGGTATTCCCCGTCTCCTAGCTCTGTGCTTGCCTCACTAGCTGGCACGGGCTTCTGCACAACCCGGCCTGGGGAAGCGTTCAACATGGTGGCAGGAGACACACCAAGGAGAAGGAGGTGAGCAAAGACTGAATTCATCTTTTTCTCCTGGTTAGTTGTTTCCCCTTTTTCTCTTCTTTTCCACACAAATACAGATTTTGGGGTGGGATTCGGCCTGGGGAAATTCAGAGATCTGAGCTGACCACACCTGGGGCCTGACAGCTCCCCAGTCACGTCCACAGGTGTGTGGAGAAACCAGGGCCCAGACCACTTCTTCCACCCCAGAAGAACACACCAGCAGTGAGGTGGCTGGGACCTGAGAACTCGCCAGGGGGATCTGCCCAGCCTGTTTCAGTGGAAGCCTTGTCTTTACTGTAGCTTCCGTGGCAATCATTCAGGTTTCTAGAAAGTTCCATGGTCTGCCTTTCTGCACAGACCTCACACGGCTATTATACCCAAGGCTTATTTGGCTTTGGGGAGTAAAATTAACTTTTAAATGCAGTCACGATTTTTCCATTCTCACTGATCTGGATTAATTTGGCCAAGCCTGAGCTCACAATTTTCAAGCATTCAACTTTTCTTCAGTTAAAAAAAAAAGAAGAAGAAGAAGAAGTCATCCGAAAACCCTCACCCGTCTTACCGTGCTCTAATTCTGGAACTTTGGCATTTAGTTTGAACTGTAGGAAACACAATTTGGTGGCCCTATCTTAGTCTGTGTGGGTGCCCTGTAACCAGGAAGCGGTGGGTGGAGATGGATCCCTGAGGGAGTGGGGAGCCCTGAGCTTGAGTCATTCCCATTTGCTGCCTCTTGGCCACAGACATTCGGCTATTGTCACTGCCTCTGGAATGAGTCAAACTCTGAATCCCATGGATGCCTTGGTCCTTCCAGAGCTCTGACAGTCCACACGGGCCAGGACATTTGTTCCTAATTTTTCACCCACGTCCCACTCCGCAAGTGACTGGAACTTCCCACTGGGGGTTGCAACCACAAACTAAGACTGCTGACCTCAGGCATAGCTATTTTGGCTTTTGAAGATTCTCAACTCAGAGAATGGAAGTATTTATATTGTTGGCATTTGAGTTAAGAGCTGAGTGCTCTTCTGGGAACATGATAGGTTATTCTATTAACTCTGGGACTCACACAGGATTTTCTCAGCCCCGTTCGTAAAGACTCCCAAGAAATGCAGCACTAGAGGACAAAGGGACAAAGATCAGTTGTCTGAGTTTCAGGGAAGAGAGAAAGTTGAGGCAGTAGACTCGGAGAGCTTTGCCGTTGAGGCAGGGGAAAGCAATCTTCTACGAATTGTCCACGAATCTCAGGGATTCGGTGTGATGTCTTTAGCTTGCAGGCCTCAGAAGGGAAGCCCCATCCCACAGTCCTAGACCCTGACCACTTCTGAGATATCCAAAGATCAGAAATTTCCCCGAAATTCTCAATTAGGCCTTATCACTCACACCCAACCCTCCTCGCCATGTTATTGATGAGTGGTAGACTGCATCTTGCTGTGTGAAGCCCGAGAGCTATAAAGGAAAACGCCAGACCCAGTGCAGATCCTGTGGGGGCAGCATCAGCCTGAGGCATATTTAGTGGCCTAGTGAGAAGTGCTAGCTCCCTTGTGCAGAAACATGGGTCCATACAGGTTTTTTAGGGGTCAGCTGACGTCTTCACTTTCCAACTTCAAGGTTTGAGGTATGTGGGAGAAGGCATAGAATTTTCTGGAAAGGGTTGTAGGTGAGGTGGCGTCAGTGACTCCTCTTCCCACACCACTTCCAAGCCATCACTCCTGCTCTTAAGGATCAGGCCATCGGCACTACCACCAGCCCAGTCACCTGCAAACCACTTCACTGCCCCCATATCACAAGACTGAGAAAGAGATAGTGTTCCCTTCAAGCTCTTGGCCACTCACCCGGCTTTTAATAAGGACTCACCAGACCTGTTGGTGTCATTGGCAACCTTACAGATAAGCACACACTCATTCTCTTATGGTCCTGGAGGCCAGCACTCCAAAGCCAGCATCACTGGCCCAAAATCAAGGTGTCCACAGGCTACACCCTCCCTGGGCTCTCTGGGGACAGTCAGTTCCTTACATCTTCCAGTTTCCAGTGGTTGTCGCTGTCCTTGGCTTGTGGCCATAGCACTCCAAAGTCTGCCTCCGTGGCCACCTTGCCTTCTCTTCTGTGGCCAAGTTCCTGTCTACCTCCCTCTTCTAAGGATGCAGGTGCTTGCACATGTGGCCTACCTGTGCAATCCAGGCAAATCTCCCTGTCTCAAGATTCTTAGTTTAATCACATCTGCAAGTATTTGTGTGTATGTGTATGTGCACAAGAACTCACAGGTCCCTGGGGTTAAGATGCAGAAGTTTTGGAGAACTTCTTCTTTTCTCAAACTTCAAATGTATAGCTTCACCTTTGGCCTTTATATTGAACTGGAGGTCTAGATTTCTAACAGCAACAGTGCACCCCATCCCCTGAGGGTGAGGAAGGAAGGGCTCTGCCCAGACCACTTCGTCTGTGCCTGTGCCTTCAAGGTCCAGTTCTGAACCCTAGTGCCACAGTGACCACAAGATCATCAAGCAAGGTCCTGCTTCGTTCCTGGGGCAGGTCAGGCTGTGCTCACTCAGTGAGAAGGGCCCGACCACACCTGCAAGGTTTGGGAAGTATCCCAGAGATTGCGGGGCATTGGGCAAGTCTGCTTGGTCCGCATACTCTGTTTTCTTCTTTGTCTTTCCAGTTGCTATTGAGGTGGTCCAGGTGGCTGGAACACTCTGCAGTCTCTGCTGTCTGAGCATTTCAATGTGGAGTCATTTCCTTGCCCTGGCGCATTGGGAGGGGGGCTTCTCACCAGGAGCCACAACACGCTCCACATAAGACATGACCAAAGGCACCGGAGGAACAAAAGTTCAGAGGCAGTAGGAAAAATGTAACTCACTCCCAGGATGGAAGGGAGGCATCAAGAAGCCACATGCTGTTGTGGTTGGTCTCTGGCCAGACAGGCGTCACATGCACACTGTGAAGACACATCTCCCTAAATGGTGGGACCGTCGCCAGGAGCCCGCAGCCAGGTGCCGTGCACGTGGGTCTGCTCTCGGCCGTGCTGGGTAACATCTGGGCCTTCAGCTCTGCTGGCTCAGCCACTAACCAGGAAATGAGGTGTTCCGCCGGGAAGGGGGTTTGTGCACTTAAATGCAGGCGTGGGAGAGGGCCCAGCTACAGGGAGACTGGATGGTTCTAAGGGACTTCTGGGAGTGCAGCATGAGGGAACACCAGCGGCTGTGGAAGGCAGCAGAAGATTGAATTTACATGACGAAGGGAAGGCCAGTGAAGCTGTGGCATCCCCTCACTGGTGTCATGAGGGCCAGCTTTCTCTTTTCTTTAGCACAAATCTAATGTTGCCTTGGGAGGAAGTGGAAACTTTTCACCATTAGGCCTCATTTTGATTGTTCCTAAAATTCTGCATGAACATGACCAAATGTTGGATGTCAGGCTTCACCTACTCCTGGTTACTAACTGCAGATTCGTTGCTAAGAGAGCCCACCACAAATGAGCTCCTCACTGGAAAAATCACCAAACCCACAGTGCTGAAAAGTAGTCATTATCACATATGCTTTCAATACAGATGGAGCTTTGCAGGAAATATGCCTGGTCTTCCACAGTTGCCCTCTGTGGCCCCACCTCTGTGGAAGCAGCTAAAACACTTGCAGTTCAGAGCTTTGCCCCTCCACTTGCCCAGGGGCTTTCACTGCACAGCAGCATTGCAGGACTCAGTTGGTTCTCAGAGACTAGAAGCACCATTCCGAATTCTTTAAAAATCAAAATGGATACCTAGGGGATTTTTACTTCAAAAAAATTTTATTTTATTTTGCTTACTTATTTTCTGTCTGATTTAATTTTTAATGATCCTAAGATAAATCAAAATAAATCAGAGTGTTGAGTAACATATTCAATTTGTAGAGTATAGATCCTCCGCCAACAACCAGATTAGTGTTCTTACAGGCAATTACAACAGAGTGGTAATGAATAAGGAGGAAGGGAATCACCCAACAGACTTTGCCCAGCATGACGCGGGCTTCATGATTATCCTCACGGACAGGCCAAGAATGGTGGCCAACCAAGCAGCTTCAGACCCATTGGGGATTGAAACAAATCAGAAGCTGTTTTGATAATTGGTTGTACCAAAGAGAAGAAACCCATAAATCTGGGTGGAGAGGGAGAATGTTTCATGCTATTTTAAAGTGAAATCTGTTTGAGTTGGCTGAACTTTCTGACGTTGGCCAGACTTTGCAACTCCAAAGGCAGGAAACATGACTGTCTTCATTGTAAAGAACCAGTGATAACACCTATCAAAAACCTAAACTTTGCAGCAATCCACAGGAGACTGTGGCCTGTGTACATAAAATCCAAAGCAAGAGTCTTTGTTTCTCTTCCTCCTAACCACAAAGTTGCTCCTTTGGTTTCCTTTCAGAAAGCTTTGGGAAGACTTAGAAGGGGATTATTCAGATCTGGAACCATGGACTTTGCCCCTTCTGTCCCTGTCCTGGGACAGTGTCTCATGGCCTGCCTCTGAACACCATCTCCCCCGCAGCTGGTGGAGTCTCCATCTAGAGATGATTCTTAGCCTTGGTTCCCTGCTGGAATCATTGGGAGACTTTCAAAATTTCTCAGGCCTGAGTCCCACTCCCACACTTCTGGTTAACTTGGTCTGGGACATGGTATGAGATTTTTGAGAACTCTCCAGGTGACCAGGGTCAAGAACCACCAGTTCTAGGACTCTCTCTATAGCCTTGAAGCAGATGGCTTTTTCCTATTAGAGATGTATGATTTTACTTACTGTGGATGAGGGCACATAGGATCTCTATGTTATCCTTGTCACCACCACATTGTCAGCAGGACAGACCAGGCCTAGCGACTGTCCTGGTTGCATGTGGGCAGGTGCCAATTGTTTCCTTAAACTGAAAGAGTATTTGACTAAAGATGGGGTCTCAGTCAGTTTGGGTTGCTATAACAAAAATACCATAGACTAGAGGTTCAAACAACAAATATTTATTTCTCACAGTTTGGGAGCCTAGAAGTCCAAGATCAAGATGAAGGCAGATTGGGTTCTATTGAGGGTCTTGTGATTCAAAGACTGCTGCCTTTCTGCTGTGTCCTCACATGACAAAGGGGCCAAGAGAGTCTCTAGGTTCTCTTTAATAAGGCCATGGATCCCACATACGAGAGCTTCACACTCATGGCCTAATCACCTCCCAAAGGCCCTACCTTCTAATACCATCACCTTGGGAGTTAGGACTTTAATATTTGAATTTGGGTGCAGGGGGAACACAACATTCAATCCGTAATAGATGGGTTCTTGCTTCTTGAAGGCAGGGAAGCAAGCACGGATAAGGAATGAAGGATGGTAGAGGGTAGAGGCAAACAAGTAAAAATGGCCCTAAAGACACTTCTGTGGGGCGTGAAGCTGATGTTTTCGGGAGCCCTATTTTAGTAAAGCAAGATAAAATTAGGAATGCAGAAGTAAGAAAAGGGCCTTGGAAGATGTGTGGAGTGAGAAGTCCTGAACCTGCAGCTCTTTGAGCTGTTATAAACCCCATTTGGCTGAAATGAGTGGCCAGTGCAGCCACACGATGGGATCGAGGTGGTTGTTGAATGTGATGGGGTTGAAACACACTTTCCACATGGAGAGGAATTTGTAAAATATTCATCAAAATTTAAAGGGTCACAGAACAGCACATAAAATCCATTTTTATAAAATGCTGCATGCCCACTCATTTTAAAGTGTGTTTTATAGTCCGATAGAAATATAGATGTTGGTTTCCTATAAGCTAAGGGACCTCAGGCCAAGGAGCGAGGTCATGGAGCAGGAGCCGTCACCGCCAAGCAGCACCCAGTGGCCGCGCTCTGGGTATAGCGCACCCAGACCCGGGGCAGCACGCGGCCGGAGCTGTGGGCCTTCCAGGCCAGAGAAAAATGACTTGCAAGTTGTCTATGAAATGTCTCCTTGTAGGGACTTGAATGATCTCTCTTTTTTGGACTCTTTTTGAGAGGAAATAAGAGGTGATTTCATTTATCCAATTACCTGTGATCAATATATATTATATTATGAACATACTATGGCAATTTCAGTGATTCATACTGTAGTATCAGGAGTCCCTATGATTACAGATCTCAAGAGAACTTCAGAGACATCTTCCTCTATGAGAGCAAAGAGGAGGTGGGGAGGGGCACACTTTCCCACAACAGGGTGCCCACGTGGTACGTTCCCTGAGAAACATTTGGTGCGTGTTGGATTTTCTAGGTATTACACGGAGTATGTCTCTTCTGGCAACACCTAACTGATACCTACATCCCGAAATGCCACCCAGCCGGGCATCAGGAAGGCTTATCCTGCCTCCCCACGCAGACACGCCTCTGCCTCCTGCACCAGTTACTTCAATGTGGTTATAGGTTTCCTTATATTAGTGGAAGCTTATAGCAGAGACCTTTCCAGCAGTGCTTACAAACTAAAGTCTCACTAGGGAAGAACCCCCTTGTTGGTGTAATACGTGACCTAGGCATACCATGGGCCACAGGAGGAGGACAATGAGAGCATCATGATATGTCTCCCTGATGTAGCCACAGTCAGCAGGGAGTTGGCAGTGACCTGAACAGGAAGCACTGCTCTGTGCCCCACACTAGGGTTTGCTTCAATATGATGTCTGGCTGCTTTCCACATCCAGAAAAATCTAAAGACTCTGATTTGGAAGTTTTTGGGTTTGTCCCTTGCTAGGGTATATACACAACCCATGTCAGAGAAACATCACAGGCAGTTCTTATAAAAATCCCCCACCCCCTCAAAACAGAGGAAATGATCTCTGAAAATTGCAAACATATGCTGACGAGACCAGTAGTATATATATTTGCACACAGCAGGCCTGTCCCCGCCACAAGTTCTCACCAGCCCCCTTAGCCATGTCGGTAGGACCCACAGGAGCACCGATGTCGCCTTGCAGCTTCAAACAAATTGGATGTTGTTTCCTTTCCTTTCTTTTTTTCATATTTTTTTTTTTCAGTTGCAATCATGCTCCACGTTCACATGGCTTTGATTAGCGGGCATACACAGGCTCCAAACCTAATGTCATCTGCGGCTTTTGATTTTATTTTCCCTTTATGGAACTGGAAAAATCGTAGTGTCCAGCCTGGAGATGGTTTGTCTTTGTTTTCCTGGCGACCCCACAGCAGAGCTGGCAAGGGGGGATGGAAGGGAGCGGAGACTCCTGACGGCTGGTCCTCGGGACAGCAGGCTGGCTCCCAGCCCAGTCTCCCTCATGTCCCCATCTCCCCTTGGCCACGGCCTTCTCCTGCCTTCTCAACAGGCCCTACGTACACGTATCCCTGAGAGCAGCTGGGGAATCAGTGTGTTCACGTCTTAACAGCCCAAGAGGGCCAAGACACAATAAGAGTGAGATTGTGGCATTCTTAATTCCTAAAGACAAATCGCGGACATTTTAGTATTTGACATGAAGACAGCCCTGGCATGGAGGAGATGCCTTGGTATGCCCCACAGCAGAGACGAGGGCACCCTTCAATGGTGCTCCCCAGAGAGTGGCTCCAGGAAAATGCTTGCTGAGTTCTAGGGTGATTCCTTCCAGAGAATGATGATTCCTTCCTCACCACCACTCTTGACCCTCTTCTCTCTGACCTATACTAAACCATTAAATACAGCCCATTCTCTTTTAGAAGAAGCTATGAAAAGATCACTTCTTGGGGAGACCATTTTTAGAATATAATGAGAAAACAGCAGGAAGCAGTGGACTTGTGTGGAAGAGCAGTGAAAAGGTGGGGGGAAAGAGTCTCTGCAGGAAGCCACCTAAGACCAAGTTAAGAAAGGAGAACTGGGCAGCCCGGGGGGCTCAGCGGTTTAGCGCCGCCTTCAGCCCAGGGCCTGATCCTGGAGTCCTGGGATCAGGTCCTGCATCAGGCTTCCCATGGGGAGTCTGCTTCTGCCTCCGCCCATGTCTCTGCCTCTCTCTCTCTCTCTCTCTGTGTCTGTCATGAATAAATAAATAAAATCTAAAAAGAAAGAAAAGAGAACTGTGCTCTCTATGTGAGGAAGTGGAGACATCAGGTTCTGTGCCAACTGCAAGAGTTAGTCAAGGACATCTCTACATAATGAATCTTGAATCAAGTAATTTGATTACTATCAAGTAATTTGAATAGTGTGTCGATTAAAATCTGTAGCATATCAGTGGAATTAGACCCAAATGCTGATAGGTATAGGAAATGCAACGCTACTGCATTGTCATGCAAGGTCAAACAATATAATTAATTGCACACTGAACCTTCTAAGTCAGTCATTCTTCATTAGGAAGTGGCTCCAAGTGCCGAGTTTTGTGCCAGCACCGATGGCATCCACTCAGTGAGAGGAACGAAACTGGCATAACCTGCCCTACTTTCCTAAGACACATGGCCTTTTCTCTTTATGTTTCCTATTAATTGTTCAGATCATCATCCTTCTTACTGCATACTTGATACTCTCTTTCCTTTCCTAATTTATCCCAAAATTCAGTCCAAGAAGCCTTCAAACTTGAGCACAAAAGCTCAGTGGAAAAAATACATGGAATCTACCGTTCCCCTTCACACAAGGATGATCACTGGGAGAAGACGACACTTATCTGACAGCTGAAATTGCCTGTGCATGGCTGCAAGCATGACCCTCTTGCTGGTCCAGGCTTTACCCATCATTGGGCCAAAGTTGGACTCATTCATTCAACAAACATTCGATGAGAGCTGACTGGGTGTGAGGTGGTATTCTTGTTTCTGGGGTTACAGCAGTGGAGAAAAAACAGACAGAGGTTCTTGTTTCCTCTTTCTAGGGGTAGATATGGATAAAAAATAAAATACATCATTAAATTACTTCTAAGTAAATCAGAAGTAGACAACATTAAGGCAGAGAATACAGTAGGGATGGGAGACATAAAAGGTTGGGGAGGAAAGTGAGGAGGAAGTGAGGGGGCTTGTTCCGCAAATATAGCTGAGGAAAGGGCACTGTAGGCAGAAAGAACAGTCAGTGCCTAGGCCCTGAGGCAAGAGTGAGCCTGGTTTTGTGTAAGAAGAGGAAAAAGCTGGTGTACTAAGGGCACTGGTCAGGGAGGCAGAGAGGTAATGAGGATCGTGTTCTGTTGTTCACCATCAGTGAACAGTTCTTAGCTCTGGGCATGAAAGTACAGGCATTGGGACAGAGTAGCAGGAACAGGTCCTGCCAGCTTTTGCCAACATCCCTTCCCGTGGCAAATCCTTAGGCCTTTGTGTCCGACGGCATCACCTCCCAGACATCTCCTTTGGTGGAAAGGTTTAAAGACATTCTTCAAGACATGTATAATTATCCTGCTTTTATAAAAGGCATATCTGAAGTTGAGATAGATTAAATAATTTGCATAAGGAATAAGTAGAAAGGGAAGTTTTTATTCTAGATCAGTTTACTGTCTTTCAAGGTCACAGTCCAGGAAGAGAAGGACACTTATAAAAAATGCACTGTGAAAGTAAGAGATAAAACCTCTATACTCAGGAGAGAGCTCTTCACAACCCCATCTGGAACTTGAGGCTTAGACAAGAATGGATTCTACAGAAGCAGGTCAGGAAAATCTTCAATGAAGGGGTGACATACAAAAAAAATGTCTTGAAGAATAAGGCAAAGATGTCCACTTTCATCATGTCTATTAGGAATTGTATTGCTGGTCTCAGCCATTGCAATAAGGCAAGAAAAAGAAACAAAAGGTTTATTTTTAAAAAAGATTTTATTTATTTATTCATGAGAGACACAGAGACAGAGACACAGGCGGAGGGAGAAGCAGACTCCCGGCAGGAAGCCTGATATGGGACTTGATCCTGGGTCTCCAGGATCATGCCCTGGGCTGAAGGCAGGTGCTAAACCACTGAGACACCCAGGGATCCCAGAAATAAAAGGTTTAAAGATCACAGAAGAAGAGATAAATACATATAAGCGGAATGGCCTCCTCAGGGATTGAGGAGGAGAAAGCATTTATCTCCCCGCCCCCATTTGTTCAAGTCTATCCCCAATGGCCTCTCCTGCCATCCCTCAGAGCTGGTTCTGCACAAAGACAAGCCAATTTCCAGAGCACAGACCAAAAGAGAAGAAGGACACAGGTGCTTGAGGTGGGAAGCTGTCAACAGGCTAGAGCTATCCATAGCTGCAGGTGGGTTTAGTTAACAGAGGCCATCATCCCAGTGTTGCCTACAGTCAGGAATAAGTGAAACCTGTCACCTCTCACTGCTAATTAATATCACATGGGGTGTTATAGCCCCTTGCATAAAAAGTAAATGTAAAGAAGAGATGTAAATATTGAAAAGGAGTATAAACAGTTCCACTATTTAGAGACATTATAGAATTACTACAATGTGGGACAACTCAAAATGAATTAGAATCAACAAATAGTTTCAGTAAGGTGTCAAGTTAAAAAAATAATACCCTCACACACGTATCACACTTTTAAAATATCCACCACATACACACAAACACATCTCACATACACCACACACAGACCAAACATACCCCACAAAAACAACAAACATAAACTGTACCCACACCACACACCATCACACATATACAATACACACACCACAGACAAATGATGCATACACCACACATATGCCACACACGCAAATTATACACACACTCCATACACACACCACATTTATACCACAACACACCACCCTTACACCACACACAACACATATATTACAAATACAAACTCCACAGACACTGCACTTATACCACACAAACACGCAGCACACATAAACCACGTGCATGGATACAACCTATATAAACCACACACACACACACACACCTATACCACACAAACACTACACAAAACTACATATATATCGCTTCCACATTATACATATACTGCGCACAACCAAACACATATATCTCATAGACATTCCACACATATAACATACACACAACATATACACCACACTCACAGGACACATATAATTATGCACACACACCACACACAAACCATATACCTACCACACATACCACACACAGAAATCATGTATACCGCACATCCAGGGCTCATGTACTACATACACCACACCCACACCACATATACCCCACATAAAAACCACACACACATATATCAAAAATAATAATAATAATACCCCCCCAATAGCTCTCCCTTATGTCATCAGTGGCACTCTCGAAATTTAGAGGAGAAAGAATTTATCCACAATAGAAATGGAATATAAAAGAGTTATATGTACACACTTTACCTGTACTCACCATCCTGCTTTCTGTTTCTCTCAGATAAATACTGTATTCAATATACAGTTTTCAAGATTTATTTATCCATGAGAGAGAGAGACAGAGAGAGAGAGGAGGGAGGGGCAGAGGGAGAGAGAGAAAATCCCAAGCAGACTCCCCACTGAGTGTGGAGCCCAACGTGAGGTTTGATCCCACAACCCTGAGACCATGACCCAAGCCCAAATCAAGAGTCAGATGCTGAACTGACTGAGCCACTCCAGCACCCCCATATATATACATTTTATACCCTGTCTGAACTCTGCATTCATTTTGTATTCTGGCTTTGTTTCCCTGAAACAGAATTATACATGAAGGCCCCCCCAAACTCAAGGTCTGTAATCGAGTATCTTCTCTTTCTCCATCAATAAGACTACTTGCACTCACTCCAACCCATTTTGGCCACGAATAACAACTATGTTCTGCTTTTCTGCTTTTGAGGAAACTTGCCTCTATCTCTGACATCCAAGTTCAATTTCAATGAGTGTGGAAACTGAGCTGAATCAGGGGGAGATCCTTCCCTTAGCAGCACAACCACCTGGGATAAAAATTCATTTCTATGCAGCCTGCAGACACCAGCCCACACACTTTGAATGCATTTCTCTGTATTCCAGTCTATCAATTCATTGATCTTTAAGATAACTTGATGCCCTGTTTTTTTTTCTCAATCTGGCATTTTTATTATATTATTTACAGCAGGGGCATCATATGATGAAATATTTTTCTGAGATACCCATCTCTATTTGTGGCAAGAGAAACAGAAGTTCCCCGGTTACAACAGCTGAGTAAAAGATGGCAGAGTCTAATCATATATGCATTTAAATTAAGCCATTGCAATCGTATGAAAACTGGTAGATCAAGAAACAGTCTCCGAAGGAGTCTTCCTGCCCTTCCACCTGACAACATGATGGCATATGTACTCCTGAGGGTGAAATAAGAGTCACCAAGCATTGTCCCCTCAGTTGGTCTCCACCTCCAGTATGACACCTCAATCCCAATATCAGGGTGTGAACATCTCCCTGCACTGGGATGCCCATGTTTAGTGCATAGTTTTCAAGCTGCATGCCCCTTTATATCACTGGCTGCTTCATCTGATACTCATCATTGGAGAAATAAGTGGCCATGTTAAGTCAGCCCACTAGAAATAGCGTATTCAGAGCATCTGGGTGGCTCCATGGTTCAGTGTCTGCCTTCAGCTCAGGTCATGATCCTGGGGTCCTGGGATCAAGTCCTACATCAGCCTCCCTGCAAGGAGCCTGCTTCTCCCTCCACCTGTGTCTCTGCCTCTCTCTCTGTGTCTCTCATGAATAGATCAATAAAATCCTTAAAAAGAAAAAGAAAATAAAAAGTGTATTGGACTCCAGAGGGGCACAGAGATATGATTTACCATACTTATGAATTTTTGTAAGGTAATTGGAACCTAATCCTCACCAACGTGATTCCTCACATTGATGAAGGGCTTAATACAGGCCAAAATTTTGTTTTTCCGAGTGAGACTGAAAGCAGAGAGGATTTAGACCTAGTGTGGTGGATGTGGAGGCAGAGTCTGGAATATCTGGAATGACAGGGGCACATGCATGTGTGTGTGCCCACATGTATACCTACGTGTATTTAAAGAAGAGTCAGTAAAAGAAGCATGTGGCCCTTGGAGAAAGGGCAGAGATATTGCAGGGAAATACTTGCTGAAATTTTTGTTTAAGGGATACAGTGTGTAGCTCTTTCCTCTCTTCTACTTTCAAAAAAGTAAATGTCTTCCCAAAGTCTTCATTACCAAATGAAGATCTGTGAGATCTGTAAGTGCAGCTTGGCGCTGTGTTATGACAGAGTTAAAGCCGGAGAAACTAGGTTTTGACATGAAGTTTTTACAACACGAAAGGAAACAGCTCTAATATCTTTCATTTGGATGCCTTTCTTAGATGAATCAACTGCTTTACAGAATAGAATTATGAAAATGTACCACTTGGCAGACATAGAAAGCAGCTGCTTATCATCATTAATTTCCAATAAATATGTATTAAGCAACAAGATATATATCACTCTGCAAGGTTCAGGACCTTGGGAAAATACGGTATCCTAGAGACAACACAAAGAATGACTCAAGGCAGATCTGTGTCATCTGCACTCCTCCTTGCTCCATGCTGTTGGCCTGGAACCTTCTGGCCTGAGGATGAGTGAGAGGTGCTGTGCACTCCATGGGGAGGTGGCAGTGGCCTGGCCACCTGCCAGGAACAGAACAGAAAAAGAAAATCGGAGAGAGGTGATTTGGAGAGAGACCTTAATTTCTCTGACATCATGGGGAGGGGGCATTGCATTTGAAGTCATTCATTTCCCAGCAGAGAGGGAGAATATGTGACTGAGGTCATAATTTCTCTAGGGAAATTTTAGAATCGCAGAAGTTCACATTATTAAAATTTGGGGTATGTTTTATTTTTGGCCTTATGATTATTTAGAGTCTACCATCTGGGGGTGCTCATTGCATGATCTTCTTGAAAGTAAGACTGACCAACAAACCAGCTATGCAGTAGAATTGGGTGTTGAATAGAGTGGATATGGTGGTAGTCACTTGGTTAAGTTAATGTCCTATTTTTTCCAGTGCAGGGGCTTTTCAGGGGCAAAGCTGGATTGTTCTGTGTTGTTCTGGCTGAAAAACAAACCAAAAAAATGGACATGTGGGGAAAGAATGTTGAGGGGCTATTTGCTAAACTGATCATTCCAGACACAGGTTGAGTTCTAGTGCAGCCAGGATCACTATAAATTAGGAGGTCAAATATATATCTGACACCTTCCTATACCATAGCACAGTCTCCAAGCTGTGTAGGTCTCCCTCTAGGGCCTGGTGATACCCATTCTCTTGCCATACAGGCGTACACGTATGAGCTGGTGATGCCTAGAAGGCTTCTACCATATGGGCAGAAAATGCTGAGATTCTATGTTTTTAGACTGAGGCTAAAGAAAGACAAAAAACACAGACCAGATTCTCTGACTATAATGTAATAAAATTGATGTAGTAAGAGAAAAAGAAAAACCAGTAAGCTTTGTCACTTGGAAATTTTTAAAAATCCTTCTAAATATCTTCTGCTACTCATGTGATATGAGGATTGCTACCCCAGCTTTCTTTTGAGGACCATTTGAATGGTAATGGTTCTCCAAGCTTTCATTTTCAGGTTGGAGGTGTCCTTACGTCTAAATAATTATAATTATTATAATTCAATTATAATTGAATTCCAATAAATATAAATATATATCCATATATTTGTATATATGTATATTTGTATACATATATACATATGTATACACATATGTATATATAACAAAAAATTAAAAAATAAAAAATAAATTAAAAGAAGAATAAAAAAGATAAAGAAAAAAACATCTGCTTAAAATAAGAATAAAATTAAATTAAGCATCAAACTCAAAATGTAGCAAAATAATAGCCAAGCTGATTAAATTCAATAATGATAGATATTATAATCAATACATTATAGAAAGAAATAATTTCTTAAATGAGGTGCAAAACATAAGCCATGAGATAAATAAAAGATTAAATTGGACTTCATGAAAGTGAAAAACACTGTACAATGACAGACACCAAAACCAAGGGAAAAGGCATTTCAAATTGGAAAAAGATATTTGCAATGCAAGTAACAGAAGATTCATTGGCAAAATGTATAAAGATACTCTACAAATCAATATGGAAAATAGAAGCAACCTAAAATGACATGAAAATCCCCTACAGAGGTGAGCAAGTAACTTATGGGAAAAGGAAAAATAAATGATCAATAGGCATATGAAAAAATTTCCAAACTTCCTAATAATTAGAGGAAGTGATAATTAGGTCAATGGGATATAACTTCATCCCATCAGATACCAAAAATTAATCATTCTGAGGAAGCTTTGGTGATCTATGCAGAAGTAGAACTCATGTACATTGTTGGCAGAAATGTGAAATCTCTTATATGCAACGCAAGTCTTTGTTCATGATGTCCAGACCCTATGACTCAGCAATTCCACTCTGGACTATGTGGGAGTCTCTACTTGGGAAATCTTGAAAAGGTTGAAAGAAAGAAAAATACTAGTCTAGAATTCCATACCCAGCAAGATTGTTCTTCAAGAGTGAAGGACAAATAAAGACTTTCTCAGACAAGCAAAAACAGAGAATTGGTGACAGGAGGCTGTCCTGAAAGAAATGCTAACCATGTCCAGAAACTTGGAAACACATACAGAAAGAAGAGTGTTGGAAAAGGAATAGATGAAAACAAAATAACATCTTCAGCTTTCCTATTCTCCATTAATCTAAATGATAATTTTTGTTTAAAGCAATAATGGTGACAATGTGTTGGATTTTTATAATGTACAAATGACAGCTGCAGGAGACAGGGATTGGCCATACTCCATCACATGGATCCTGTGTTACGTGTGAAGTGGTATGGTGTTATTTAAAGATGGTTATAAGTTACTTAAAATATATATTGTAAGCCCTAAGACAATCACTAAAAAGTTTTTTAAGAAAGTGCAAATGATAAACTGCAAGAGGAAATAAAATGGAATCAAATGAAATGCTCAGTTAAAACAAGAGAAGGGGGTACTTGACTTTCTCTTAGTCCAACTACAATATCTAGATATTATATACAAGTGAACATCAGAAGATTCTGAGAAGTGGGAAGAGAGAAGCAGATTGGTTTGGCACCTTGGGACTGGAAAAATTATATGGCAGTGAGTTCTCTAGATTTTTTTTTTTTATGCCTCATATATCCAGTTGGGTTCTGGAAAAGCTGGCCACCCAAAACTCCAATGGGTGTGGACAAAAAAAAAAAAAAAAAAGCCACCACAAAATCTTAATCTCTGTAGTCAAAGGAACAGGACAGTCAACCAAGACAGAAAATTTAGGCAGCCATTCCCTACTGCCAACACACACACACCTGTGGCCCTGCTCCAACGCACAAAGGCTGAGTGAGGAGTCCAGATTTCTCTCTTCTCTAGGCTGTATGAGGCATCCTAACCTCACATCAGAAGGATAGGGCCAGAGAAGGCCAGAGAGGGAACTGGGACTCCCAGCCCCATTGGCAGTAAGAAGACACTTCCCCTTCCCCACTGGGATGGTGTCAGAGGAGGCCTAGTGGAGTCAGGACTTTTCAATACTTCCCAGAGGTAATGAGACCACCCTCCTTTCCATTTTGTTAGTGGAAACCACTAACAGGGGACACTGTTAAAGAACACACACGTCAACACACTAAAGGACAGCAGTTCCCATTGTAAATATTGTAGTGGTATTTTCCTTTTTAACTTGGGTGCATGTGTTGTCTTAACTTTTAAAAAAAATTTAAGGAAAAGTACAAAATAAGATGCATGACACATTCTTGTACAAGGGACTCTATAATGAACATTAATGATCTCTAAATATAGCTACACCCAGTACTCCTCACCCATTCACCCCCACCCCCAACCCCCTCTCCTTCCACCAACCCTAGTTCGTTTCCCAGATTTAGGAGTCTCTTATGCTCTGTCTCCCTTTCTGATATTTCCTACCCATTTCCTCTCCCTTCCCTTCTATTCCCTTTCACTATTATCTATATTCCCCAAATGAATGAGAACATATAATTTTTGTCCTTCTCCGATTGACTTATTTCACTCAGCATAATACCCTCCAGTTCCATCCACGTTGAAGCAAATGGTACGTATTTGTCATTTCTAATGGCTGAGGAATATCCCATGTATACATAGACCACAGCTTCTGTATCTATCATCTGTCGATGGACACTGAGGCTCCTTCCACAGTTTGGCTATTGTGGACATTGCTGCTATTCTGTATGTTGGCAAATTGAACACCAATAAAAAATAAATTTATTATTAAAAAAATAAAAAAATAAATATAGCTACAAATTGAGAGTAATACAATAAAAATTCCAATGGGAATTTGGCATATTAGGTGACCGAGAAGAACAAACCTGGGAGAAGAGCTAAGAAAATTCTGGGTAGGGAAGAAGGGAAGTAACAAGATCCACCCTATCAGGTTCTCAAATGCATTGTAAAAAGACAGTAAGGAATATAGAACCAACACTGGACTAGGTCACCAGATCAATGGAATACAAGGAGAGCCAAGATATCAAAATAAGTGTGTGAAAATGTAATTTGTAATAAAAATGTCATTTCAAATCAGTAGGGAGAATAGATTGGCAAATGGAAAATGGATTTTTCAGTAAACATATTTAAAAAAAATAAAGCTGGATCTTTGGCCTGTTCTTAATATTAAAATAAGTTCCAGATGGATAAAACATTTAAAAACAAAATGCAAAATCATGACAGAATGAGGAATTATTTTGAATGAAATCATCAATAATATTGAAATAGGGTAATTTCAAACCAAATTATTGTAAAGGGTAAGGAATGGATTCCTTTAAATAGCAATATATAAAATTGCTATTTAACAACAACAACAACAACAACAAACAGTTAAAAGGAAACTCCACAATACTTTCATCACTCATGCTGTATCAAGGAAAATCCTTTGCAGCATTTGGTAGAAAATAGTTGATTTCTTTTACATGCAAAGAATTTTTTAACAATGAGAAAAGATGAGCACATCAATGAAAAAAAATAGGTAAGGCCAAGAACAAACACTTGAGAAAACAATAAACACTTGAAAGGGTCTAGTTTCGTGCCTTATCAAAGAATTGCAAGTAAAATTAATAATAAGATAGTTGAAAACGACTGTTAGTTTAATAAGAATTTGAAAGATTAGCAAAAAACCCTCAGCCTTTTCTGTGAACTAGTTCCCCTGAGTTTCTCTAGGGTTTAATTTTTTTAATAATAAATTTATTTTTTATTGGTGTTCAATTTGCCAACATACAGAATAACACCCAGTGCTCGTCCCGTCAAGTGCCTCCCTCAGTGCCCATCACCCAGTCACCCCCACTCCCTGCCCTCCTCCCCTTCCACCACCCCTAGGTCGTTTCCCAGAGTCAGGAGTCTTCATGTTCTGTCTCCCTTTTAAAGTTAGATATTACTCTAAATCTTTTCCTTTGTTAATTTCTTCCTTTGCTTTTATGAATAGTTTCTTTTCTTTTTTTAAAAAAGATTTAATTTATTTATTCACGAGAGGCACACAGAGAGAGAGAGAGAGAGAGAGAGAGAGGCAGAGACAGAGGCAGAGGGAGAAGCAGGCCCCATGCAGGGAGCCCGATGTGGGATTTGATCCTGGGACTCCAGGATCACGCCCTGGGCCGAGGGCAGCGCTAAACCGCGGAGCCACCCGGGCTGCCCATGAATAGTTTTTTTTCCTTATTCTGAAATAATTATATTTGCCTATTATTCTGTTTCTTAAGGGGATTTTGTGTTTTACGCAGAGCTCCTTCATATGTTTAGAGTCTCCTGTGATGTTTGATATAAGCTATGAACCTAAAACAACTCATTTCTGAACAGTTTATTAATTGCCCAGTACTATATAATGTGTGATCCTTCCTTCCCAAATTGATAAGGAAACCAACTTTATCACATACTTTGAGGAGTCCCAGCGTGTTGGACTGTCTCCACCCACACCTGTGTCTACACCTGTTTTTGTCCCCCAAGCATCTCTCGCTGTATATGAAAAAAATGAAGATGGTGGTGGTGGCGGCCCTTGTCTACCCATGATCCGCAGGACAACGTCTTTCTCCATAAGCCACACAAGCCTCTCCCAGGCCTCTGAATTGGCGGGTAGTGATGACTCCACCCTTCCCCACCGAATACCCCGTTCTCTGCTCAGGGGGAGAAGAGGTGCATCCTGTGGACAGTGGCCCTCCCTCCACCATGCCTGTGGGATATAAGGGTGTGACTTTGTTCTGATTCCTGGGTGCAGTGCTGACAGGCTGTGTCCCCTGAGAGAAGGTCCACCTGATTGGAGAATGCAGCCACTGCCCTCCTTCTCCTCCCACAGGGACCAGAGCCCAGGCCTAGAACAAGACTGTGGGTACCGGACTCAACCTGCCTGAGTTCAAATCCCAGCTCTTCCACTTCCTATTTGGTGACGCCTCTGGGCCCTAATTGCTCATCTTGAAAACAAGAATAACAGGAGTGCCTAACTCGTAGGACGATTAACTGAGTTAACTCACTAACGTGTGTAGCACAGTGCTTGAAAATGTTAGCTGTAAACAAGAGTTTTCCTCATTTTTAGTCAGTTGAAAAGTTGGTATCTAGTCAAGTTCATACTCTGTCTTTGAAAAGGCGTATTTTTTTTTCTCTTTAGTATTGAAATTGGCATCTTTGTGAGTGTGCCAACACCTCTTAGGGCATCCCTACCGAAAAGCCAAACTTCCCCTTAGGCCGTGTGGCAAAATCTCAGGGAGCGAGCACAGCCTGTTGAATTAAGGATGCAGGTGGGTTGCTAACTGAAGGGAGAAAAAGCCACCGCAGCTGGGGCACTTCCTGTTTATAATACACTTGGGGAAATGACCATTTCGCTCATGGAGAAAATATTTTTTTTATCTTATTGGGTAAAGAAAAATAATAGGCTACAGAGACAGAATATTACTATCACAACATTTTTGTCTCATGAAAAACTGATTGGCTTGACTGAATATTGATTAAACATTCTACGTGCAGTTATTCTCTTGACAATAAGAATCCTGGCATCAAATAACCTTACAGGCAAAGTTCATTTATGGTCAGAGAAATTTCACCAAAACAATAATATCCAAATATTATGGTTCCAAGATTGAAATGCCTGCAGCCTCTTTGGGGACCTGGGTTGTGATCTGTTCAAGGATCACAATCTGTTCAATCTGTTGAGAACAATCTGTTCAAAGAGCCACCATTGACCACTGCTTCCTCAGTTTCCCTTAAAACTCAACAACCTGAGAAATAGTAGGAAGCTAGTGCATTTAGGTTTGCAACTCTCTGCCCAGATAAGTGTAGATATATGGACCCTGTTCTCAGCTTATCTGTCCAAAAGCATACCAACCCTGGGCTGGATCTGTGTTTACAATCCAGTTGATATCACCAGCACATTCCAGAGAAATGCTGTCCTATGCTCAGATATCCAAGCAGAAAAATCCCTTCGCCTTTTTCTTGGCCTCCACTTAAAATTTCCCTCCTTCTAGATTAATTCACATCTAGAGAATTCTGTTAGAGGATTTTGTCCCCATCATTCCTTTTTATCTCCTGGTCTCTTTATCTCTAAAGTCTTAATGGTCTTTTCTTGTAGGTCCAAACTCTGCAACAGTATGAAAACCAGTAGCTGTGTGCTACCATAAGATGCATGACCACATCTTGCCAGCCCAAATAGAACAGAACTGCTCCATAACAGTTGTGTGAATTTTTTTTAATGGACTAAAAGCCATTTATGTGTGTGTCCTATGCATTGCTCACAGGTATATCTATACACCATGCATTGCTCACAGGCACATCTATACACCATGCATTGCTCACAGGTACCTCTATACGCCATGCATTGCTCATAGGTACATCTATACACCACACATGCAGGCACACACATAATTTTCCAGGATGGCTTCAAAGACACAAGGGTCAAAAAGAACTCAAGATCCCATGGGTTGGTCTCATGACAAAACTCCAAGGCCCAAATCATTCTTGAACTGCTGCCAGGGCCTCAGCTAGCCTTGCTGGAATCCCCCAGGAAGAATGTGCATATTGGTTCAGCATGCCGTGGGCCACTGCAGTCATTCTGGCTCCTAGGGTTGTGGACTTTGATTCTGAGCAAACAGGGATCACTGAAAACTTGCTGTGGACACTCTCTGTGCCCTGGCCAGAACTCTGGGCTGATGCGCCAGCCTCCAGCTGCTGTGAGTGTTGGCTGCTGAGGACTCACAGCTGCCCTTTTCTGGAGAAATTCCCTTGGGACAATAGCAGCTTCCTGGCCCTGAAGGTCACACCCACACACAAGGCAGTTGAGAGCCAGTCCTTGAGTAATACAAAAGGCCAGACCCTTACCCCAAAGTGGGACTGACTGGTGGGGTTTATACTGCAGGGCTCCCCATAGGGTCAGACAGGAGCCAGGCTCCAGCCAAGACCACATCCTTGCTTAACTACCTCTCCCACCTCACCCTGTTTTTCATGAAAAACTCCCTCTGTTGATGGTGTCCCCTCAATAGATCACTTTTCCAAGACTCCTCTAGTTAGGCTCGGCCTAAGTAATCCCTCGTCTGTCCACAGACCTCTGAGCCCATCTGGAGCCTTCCACGTGGGTGACCATACTCTGCTTGGATAGATAAAGACCGTGACAATATTCTGACCTTCAAAACTGTTGGAATAGCTGCTGCCCCTTTCCTCTCCGCCCTACAATGGAATTATTATCAGTGTTCACAAAACTCACGTGAAGACACTTGTAGAGTATGAAAAGCATATGCTCTCTATATAAACTGAAGTTTCAAAAATGCATTCAGATATTAATAATACCATGATATTTATTTGTTAGAAATCCACAGGCAGTTAAGAAGTTGAAGATAAGTTCTAGAAGTAAAGGTGCCGATGAACAAAAATCTGGAGCTCCAGAGTACCACTTGGATTAATGATGGTTGTATAATATCTAATTTGTGCTTGAGAGTTAGACTTTATCACCGACCACAAATACTGTCAATTGTTTTTCTTGAAGTGACACACTCACTTCATTCATTTTTGAGCAATACTTTGCCAAATATATAAATCTGAGTGACATAATTTGTCAGTTATTCTTCTGAGTAAAAATGGTGTCTCTCTCACACACACAAAGATGAATTCAGCTCACAGCTCAATCACACAAGGGCTTTTCCTCAAGCTAACCTACTTTTCTATTTTGGTATGGTAAGGTGCTTTACGTGTGGTTCTCATTTTGTCACTCAGAATATTTGAAGGACAGGTACTCTAGGGTCAAGATTTAACAAAATCAATAGGTTGTACTTTGGTGACAACGGAGAGCACAGTGACATTGATAGAGTTGATGTCTCTGCCTAGATTCCTGCCAAGGTATTGACCCAATGTTTTTGTGCCATCAGGGAAAAATGTCAACACACTGGGAAAGGAAAAATAAAATGTCCCAGTGGGCTTTTTAAAGTAAGCTTTTTATTTTAGAATACTTTTAGATATACAGGGACATTGCAGAGACAGTACAGAGAATTCTCAAGAATCCCACAACCATTTTCCCTTATTTCTGACATCGTGTATTAGTATGGCACACTTGTGACAACTAAGAAACCAGTTCTGAGATATCATTATTAACTAAAGTCCAAATTTTATTTTATTTATTTTATTTTTTTAAGTTTTTATTTTTTTAAATCTTTTTTTTAAATTTTTATTTATTTATGATAGTCACACAGAGAGAGAGAGGCAGAGACATAGGCAGAGGGAGAAGCAGGCTCCATGCACCGAAAGCCCGATGTGGGATTCGATCCCGGGTCTCCAGGATCACGCCCTGGGCCAAAGGCAGGCACCAAACCGCTGCGCCACCCAGGGATCCCAAAAAGTCCAAATTTTATAAAATATTTTATATTTTTCCTTGGTCTTTACCTAATATCCTTCCTCTGTTCCAAGATCCCAGCCAAGATACCACGTGACATTAAGTATCATGCTTCTTTAGGCTTGATTATATCCGTTTCTCTAATTTTCCTTGGTTTTGATGACCTTAACTCTTTTGAGAAATATTGGACAGATATTCTGTGGAATGTCCCTTAATTGGGGTGGTTCTTAATTGGGGTGGGTTTTCTCTTGATTAAACTGGGTTTATGGATTTTTTGAGAGGAAGACCACAGAGACAAAATGCCGTATCTTATGAAGGGTCCGTGCTATCAGCGTGACTTATCGGTGTTGATGTTGACCTTGATCACCGGACTGAAGTGGCATTTCTCAGATTTCTCCACTGTACAGTTACTCCTTCTGTTTCCCCTTTCCACATTGTCCTTTTCAAAAAGTGGTCACTGTGTGCAGCCCACACTTAAGGAGCAGGGAGTTAAGCTCCACCTCTTGGAGGCTGAAGTAACCACATTAGTTATTTGTTAATAAGGTATTTTCTTGGGGTTATTTTAAAAATAGATTGGACCTTATAGAACCCTGCAAAGGTCTCAAGGGAACCTCCAGGGGCCCACAGACCACTTTGAGAACACCAGGAGCTACAATCAGTTACATCTTGGTGCTTCCAGGACTCCCCAGGGATAACTGTGAGAGGAAAATTGTAGCCACTGTTACTTGATAAGTGCAAGTCTGCTTAAGGGACTCAGTCCCTTCAAGGATACAGGTCTAACTCCCCCCATGAGACAAGCAGTGAACCCACAAAGTGCTTCTGTAGGGTGAGGAAAATATAGAATGAGTCATGGAAAAAAGGAGAGATAAGTATCAATTGTGGATTACCAATCTGCAGTTGCAGTGACTCAACATTGTGTCACTAACCCTCTCATTTTAAATATATAGAGATTTGGTGTATCTACAACATTTAAGGAAACTGTCACAGATCACACTAGATATCACTTCTCAGCAAGAAATACTGAGATAATACTTCTAGAATTAGAGTCAGATATAATGTACAGCATGGTTAGATACAGGAGACACAAATAGTGGACCCAGACACAGCTCACACACCCATCTCGTCTTCCAGGCACCTCAGTGACAACCCACTGTGTGTGCAATGCCTCAGCTCTCATAGTCTCATCCATGTGTAACCTGACAGCACCAGCACCACACCTTTTCACTACTACCCATGCCTTCTGATAAAGCCGGGGCACGGGATACTGCAGAAGGCCCCCTGGTGCTCACATACACAACCCAGAGGTGTGGTCCATTCAGGCTGCTTAAACAACATACCACAGACCGGGCGGTTTATAAAACAAACATTTATTTCTCAAAGTTCTGGAAGCTGGGAGGCCCAAGATTATAGTGCTGGTAGATTTGGTGTCTAGTGAGAGCTTCCTGGTTCACAGACAGTCATCTTCCTGCTATGTCCTCAGATGACAAAGGGAGTCTCTGAGGTCTTTTTATAAGTGCACTGATTCCATTCATAAAGGCTCTACTTTCATGACTAATCACTAATACCTTAATAGACCCCACCTGCCAACACCATACCTTGGGCATGAGGATTTGGCATGTGAATTTTGGAAGGGATACAAACATTCAGCCTACAGCAGTAGTTAATGCCCCCTTGGGAAAATCTTGGAACAGTGAGAGATGGGTCCAGTGAATAAGCATTTCCTTCCATCCCATCCCACAGCACTGAATAATGACTCTGACTCACATCTTATGTGGCTTCTCAGGTTTCATGGCATTGAACACTCTCTCCTATAGCAGTGGTCCACTTAATAGCACATCTCACACTGATCTCTCTTTCCTGAAATGCTTTCCCTACCCCTTAGTTTTGCTCTTAGGATCACTTCCCAATGAAAGTGTTAATATGTGTTTGTCTCAGGCTCCTTGTCCTCAAGAGCTTAGGCTAAGACAGATCAGTGCCATGTTGTGACCTTCAAGTAGTCGTCATTCCTTCTACAAATATTTATTAAGCACCTATTATGTGCAAAGCATCACGGTAGGCTTACAGACAACTGGGAAAATTATCAAACAACTCATTGCAGTGAGGTATGAGGAGAAGTGCAATATGCTTTCAGATTCTGTAATACCCTAAATTAGAGGACCAAGGAGGGATTCTCTTAAGAAAGGAACTTCTCCACTGAGATCTGAAGAGTAAATAGGACTTCTTCTAGGAAGGGACAGGAGAGGAGGGAGTATGTTGGTCAGTGAAGCATCAAGTTCAAAGGAATGGAGGTGAGTGAGAGTGGAGTACAGGTGAGTGGTTGGCTGAGTAGAGAGGGCAGAGAGATTGGAAAGGAGCGAGGAGAAAAAGAGATTGACAAAGAGAATCTCATTGTGAAGAGCCTTGAGAATTTATCATATGAGCAGTGGGGGACCACTGAAGAGTTCTGAGTAGAGTTAGCGTTCTTCAGAGACTATTTTGGCTGTAGAAGTGAAAAATATTTGGAGGATCAAGAGTGGATGCAGGAAGACTAATTAGAAGGTGATTTAACTGATCTAAGCAAAAGATTAACATTGTGCCCACTGGAGCGGTAGCCCGCCAGAATGGAGAGAAACTAAAAGATTGGAGAAGTGCTCAGAGGTAGGAAAACTCCATTTTTATGGTTAAAATGGGAAAGGGATTGGTATTCTTCAATTTCTTAGAAGTTAATTAAGAGAAGAATAAAATTTGTCAAAAATTTCCACATACCTGGTCTGTAATTTCTGTAGGAACTCACTTGTTTACCTTGTATATTTTTGCCATTGTAATTTTCTTTGAATGAGAATGATTTAATTACTTTTAAGAGAATTTTAAGACAGTCCATTTATATATTACATAATTCCAAAATTTCACCTCATATAAAGAAAATATGAGATCCTTTGATCAATAATATCAGAATTCAAACTCCATCTGCCACTTACTCACAAGGCAGCTGTAAGCAGTTCACGAAAATATAAATAAATCAGTAGATAGAGCCAACACCACCTAAATCTTGTGTGTCTTGTAGTTGTTAATTTTTTCAAGAGTGAAATAAGATAGTGGATGTAAGATAATTGGTACCAAATATAATACCTGGCACCAATAGATACATGAAAAACAGTACCTACTATTTGTAGTATCTTCAGATCATTAATCAGCTGCCCCTCTCAAACCTAAATCATTATCCTAAAACAATCCACTATAAAACTGTGGTTTATTATCCTCCCCTCACTGTGTTAGTCTGTTGGTTCTAAATAGCTCCCCTGTTCCCACCTCATCCATTGCTTTGCGTTGACAATTCCAGCTCAGGTTCTCCACTCCCCTCCCTTCCTCTGATCATTCATTGAGATGCTCAGTCATCTTAGCCTCAACAAACCTGAAGTGCTGCACATCATCTCTCTCTGCCCATGCTTCACCTCAGTCAGTCCAAAACTACTACCCATTTTTGTGCCTCTGCTGCTATAACCACAGTGACTAGGGCAGCCCAGTGTGCTGCTGCCCTTGGCAGGAGATAGGACACTCGGCTCATGTGAGTTGTCCCAGGTCACATAAACCTCCCTGTAGCCTTGGGATATGGGGCTTCCCCAAGCTTGCTCCGAGTGCCCTTCTAGAAGTGATATTTTTCTTTCCATTGGCTTTCTTGGCAATAGCCTTGCACAAACATTAACTCCATTAACTTAATCCATTAGTTGAGTCATGTTTAAACACATAGTGGTACAGAGTCAGTACAATTGGGCTTTCAGCTCAGATTCTTCAGAAAATAGCTTCCATGCCTACGTGCATTTTGCCAATGGAGAGTCATCAGTCAGTGATCATGACAAAGTAGAACCAGACTTTCAGTGAGTTTCCATCTGGGAAAATTCTCAAGAGCTGAGTCTGTCAAAGCAGTGGCTTTTAAGCTTCTTTTTTAGCAAGGAAATGAAAATCTTCAAATAAAATTTTATAAAGAAAATATATGAAACAGATCAGTAGGAGCGATTCTGATTAAGTGGCAGAAAGTCATGGAGACCCAGTCAGTTCTCCAGTCCCCCGCCCAAATTACCCCAGAAATCCCACCGTTGGGTTTAAAAGCACCTAAATCAGTGCTCTAAAGAGCATAGTTTTCCCCAGAAAGGCCACTGAAGCAACTGCAGGCCACACCTGCACGCATTTGGGACGAGATGCATAGAGAAGGTAGAGTATAGCCTGGTCAGGCCTCCACGTCCAGGGGCATTTCCCAGGTGGGGAGCCTTTCTATGGCACAGTTTCCCTTCCAAACTCACAATATCCTGATGCTTGCAATCACAAAGGACAGAGGATCAGAAATGGTCTGCGTCATTTTGGATTCTTTGGCTACAAGCAACAGAAATTGACTCTGACTACGTCAATCCGAAAAGAAACTTGCTGGAAGAATATGGGGTGGCTTGCATAACTGGAAAGCAGCTGAAAATGAGTCTTAAAGGGGGAATCAAAGAAATCCAAACATCCAAGTAGTGGGAAATAATTAACAGTCTTATCTGGGTGTGCATACGGGGAAGAATCAAATCCTGTATGGATTAAGTGGTGCCCCCAAAGGAAACCCCAACAATTCTTAGATGGTTAGACCACTGCCAACTGTGGGACCCAGAGATTAGCTAGGATTTGTGGGAGGAAGCTTCTCCACTGATTATTTACAAGGTCACAACAAAACTCAAGCTTCTGGTTCTCCATTTATTGCTCTGTCTGCTGCCCCAGTGCTGTAATCTGATGGGTAACACCTAGATCATTTGGCAATCGGGTATCATAAACAGTCCCGGCCCAGGTTCATGAAGCTTCCAGCTCTGACCTTGGGCATGTGACCTGCTCTTGAATCTCCTCCAGCCTCGACACTTATCAACTATTTACTCAGGTCATGTTTCTGTCTTCTGGTTGCTCCTGTCCCTCCCACCCCCATCAGTCCCCAGGCCCCCACAGCTTTTCCTCTGCACATGCTGTCTCACCAGGGAAAATGCTTCTCCCCCCTCACTAGTGCCACCACTGAGTTTAATTTAGCCCCAAACTGTTGTTTCTGGGCCCATTATAGGGTAGTCTTATCTGGGTTATCATCACAGAAGTTGAGAAAATCAAGAGTAAGAGTAGTGGGCAGGTTGTGTGGCCCAGCACTACAGGAGCATAAGCAAAGGGCCAAAGTCCCATCCATGTGAAGAGTAAGGTCAGAACTTAATGTGGCCAGAGATTGGGCACTGGGAGAGAAAACAAGATGGTGCAGCAAGATGATGGCACAGACTGAGGGGTGGTCTAGGATCCAAATCTAGATAAGGAAACAGCTGGATGAGGATCCAGATCTGAATCTTTCGGAATGACTCCTTGCCTGAGGGCTTTGATGACCTGGAGCTGTCACTATGAGGGAGCTTTCCCTCCTGCCAGTGTGCCATCAGACACACTGTTCTAGAGAGCTGGAGGACATCTCATTCAGTTTCCCTCTACATCTGCTCCAAGTTTGGATGCTATTGAGGACTCTTGTGTTGTGTCTAAGAATAGCACTGGATCAGAAAACACCTTCGTTCTCTCTCTCCTAGGGCTAAACATCGAATTAAAGACCAGGCTGATAAGGTCCACTTGTCACCATGTAGCTCAGTGGAGTTGTAAAGGAGAATGTGAAGGTTGGAAGTGGTGTGAAAGAAAGAAGTATGAGTCAACTTGTGAACATTCTAGAAAACTAAGCCAAGGAATTCAGATTTTGTTTCTTTCCACTGCTGGAAGATAAGAAGTCATCAAATATTTGTTAAGTGGACAAATGCGAGGTTTTAGAACAAAAAGTTTGGTAATAAGAAAGAGTTATTTTGATTGCCGAGTGATGAGGTGGGTACTCTAGGTAGATACACTGCTTCTGAAATGATGGTCAAGCACCAAGAAAGATGGGGAGGGTCTGGCGTGCAACAAGCACAGTTGGAACTGGAGGGAGAGGTGGGTTAGAGAGACCCTAAGAAGGCAGAGGTGGTCACTGGTTAAAAGAAAAAGAAGTGATCAAGGAGCTGTCCACTGTCATGAGCCTGAGAAGGTGTGACAACACCAACAGCAATGTAAGCTTGCGAGGAGATAACTTTGGGAGGTAACACACTTGGTTTTGGCCATGATCATGTCTAAATGGCTGTGTCAGTGCACACATCGAGCTCAGCAAAGAGATGAGGGTGAGTGAAACTATGACAGGAGGGCATTAGAATAAAAGTAAGCAAGGAGTTCCAGAGACAGCTCTCACAGAGCCTGGCCCTGTTAGCCACCCACATCATAACCTTGGCTGCCCCACTGCTGCTGTCCTATGTGGCTCCATCACATGGTTGGTTAATATGAGCTGTCAGCCAATCCCAGGGAAAGAGAGTGCTCAGACTGGCTTCCTCTTCAACCCACTGCCCTGAAAGCAGAGTTTGACCCAAGTTTTTGTGCACAGAAATTTTATGAGACATGTGATCTCAAGGAATAAAAATAAAGGACCAAGAAGAGCAGAAGAAAGAGGAAAAGTGAAGCCCTATAGAAGGGTTACCTCTGTGGGCAACAGGTGGTCAGCCTTGGCCTACAGAATGCTTCTTATCATTGACTTTCCCAAAGTCCAAAAGGGAACATATTTATTTATCAGCCCTTATGCCACATTGGTTGTCCCCAGGGGCATTACCACACCCACACTAATAGGCTGTCCCTATATGTGGGCAATATGGGGACCTACCACATCCACGGCACTGGAGGAGCTCTAAGAAGGGGAGTGAGGATGTGAGCTTGTTCTTGAGACCAGAGATAGGGGCAAAATGTGAGTGGAAGCCCCACAGAGTTTCCCACCTTAGTCACAGCTGGAATCTAGGTGAAGCCAAGAAGGTGAAGGAGGAGGAGCCCAAAGATATGTGATACATGGATCCCTTATACTCCTCAGATCCATGCCTGCCCTACATGACATCCAATTCAGTCAAAATGGAATCTTCAAGACTTAACACACATGGTTAGTGGAACAAGATGAAGTCTCAGTGCTACAATTGTTTCAAGACCTCCATCGCTATTCATCACATCCCTCAATACCATCTTTCCCGGGTCCCCCTCACCTCTAGCTAATATTTCAGCTGGTCTAGGTTGGTTTCCTGGTCAGATGAGCTAGATCTTCCCCCCTAAAAGCTCGGTTCTCTTGCTTCTGTCAGGTCATGATTGCTGCAATTGTCTGTCACTGACATCATTGGCTTGGAACCTCTTGAAGATGTCCCAGTGGATCTTGCAGGCTCTAGAAATTCTTCTCCCCTGGCTCCTTGTGACAAGTGTCAGTTACCCCTCCTTATTTGCCTGCTGATCCACTGGCATGACTAGTCCAAAGTAAACAAGCTATATTCGCAGCTTCAGAATCAGTGAACAATGTGTCCCTGGAGGAAGTTCCCTGCCTAGGAACCAGGGCCTGTACACTAGAAGAGCCTGATGTTAAAGAATAAGAAGCACATATCCCACACTGGATTATTTAAAATGACATTGTGAGAGGCAGTTCTACTTCAAACCCTTGTCACCCAAGCCTTCATATTCCAGCTAATAGGACCCGTGTGTCAGCTATATAAGTTTAAGCCCATATAGTACATCTTGGGGTACAACACCTCCGATGAAACAGAAGATCAGAGCCCTTAACTTGCTAATCCAGAGGATAATGTGATATATGGTGATGTGGTATATGGTAAGGCCCATAAACCTATAAAATAGGGGCTTTTTTTTTTTGGTCTGAAGTGATATTTTACAGAATTGTATATCAGTAAAACAGACATTCTGCAAACTCTAGAATGCCAGTTGTCAAAGGAATTGTGTGCAGGGAAAAATCACATCCAGAATAGATGTTTGTTTCAGTAAAGGTGAGTCATTCCCCTTATGGGTGGAGGGATATGATATGATCAACTGCCAGCAGGTGGCTGGCTTTTCTCATAGGGCTGACACCAGACTGAGGGCTCGGCATTGAGTTTTGCTGCCAACAGCCTAGGCATTCAGTGGTGGCAATAGGAGATAAATCTTGATAAGAGTGAACCCATATGACTGGGCCCATGCAAGGCCTCCAACCCTGCCATCACGGCCACTCATTCAAGGGTCTGGTGTGCAGGTACTGGGGTGAAAAAAGAAACAGCCTGGATGACGGGGCCCTTCCTGCAAACCAGCAATTCTATTCTTAGAGTTTCTATGAGTTTTCCAAACAGTACCTTGTTTGTCTGCACCTTCTTCCCAGAGGTGGCCAACCACTTGAAACCTGTTGTGCTGATGAGAGGGACAGGGAAGAACTTGACAGACACTGCAATGCTTGAGTCACCCTCTTTGTGCAGAAGCTAATAGAGAATATTTTAGCCTCCTTGTGTTCAATCCTGGCAAATTATAAGAAAGAAGCTGCAGAATTAACTTCTCAAGGAAGTCCTGATCAAGTAGAAAGGACATATCCTTCTGTAGAACCTATGCAACTACCCCTTTTAGTCCACCCCCCTCCACCTCACCTAGAACATGGAGTGGCTCTACTGCCTCGGTGCTCTGTATTCTCTCTGTGAGCCCTGGTTTCCCAAACTGTAGGATTGTATATCAGATTGGCAACAAGATGGATGAGACCAAAGCTGTCCAACATCTCAGAAGCTGTAATGGTCTAGATAAAGAGGTGGATGTCTGCATTCCTAAGTCCAAGAAACTTCTTTCACCCAAGCATAAAAAGATGAGAGTGAGTATTTGTCATTTCTAATGGCTGAGTGATATCCCATTGTATACATAAACCACATCTTCTTTATCCATTCATCTTTTGATGGACACCAAGGCTCCTTCCACAGTGTGGCTATTGTGGACATTGCTGCTAGAAACATCGGGGTGCAGGTGTCCCGGCATTTCATTGCATCTGTATCTTTGGGGTAAATCCCCAACAGTGCAATTGCTGGGTCGTAGGGCAGGTCTATTTTTAACTCTTTGAGGAACCTCCACACAGTTTTCCAGAGTGGCTGCACCAGTTCACATTCCCACCAACAGTGTAAGAGGGTTCCCTTTTCTCCGCATCCTCTCCAACATTTGTGGTTCCCTGCTTTGTTAATTTTCCCCATTCTCACTGGTGTGAGGTGGTATCTCATTGTGGTTTGGATTTGTATTTCCCTGATGGCAAGTGATGCAGAGCATTTTCTCATGTGCGTGTTGGCCATGTCTCTGTCTTCCTCTGTGAGATTTCTGTTCATGTCTTTTGCCCATTTCATGATTGGATTGTTTGTTTCTTTGATGCTCACCATTTGCTTCAACGTGGATGGAACTGGAGGGTATTATGCTGAGTGAAATAAGTCAATCGGAGAAGGACAAACATTATATGTTCTCATTCATTTGGGGAATATAAATAATAGCGAAAGGGAATAGAGGGGAAGGGAGAAGAAATGGGTAGGAAATATCAGAAAGGGAGACAGAATGTAAAGACTCCTAACTCTGGGAAATGAACTAGGGGTGGTGGAAGGGGAGGAGGGCGGGGGGTGAGGGTGAATGGGTGACAGGCACTGAGGGGGGCACTTGACGGGATGAGCACTCGGTGTTATTCTGTATGTTGGCAAATTGAACACCAATAAAAAATAAATTTATTATTAAAAAAAAGAGATGAGAGTGAGGATTAGGACACTTTTTCCTATATGTAGTAGAGGTGGGCGGTGCTGAGAGGACAAAAGAGCCAGAGGCACAGAATATAACTAAATAGAGCATCCCTACCAATCCCCACCTAGTTATTCCTGGTTCACATCTCCTCGTACCTTACCACTATCTCATCATCATATAGCTTCTTGTCTGATCACTTATTGTGCCCCCTTCATTCAGCTCCTTCTCTGGAACCTGGCATCCCATTCTCATTCTCTACTCCAAGCATTATAACAAATATGGTTTCTCCATTCTAGTTCTTTTCATGTCTTGTATGTCAAACCTATCTCTTGCCCAGCATGGCCCACTGGGGGAAAGGGATCAGATGACAAAATGAAAGTCTGACATGCCAGACACATTTAAGAAAAGTTCTGAAAGGGGCAATAGCAGAAGAGTCAAACATAGTCAAGAGTTATGGTAGAATGAAGATGGAGAAGTCATTGATCTTGCCAAAGTGGCTCTGCCATGGCCTTGAAAAGAGAAATTTTGGTGGAGTGAATCCAGTGGTTAGTGTTTGAGAAAATCAATGGCTAGTGAGGAGATGCGGATAACCAATGCAATTGATACCTTCTGGAGGTTTATCTGTGAAGGGACAACAGAAAGTCATCAACCTGAAACAACAGTGAGATCTCCTTCCTCCTTTTCCTAATCCTTACCCTTATTCTACTTTCTGCTCGTATTCTTTCTTTCCTTCTTAACACCATCCAGCTGTAGGTCCAGAACCAGGATGAAATATCACATGCAGTGGAGCTCAGAGTAATAAGGGACAAGCCCAGAACTTTGCTGTTTACTGCCTATTCCCATTTGCTGGCATGAATATGTGTTATGAACAGATTGCTAATATGGCACAGGAAGTTTGTATACCCCTCTCGCCATCCCCAGAAAGGGCAGGTGAGCTTGTGGGAGCCCCAAAAATAATTTAGCAAAAGGTACTTAGGAGACTAGAGCCCTGCCTGGTCGGTGGACAAGGATGGTTGTGGGAGTTGAGGGGCGGTGGGTTCTATATTCTTAACAAGAAAACTTGTTGCGTTACAGGCAAGCTTAGCTCTCAGAAGAGCTACCAAGATAACTATGAGTTTCTGTAATATTAGAGGCTCAAGTGTAAGAGTATGCAGACATGTTTCATAGTAATAGGAGTCCAGGGATTTTCCCACTGTGTACTTGGGTTTCTGGGCTCATGGGCTTGGATGCATCCATAAAGGAGCATGTGGGTGAGCTGAAAGATGGAAGATTATGGAATTATGTCTAAGGGAATATTTGGTTCCAAGGAGCAATCTTTTAGTTTCCAGCAGGAATGGATGCAACAAATATGTGTTAGGAGACTGCTCCGCCATGGTGCCCAGTGATCTTGTACATCTCCACATGGGCTATGCAGGCAAAGCTTAATCACAGCTGACATGAAATTCAGCAGAACACCCTGTGATTCCACCAGAATATAAGAACCTGGGAGGCTTGTGAGGAGCTGTTACCAGACCATTTCCCACTCATGAGATAGTTTCTCATCACATCCCAGGTTCTGACGATGGATGAGGCTCTCTAACTCCCCCACCCCATTGCATCTCAAACCCCACCTTTGGGGCACAGGTACACCCAATAAAACTGCCTAGGTGCAGCACGAATGTCTCCATGCCTGGTTTCTTTTTTTTTGCCATCATTCTGTGGGACAAGAGACAAGGGGGGAGGAGGCACCTTTTTACTCTTGCTTTTGCTATCATTGTAAGGAACCATCTATCTTAATCTTACAAGGTCTCCCTGTTTCTTTACTAGCTGAATCTGTCAGCTTTACCTTGACAATATGCTGCATTAATGATGAAGTTGCTTTTCCATTTAAGTGGCCACTCTGATGCCCATTATAATTGGGGTGTAAGCCATTATTATTGCCTCCTTGCTGGACTAGAGGATATATTTATTCTCCTGAAAGGTCACTTATTTCTCCAGCCACTTGCAACTTGCAAGGATGAAGTGGGATAGTTGCTTCTCATGGTGTCAGACATCTTTCACAAAGAAAATTATATGCTCAGGGCTTTATTTTTTTTTTGTTTTATTTATTTTTTTTAAATTTTTATTTATTTGTGATAGTCACAGAGAGAGAGAGAGAGAGAGGCAGAGACACAGGCAGAGGGAGAAGCAGGCTCCATGCACCGGGAGCCTGACGTGGGATTCGATCCCGGGTCTCCAGGATCGCGCCCTGGGCCAAAGGCAGGCACCAAACCGCTGCGCCACCCAGGGATCCCTATATGCTCAGGGCTTTAAACTCAGCTCAAGCATGCACAGAGAATGCAAGGGATTCTCCAGTAGACTTAAAGGAATTATTGATTCTTAAGTGTGCACATGACAAACATAATTGAAATCCAGGCACAAAACTAACCATGTGGTTGTGAGTTCAACCCATTCCAACCAAGTTATATGCAACTTTGACAAGACTTATATGTTAAGAAAAAGGCAACTCATTGGGAAGAAGCTGGGTGCTATGACATGGGAGGAGAATATTAGATCAACTTAGAATAATCTGAAAGCCTCGAGGCCACTAATTTCCTTCAGTTCCCCTGCCCAGAAGAATAAGACCTTCCTGGGTATCTGAGGAGATACCCTTCCTTGCTTATGGAATACCACATGGGTCCTTATCTCAAATCCATGATGACTCACGGTCTTCAGCAGGAAGTGATACCACATACAGGGAGAACACTGCAGGGATTTGCCTTGCCAGGACATGAAGTACATGTAGATTTTAAGGGTACCAAACCAAGAAAGATGAAACGTAACGCTAATATGGGAACACTTTTACAAGATTCAGGGCTTAATATTCTAGCTTTCACAGCTGGAATGGCTTTGCTAGTTGGCATTGTTCATTGACTGAAACTTGGATTTATTGTTGACCTACATTCAACAAGGTCAGGATGTCAGAACTCCTGCAGCATAGTGTGGAGAAAGGAATCCAAATGCTTAGGGAGATGAAGATAAAGAAGTAGGCTTTCTTATGTGGAACCCACTCACTTTCATCTTGACTTTGTCTTTAGGTGGTCCCAAAGGATACCAAACAAGGAATTGAGAAGCAGCCTCCCTGAAAACCTTTGCCCCAGCATCCTCTGTGAGTGAGGATAAAACGGGAGATGTGAAACAGCCCCTTTGACCTGATTTCAGTAGGGCTGAAGGAATCCCAGAGCAACTGAGGCCAGATAGCAGCGCTTCACCATCCGCATCAAAGGAGACTGCAGGGTCAGGGTGGTAATGTGTTTTATACTGCAGGGAATTATGGTCATGGCTAATTTATCCAGTGCTTCCGATGGATGAAAGACATGAAAAGCCTACTAAAGTTTTACTCGATATATATCACTAGAAAAATTCTGAGTCCAGTGAGCAGAAACATGACTGAGTCACCCAGTAGGAAGCCCTGGCCTCTCACCCAGTTCTTCTTTTTCCTCCAGTTTTACTAAGAAATAATTGACACACATCACTGTATAAGTTATGGTGTATAGCACGATGGTTTGATTTACATATATTGTGAAATGCTTGCCACAATAGGTTTAGTTAACACTCATCATCTCCTATAGATAGAATAAAAGGAAAAGAGAAAAATATCTTTATGATGAGAGCTCTTAGGATCCACTCTCTCAGCAACTTACTGTCTACCACCCAGCAGCATTGGCTGTCGTTGTGAGGTTTCACACTATATCCCTGATTCTTATTTCTCTTGTAACTGGATCTCTCCCAGTTCTAGTACCAAAGCACCCTAATTAAAGGGGAGGCTGGTACCCTGTGTTACTGCCACATGCATATACTGTAAATTTTCATGTGGCTTCATGTGGCTATGTAGCCAGGGTTCCAGAATCCAATGTCATAGTCGAGGTCCCAGTCAGGGCAATGGGTCAACAAAAAGAAAGGAAAGACCTCCAGCTGGAAAGGAAGAAATAAAAATATTTTTCATCACAGATGGTATGGTGGTCTATATAGAAAAACACAAATAATTGTGATACTGGAAAAGGTATATGGTGAAATTATTTGGTGATAAGAAGAAATGAGCTATTAAGCCATGAAAAAATATAAAGGAACCTTAAAAGCATACTGGTAAGTAAAAAAATCAGTCTGAAATACTATATATTATATGATGCCAATTATATGATGTTCTAGAAAATGGTAAAACTATAGAAACAGTAAAAGGATCAGTGGTTACCAGGGGAGAGAGGAAGAAAGAAAAGGGGATCGTTAGGGCAGTAAAACTATTTTGTATAAAACTATAGTGGTAGATTTATGGCATTGTGGATTGGTAAAAATCCATAAACTTTCAGCATGGAGAATCTTGGAAATTTTTTAAAAATCAGTCATGTACAAATTTCCAGTAATAAGGTAAGTCCTGGAGATGCGATGTAGAGCGTGACAATACTGTACTATATATTTGAAAGTTGCTCAAAGAGCAGGCTTTAAAAATTCTCATTATAAGAAAAAAATTGCAGCTGTGTAAGGTGATGGATGTTAATGAAATTTATTATGGTGATCATGTCACAGTGCGTAGATACATCATCGAATCATTATGTCATATATCGAGAATGAATACAATGCTTTATGTCAATTATATCTCAATTTTTTTAAAAGTGTTAGAGAAGGACATTTTGACACCACTCGGGGCAGATTCCTGCCCACCCTTCCAATCATTACTGTTATTCATCAATGAAATAATTTGCCTTACAAGGAGGCTATAAGATTTCATTATGAGAAATATCCAAAGTACCTCTACAATGTAGTCTCATTTTTTATAGAACTCATTCTAAGAAAACATGGCTTGAAAGTAGCAGAATCCCTGAGAACCACTTGTCCAGAAGGGCTTACCAAGTTATAGTTACACTGGGTCTATTTTCCATCCTTGACAAATTCAGCATCTACCAACCAAATGAGTGAACTCAGGAGAACATACCGGTTTGTTATTTTTCAATAGCTCTCGTAATTGCAATGTAAGCAACCCACTTTAGTAATTTTTGTTACTGAATTTCTATATGTAATTATTTTGACATTTTCTGCCAATTTAAAAAACTATATGGTTATGTGTTTCTCTGGTCATTAGCTAACTTGGCTTTCTCGACTCCATTTATATTTGGAACCTGCACACAATATTAATGAAAGCAGTAGGATCTGTTTGGAAAATAAAAAAAAAAGAAAGTAGACCACCACATGTAATATGCCTAAAATATGACTGACCAATGGGACTGCTATTGCTCTGCTGGGAATGGATGGGGTGGCCGACTTCAAAGGGCCATGGGGCAGGTTTGGCAGGTGAAGGGGCCGCTCTGTGTCTTCACTGAGGTGGGGAGTAGGTGGTCAGGTATGTTTGTCAAAATTATCACAGCTGTCCACAAAAATGGGTTTGTCGGACTGTACATAAGTTATACCTGAATGTTTTCAAGTGAAGGAGATGTGCATTGGGATTTCTAGTGCAACCACACGTGGGGCTGACTTCTCAGCTTTGGTGGCTTCCCGGGTGCTTCACTCCCCAGAGGAAAGACCCACCTGTGTGCCGCCATCTGCAGACAGCAAAGGTGTTCGTAACCTCCCCCTTCTGGGTCACTATGGTCCTGTCCCACCTGCTCCAGGGAGGATCCAGGCAAAACCCAGATGGTGCGACGGCACTCCCACCAGGGAATCTGAGGAGGAGTGGGGGTGGCCACAGCAGGTAGTACAGGAGTCCAGGAGCCATCACCACATCAGACCAGAACCCAAGACAGTTGGGAGACAACTGTGTGACAGGAACTTCTTGGTGAAGGGAGGTGGTCAAACCAGGGGAGCCTTTTGGGATGGGCACCCAGCGTGCATGTAGATACTCAGACCTCACTTGCCTCTCATCTTCCAATTTCCTGCACCTGGCTCACATTGGCCAAACTTACCAGAGGCAGAGGGCACAGGCATCCTATAGATGTAGATCGTGAAGGTCAGCCCCTCCCTGGATCACAGAAGCCGGGTGAAGGACGGGGAAGCTATCGCACACCTACCTCATCTACCTCAGCCCACAGCCAGGAAGGGGTTCTTGAGAGTTCTAGAACTCTCTCTCTCTCTCTCATACACACACACATGCATGCACGCACATACATGCACGCACAACAGATACCTATCTTACCAAAACTTTTGAATAGGAAAAAGTTGAGGAAAAAAGCCAGAGAAGCCCTATGTCAGAATGGTTTTCTCCTGGAGTCTGGTAGCATAAAGAAACCACTTTGCTGCCTTCTTGGGAAAGAGAAAAAATGTTCTTATGTCCCACTGAATGTTTTAGAAGACGTACAGCAGATGAACTTTTTTTTTTTTTTTTAAGCCCAAGGACAGAGATAATGCAGCCTTCGTGACCTGGTGACTCGGGACCATTCCCTGCCACCTGAAGCAAGCAGAAGCCCTCTTCGGTTTGGACAGAGATCATCCAGCATCCTGAGGCCGTTTACATTTCCTTCTTTCTACTTTGAAATGAGAGGGAAGGGGAGACGGGGGTAAGCAGGACACGCGGAGGACACATGGGGCTCTTGTGGTTAGCGCTCGTGTTGCTTGAATGCTCCTTCCAGAAAGAAGGTCGCCCTCAGGAGCCATCCCCACCCTGGTGCCCAGCATACAATCAAAGCCTAATCAATATTTGCTGAGTGATGATGGAAGATAGCCAGACCGTAAAAATTTATTGTGAATGGTATGACATATACTAAGGGCTGCCTTTGCAAAGCTGGGGCTCCTTTGATGGGTCAGATCATTGGGGTTATACCCTCATCTGCTTAAAATCCGTCAGTGGCTTCAAGAAAACTCTCCCACCGACGTAACTCGGCTCCTGGTAATCAGACCCCTGCCTGCCCCTGCCTTCTCTCCAAGTGCTCGCTCCCTGGCTCCTGCAGGACAGCCACTCTCAGCCGCTGCTGCTCTTTGACCCGGCGGCCACGGCCTGCTGGACAGCCACCTACCATAGGCCTCAAGTCCTGTACCTGGTGCTCCCTCTGGCTGCATCCTGCTCCCCCTTCCCTGATCTTACTTATTTCTAAATAATCTGCTCAAGCCCACACCCCTTGGGCATGTATTCTGTACCCATGAGTCCCTTGGGTGAGCCCTGGGTGAAGAAGTGACTGTTTCTGAGTCCTCTTACACAGGTGGGTGCTCAGGAAATGCTCCTTGAATTGCTGCATTTGTAAAGTGTGGCCTCCTCCAAGGAAAAAGTGCCCTGGCATGAAGGGAAAATCATGCATTATTTGATCAAAGGGTGGAGTCGTACATACTTAACTGGTTTTAAAAAAGGAAAAACACACACAAGCAAACGTAAGTCAAAGTTGCTAAGGCACCGAATTTCTATTTTCAAATTTCGTACGGAGCCAAGAGTGAATTTAGCCACCGTTTAAACACAAGGAAGCTTTTACACCTTAAAGACTGCTGATCATGCAGGTTCACAATTATTAAATGTGTAATTACAATAATCTGATGAAGGTAAGACAATGTGAATGAGTCAGCCGGGCGCAGGCCACTTGGTATTGAAGTACAAGGCCTGGCTTGGCGGGGCTGTGCCAGCTTCCAGAAGCCGTTCTGTGATTTTCTGGCTTTATTCTGTACGACTAGTCCCGTCCTTGCTGCCCATACCCCTGCCCGCCCTCTGCCTCCCACCCACCCGGCACAGACCCCGCTCTCTGCTCCCACACCCGGAGATGGCAGATGAGCGTGGCTCTCATCATGTCACCTCCTCCCACGGGACTGGGAGCTCTGTGGGGCACAGCTCAGGGACCAGCCTTGTGTGCTTTTCAAACAAATGAAGTAAACGGAAAGATGGTAAAAGGAAAATGAATGATTATGTTCTAGATCATCCTCTTGCCTCACATGCCTCTGACATCCATCATCCCGAAGTTTCCTTTTTCCTAATGCCATCAGCTTTGGAGTCCTGAAGCTCTTCCCATAACTGGAAATAGGGTGACAAGTATGGAAGCAAACGGTGTGTGCTCTGGAGTCATCAGTCCCAGGTTTGACTCCTGGCCCCATGGCTTCTTACCAGGTGTGTCACCTTGGCTAACTACCTCACCTTCCTCAAACTCCGTTTTCCCATCTGTAAAACTGAGACATTAATAGGACCCGCCCCGTGAGGCCATAGTTCCTAAATCACGTGCCACGCCACAGAAAACTCACAATGTCTCCAACGGACATTTCAGATCTTCCAAGAATCGTGGAGACATCTATCAGGTACAGCATGAGCCCGTGCTGAGCTCTTGAGACTCGATTCCAACAGGTGCCTGCCTTAGCACTGCAGCTCTTGGGTGGGAGAGACCTAACTACGGAAAACCACTCGCTATTTCTCTTGTTCTGGGGACACTGGGAAATTTTACTATGACACTAGGTAGCTGCCAGCCTGGACGGGTCAAGAATACATGTCGCAGTGTGGCCGTGAGAATCTGATGAGACGGTACGCAAGAAGCTGTGTGCTGAGGGACCCACAGATGTGAGCTGTAATCATTATTGCCCCATTTTAAAAATCATTATTTTAATTCTGAGCAAACTAAAACTGAAATGACAAAATTATGAATAAACAACTCAAAGAAGAGAGTGGATAGTCCTTGAGCTTGCTACCCTGGAAATCCACACCCCAGATCGGCTTAATGAAATCTCTGGAAACATACCATCTTGGACAGTAATTTGAATAACTCACAGATTGTTATCACCCAAGGATCAAGAACTCTGCTTTTAAAGAACTGAATGTACTAGAAATAGTTTATTCTGTTATCTTCACTTCATGGTTTTTACTGGGTGTCTTGTTTGTCTGTTTCCAAGGCACCCTCATCACATTCATTACTGCTTTTAAACCACATGCCATGACTTGGTTGGTGATTAATAGTATAGAAGTGTTATGTCCTTAAACAGGAGTTGCCATGCCATTTTTACAAAAAGAATCCCTAAGACTAGACACTAGCTCTTGGGTGTAAGGCAAAAACACTAAAACAAGGCATTTTGGCTTTTTTCTTCCAAAGAGATTTCAAACCAATTGCATTCTTGAATTTGTCTTCTTCCTCTTCCCCTTCTTCTTCTTCTTCTTCTTCTTCTTCTTCTTCTTCTTCTTCTTCTTCTTCTTCCTCTTCCTCTTCCTCTTCCTCTTCCTCTTCCTCTTCTTCTTCTTCTTCTTCTTCTTCTTCTTCTTCTTCCTCTTCTTCTTCTTCTTCGAAAGGCTAAGCCATATATTAAGTTATCCCAGAGTCCCAAGATCGTCAGAGCCCCTGGGAGTCCCAGACAGAAGGAACATTTACAGGATGCCAGTGAGTCACTTTGGTATTTTGGCTGTTGAGTGTGTTTTGTTAACTGTGCAGTGATGCCTTTTCCTTTCACATCCAAAACTACTCATTGCACCAGGAACGCTGGAAAACTAGGAGGGGAAAAAAAAAAAAAAAAAGCTTTACATTTAGTCTAAGTCTAAGTCAACCTTAAATGGTCGGTCTGTATTTCTAAGTATTTGAAGGTCTAAAAACAGTAGATTCTTGTAGCATAAAATACCATTGTGAGTAGTGTGCACACACCAAGGAATTCAGAAAGCTTTTCCATCAAACAATTCTCTACCACATACACCCTTAGGAGTGAGGGACGGTCATAACTCTTGGTCCCGAGAGGAGCCATATCCTCACAAACAGAATCCCAATGGTTCCAGCATCCCACGTTCCTGAGGGTTAGTCCTGAAGCTGGTCCTGAAAGTGCTACCTCTGAAAACCACTCGAAGCCATACAAGTCATCCCCGGGACTTGGGTACCTCTGCTTTGTGACCTGGGTCGCTGGCGGGCTGGGATTTTGGTGGGGTATCCTGCCCCCCTCTGTCCCTGCTGTGCTCTTTGGCGTCTGAGTAGCATCAGGCCCACGGTGACGGCTCAGGAAGCAGTGCTGAAACCAACGGATGATGTTCACGTGTTCATGTATGTTCTAAAACAAGGTTTTGAGGCCATTCCTTCAGTCCCACATGCACTGCTTCATGTAGTATGTATTGCACGATAAAGGAAGCTGACAGCGTCTCTATTTGAGGAGGGGTAAAGCGAAGATTCAGGGAGGCAAGCGGATCACCCTGGGTCGCACAGCTAGCAAGCACGAACACGGCCACGAGGCCTGGCCCGGCGGATGCTCGAGAAAACCTGGTTGAAGTGACCGGACTCTCTCAGCCGCACCGCCCCCTCCCGGTACACGGGGGGCTCCCATTCATTAGGTCCGGAGCTTGGAAGCGGGAGTATGGTGAGCGGCTGCCAGGCAGTGGAGCAGGCTCTCCCGGCGTGACCGCGTGACTGGGAGTCAGGAGACCCATCTCTCCAACACCCTTGTTAGATAATCTATTTGGGTTTTCTGTGGTTTTGTTTTTTTTTGTTGTTGTTTTTTTATTGTTCTTTTTTTTTTTTTTTTTTTTTTTTTTTAAGAAAACAGCGAGATCTGGCCAGATTGTGAGGGTTCCCCAGGGACTGGGCTCTCACCATCTCCTTAGGAGGCCAACTGCTTCCAAGATGTCCACTTAGAATCTAAGGAATGAGGCCCAACAGGGTCATGGGGCACATGCTCCAAATCCCAAGTGAACTGTGCTTGGCTGCATGGCCACTGTAGAGATCCCCCTACACCTCCTCCCAGTCAGCCCATGCCGGGCTCACGCCTGAGCGCCCACATCCCTCCTTCCCCACCTTCACCAGCCTGGAGCCTCCTGCCAATTTAGCTTCCAAAATCTTGACCCTTTTTTCCAGACCATCTTGGGACTTAAATCTGTGGACTATTCTTTGAAAGCCTCTGTCCTCTGTTCTCACGGCCAGAGTAGGTGAACGTGGTGCCTCGCACATCGCAGAGCCATGGACACCCTGGGCGGAGGGAGTCCGCGCCTCGTTGCTGCCAAGTCTTTCCAGGGTGGGGTTCCTTACGAGGAATTTAGGAGGAAACTTCAGGTAATGACATTCCTGAGCTTGAAGGAATCCCAAACCCCTGTCACTGCCAGCGTGGAAGTGGCCCAGAGCAGGGGAGGCAGCTTCCCAAGATCGGCCGGTGAGTTAACCACGGCGGAAATTCATATTTTCCTCCTTACACACCACACCCTCTTCTTCCCAGAAAAATCCCAGACTCATTTGGAAGCATGTCAACACTGCAGAAATGCACACGGAGCTGCAGCTTTATGACCTTCACCTGGGAAGACACTGTCTCCTTGCTTTAGGGTCATTCCATTTCAGCCGCCCAAGAGGCTCAGCGTGGGCAGACATAGCGCACACATCATGCTTTCGGCCCCTGACACATACATGCACACGTGGAAGGAGCTTTAGCGGAAGGTACGGACAGGATTTGGGGGTGGTTCAGGCCCATGAATTCAAAATCTCTGTTTCTCCAACCAGAAACACGGCTCCCTCTAAAAATAATAATAATCTTAAAAACCTGTGGCCCAGATAATATTTTATTTAGCAGATGGGGGGAGAGTAGAGAGTAGAGCCAGCCTTACTGAGAGGAAAAACAACTCCCAGAAATCCGAATCAGAAAGTCGTGCCCAGTCTGGCTGCCCTGGAGAGGGGATATCCTAACCTCGGCTGGTTCTGATTGCTTCGAACGAAGAGGCCTGCTATCATGAGGAGAAATGATTTTCCAAATCTATATCCGGTACAGCTGTGGGAGCTTTGCTCTTCACTGCCATTCCACTAAGAAATTAAAAAGCAATTTTCCTTTGAAGTCCTGGGGATTTTTTTCTTCATTTGAGATTACAGTTTGAGGTCAAAAAAATGAGACACAAAGAATTCACAAACATGCACGCATTAGGTTTGGTAAGATTCCATCTTCCACATTCCCATTTCAAATTGTGCGAAGGCCCAGATGGTTTCCAGCTTGACCAGGCTGAGGCTGGCAAGTACTGGAGGGATTCAGCTTACAAGGTTTTCCTGAAATGGAGGCATTTTATGTGTTAAGCTAATCAACGCTGGAGAAAATGAAGCATGAGGACCACCTTTAAATAATATTTTATGAAGTCTTTTAGCAATAGGAACAGAAATACATGCAGAAATCGAATGTATAAGCCCATAAAAAGTATGTTCCAGCATTGATTTTCTTAATTTTCAAATTTGTATTTTTTTTCTCCCCCAAAGTTTATAGTCTTGTCTCAATTATAGATCCATCAGGAGACAGAAACCATGTAGTAATTTAGACGGGGAAAGTTTACTATACAGAACTGAGTAAAATGGGAGGTTGGGTAGCACAGGATTGGCTCGTAAGAAATGAAAGACCTCCAAAGAGTAGCAGACACAGAAGCATCAGCCACGTTCCCCCCACCCCAGGGCTTCAGCCTGGTGGGACACGGCACAGCCACATCTCACCAATGGCAGACAATTTCTTGTGGTGTCACATCAGTCGAACGTGCTAGAAATCAGCCCTCCAGAACTTGCTGGAAATGTGTTCTCCAGAGTGCCAGGGGAGGTGGTTCATGAGTGTCCTGATGGAGGCGCTCTCTTCCACAAACCCAGAATAACACAGGAGGTGGTGCTGGCAAAGAGCTGGCCACAAAAGCCTGCCAGCAGGACACCCCAGAGCCCAGAGGGAAAACCCCCTCCTCTGGTAACGTCTCTCCAGCGGCCTCACTGACAGATATTGTGCCAGCTGGCAAGGGGGAAATATTTAAGAAGTCCATGAAGGGTAAATTTGGACGTTGGAGGCAATAAATCAATGACTGACACAGTCCACCCCTTTTATACACACACCCTCCTACACAATTCCAACTGTTCTATAACAACAGAAAAGTTCTATACTTTGTCCTAACAAAATACAGCCACATGTTGTAGAAGTGAGGAAATCCTTACCCTTTCCCCAAGATGAGGAGACATAACGCCCCAACAACTACATCAAGTGTTAGCTGTATTAATCATTCTTTACATTCAGTCACCATCTCATTGGTGCTTTTTGCATAGATTATGAAATTAATTTCCAACAATTCATAAGTAAAAATGGGGAGGAGAATGCAGAATGTTAGCATATAGAAAAAATACTTACATATAAGCAAATAGAAAATACGCAAAGCGTATGTAAAGCATCTATAATCCTTATTTCTGTAATGTGCCATGAAGTCATGTCCATGTCTGTGACTTCTTTCTCCCACTGTTTCATATTTCCCTTGCCCTCAGCCAGAACCTGGGCTGTTCTGGGTTTTCTACATGGTGTAGGAGCCCAAGATCTGGGTTCTTTATCATCTTGCTTTTTGGGGTGGGGGAAGGTGTTTCTCTAATTTTCCATTAAACTCTACTATTAGTTAGTTCCTCCATAGAAGTACTAATAAGCACTCAGAGAATGCCCTGGGTCCTAGCCTCATGGTGCCCCCAGTGTTTAGTGGCAACCCCATTTTCTCTATCATCAGAGGCAATAATCCAGCCAGTAGACTTCCTTGCTTTTTGGCTATGGGTCTAGTGGTGTCAGCACCTCACAGTGGCCATGCAGAGGTAGACATATTCTCCCCCAGTTTAGTGGGGGCATTGTAATGTCACTTGATGGAACCATTCACACCTGGGGGTCTAAGACCTCCAAGCCAGAAGGACCCCAAGTGCCAGGATGGCAACATTATTCTTGGACCCATGTATTCTGGCTATAATGCCTCTGATTCAAAGTGTGTGATGCATCATGTAAGAAAGAGCCTGGCCTTTAAATAATATGTTATGGAGCCCTTTCAGGATTGCAAGCAAAATAAGACACACAGGAACTGAATATAAATCAGTCCAGAGTGATTCCAATTCATACTGTTGTTTCCTCAATGTTGATTTTTTAAGTCTTCAAACATTTTCTCCCCTCGGAACACTGCTACCTATAAAAGGAAATGCAAAAGAACCTCTGTGTGTTATTCTGTATGTTAGTAAATTGAACACCAATAAAAAAAAAATATAGAGAAAAAAAAAAGAACCTCTGTGTCATGCTATGTGCTCGTACTACATTTATTGTCACATTTTGCCATCATAATCCCACTTGACAGGTTAAGTGTTAACCTCTATATTGGGCAGAAGTCCAAAAGCCTCTGAAATTAACTTATTATTTCTGCAAGCATACTTTATGTTACAACTGAAAAAAAGTAATAAAAGGAAAAATGAGGTCAAATTTTAGCATGTGGTTTAACAACTCCAGTCTTTGGGAGGCATTTTTTTTTTATGACTCAAGCAAGTGCTCCTGACAACCTCGTCTCTGAGCTGCCTTCCAGTGGTTTTCCTGGCAGGGATTCAGGTAAAACATATGTGGGCCAGGGTTCCACACCACAATGGACCCCTGAGACATCTGATCTCCAAAGCCTGATAATTCCCCCAGAGAAAAGTGTTTCTCATTCCATTTCCTCCAAGAAGTGAAGGAGGAGGAAGTCTGGAGGGAGGAAGAGAGGAAGAAGGAAGGCAGAGGAAACAAGCCATGTTTGCTCTGTCAGATAATTGTACACAGGCTGCTGATACTCCCCTCTCTGGGAGACCAGGTCACTTCCTAAAAACGACGGGGTTGTGGAGTCACAGCCTTGGGCTTGTTAGACCAGAGCCTGTGTGAGTCTCCGGGTTACTTGCTTGCTTCGTGCTCCGCACACAGCTGTCTGTGCCATACTCTCCATGGACATGGTATAGAGCTCTGCCCAGCTGACTCTTCCAGGAGGACTTGAAAGAAAAAGATTAAAAGTGAGCATTGGTGAATTTGGGGTGGAGGGTTGGTGCAGCAAAGACAAGTGGCTTACAGGTAACACGTTTTTAAAAAATATATGGTTTAGTGCCCTGTGGAATTTGAAAGCAACACAAAAGGAAAATAGCTAAGAGTTTGCTCCAAAACCATGTTTGGGGAGACTCAACAGCAGGGGGACAGAGGATAGAACAGAGACAAATCCAACCTATTAACTGAGCCCACCTCTCTGACGAGCACCCATCTCCGGTTCTGTCCTGCAGTGATAAACCGAACCCTTATATTTCATAAAATGACCAAATGGGGCACCTGTTCCTACTCTGGGCAAGGATCCTTTGAAGCTGTGGCTACCCAGAGGGGGCAGGGAGAACTTAGGAACAGGGAGAGCTGAAGAACTCTGCCACAGACAATAAATTCGATGCCTACTTGTGCACACTTTGTTTTCTAAGATGGAAGGTGACAGACGAACTCATTTTAGAGGTTATTACTGTGAAATAAAGGACTGAAGTGAGTTCTTCTAAAATTCCTCCATTACAACATGTTTATGTGAGTCACTGAACACAGTTTATAACAGTGAAGAATAGAAAAGACTCAACATGCTTAAATGAATTATGATCTCTAGAATAGAATATTAGGCAGAAATTTAAAGCCATAGTTTAAAATCATAACCTTCACACCCGATACCGAAATCTTGGTTTCTGATATATCCTTCAATAAAAGGAGCCGGCGTTTCTTGGAGAAATGGGAGATTCTAGGGCTGGAACAGGAACGACCATAGATCATCTTGCGGCAACAGGAAATGAGGAAATGCTCAAAAAAATAAAAAAGGGAAAAACAAATAAATGAGCAAGAGTGGCTTCCTTCCCAAGAGTGCAGTATGCCAAGGAGGGTGGTGGGAAAGAGTAACTTTACAGTTACTGACATACACAACTTTGGCCATGTGCTCAAGGTCAACTTTGACAATAATCAGTCACGTTGAGAGTATGTGTATGTACCCTTGATGTGATACAACGAGACCGCACTGTACCTCTGTCGGCTTCCTCTCAAAAAACACAGAATGCCAGTCGAATCAGGAGAAGAGCATCAGAGAAACCCCAAACGAGAGACATTCTACAAAGTATCTGATCTATACTCCTCAAAACTGACAAGGAAAGTCTGAGGACCTGTCATAGCTAAGAGGAGCCTAGGGAGATGTGAAGAGCCCATGTCCTGTGGGATCCTGGCGGGGCAAGGTGACTTTCGGGAAAGACAGAGGAGATCTGAATAAAGTGTGGACCGAAGTTACCAGGGTGGTAATATTAGCTCATCAGTGGTAGCAAGGGTACCATAATAACAGAAGAGGCTAGCCTGGCGAGGAGCAGGGCTCAGGGTGCAGAGGGCTTAATGCACTGTTGCCATGGACGGATCACCTTAAGAGTCATACGCTGGAGCCCTAACCCCAATGACACCGTATCACCATATCTATAGGACATAATAATTAAAGCTAAATGAGGTCATAAAGCTGGAGCCTAAATCCAATAGTGTTGCAGGATTGCAGGATGTCGGAGAATGAATCTCGAAGACACAAAAGGGGGAAGTGAAGTGAACATTTATTGAGTGATGGGTTGCCGCTGAGAGGTTTTACAGCTGTTCTTTTACAGAAAACTTGACCAGGAAGCTTGTGGCCTTGAGATTCTTGTGTCATCTTGGTTTGAGAAGGACTATTGATAACATCTTAATGACTTCTTTGAGGTTCAGTTCCACCAAAGCAAAGTACTCCCTAACATCCAGGACCAGGTGGTCTGGTCTCTTTCCTTATCTCTCTTTCACTCTGGCTTAGTGCTTTTGCCTGCCAGGCATGGTTTCAGAGCCTATCAGGGACCCCCTACCTCTCCCTGCCTAGACCTTAACCCTTTCCTTACTCAATAGGACTGTGGCCTTAGAAGAAGAGGGTGAATGCATGCTCTCCCACTCCCTGCTGCAGGAACCACAGCCAGAAGGTGGCCATCTGAAAGCTAGAGAGAGAGCTCTCCCCAAAATCCCACCATGGCACCTTAGTCTCCAAAATTGTGAAAAAAAAAATCAATGTTTGTCTTCTAAGACCTCTGGTCTCTGGTGTTTGTCATGGCAGCCTGAGCTGACTCCTACAACTATCTTCACAAATTTTCTGTAAATCTAAGGCTGTCCTGAAGACTGAAGTTTATCTTTTGAGAAATATAAACTAGGGACTCCAGGGGTGCTCAGTTAGTTAAATGTCTGCCTTCGGCTCAGTCATGATCCCGGGGTTCTGAGATCGAGTTGGCATTGGGTTCCCTGCTCAGTGGAGAGTCTGCTTCTCCCTCTGACCTTCCCCTTCCACTGCTCGTGCTCTTTCTTTCTCTCTCAAATAAATAAGGTATATATATATATATATATATATATATATATATATATATATATACACCAAATATATATATTGGTTTATATAATTGATATATATATCAACTTTTATATATAAAATATAATATATATATTAATCAACTTCTTTTTTTTTATCTGACAGGCATCCAATAAAAAAGAAATGGACAAAATGCAAATGAGAGACATATTTTTTTTTATCTAATTGTTTATTTGAAATGTAGTGCTTCCTTGATTTGGAATGAGAATCTTGAATTTGTTTTGTGCTAAAGTGTCACTAACAGCCCTTGTGCTTAGCATTGCTTCTGAGCATAGGAGTAATCCATGCAGGATGGTCTTTCTGCCAAAATAATGATAGAATTCTGGCACTCTGAAGTTATCCTTTGGGATCTTAGATTTGGTTTGGTTTTCTATGGTTTTCTATGCTAAATGGGATGTCAGTTCAATAACTTGTATTTACAGCTCTCACACTCAACGGCCACATAAGTGAGCAAGGCAAACAGAGCAATGGTGGGTCATATTCATAAAGCTTGACAACAGAAAATCTTCTTTTAAAGGTTGACCTTCAGCTCTGCAATTTGAGGGCTGCCTTTCAGGCTGAGCCATGGAAAACGGGCTATATCATTCCAAGCGAGTTTCCCAAAGACAATTTTTGACATGACCTGAATCACGTACTAATGCACCAACTTGGCAGAGAAAGAAAAAAAGCTCCAAGAGTGAGAGAGATTGTTGAATTTATGGAAAAGCTGTCTTGATTCCAAGTTTGTTACTGGGGAGGTATTTTTCCATGTAAGACCTCACCTTTTTGGTTTAAAACACCTTTTTTTTTTGGCACCACACTCAGGCTGGAACACCTGACCTTCCCACATCACAGCCAATAGTGACCCTGCACATCCAAGTACACAGGCCCTGGGTGAGCTGGAGAGTGGGAGTCTTACTGAGTTAACTCTTCATCCACCATACGTCCTGCTTCAGCATAGTGCCTCCCACAGAGTGATGCGATAGGCCACCCACGTCCTGTGTTGGAGATGCGCTGCCATTTTGGAGTGAACATCTTGGGATGGATAACAAGCCCAGCGTTTGGAGCAAAGGTCAAAGGAGCCTAGCCTGCGGTCACATATGTTATTTTTTTTAAGTTTTCATTTATTTATTCATGAGAGAAAGAGAGAGAGAGAGGCAGAGACACAGGCAGCAGAGGGAGAAGCAGGCTCCATGCAGGGAACCTGACGAAGGACTCAATCCTGGGACTCCGGGATCACACCCTGGGCCAAAGGCGGCGCTAAACCGCTGAGCCACCCAGGCTGCCCACATATGTTATTTTGAGTTGTGTGTGTTAGACCTTTGGACTTTACTAAATATTTCAGAATAAGTCACTCCTCAGATATCTGGGCTTTCTTGCACAACAGGGACAACTGTCTTGTCCTCACAAAGATTCTCCTAGACACCTGGTGCATTATTATTTCCACCCGGACTTTCATCAGTTACAAGAAGATGATGCTACAAATGATTAAGTGGTCTTCCTTTGCCTTATAACGTGGCCTGTAAGTTCCTGGCCGTGACAGCTATAGGCTAAAGAGCCGTAGTCTGGTTAGATGTGTATTTCTAAATACTCTTCTCCATCGGAGTGTATCATTCTCTATGGCATGCAAGCGCCAAGCCATCATGTCTGGGCAATTTTTCCACTTAATTCATGGATGCATTTCTCAGCCACATCATTATTGCATTAAAATTAAAAAGGCCTATGGAACGTCTCTTTTTTATAATTTACTAAATTTTCCACCATGTCTCTCTTCCTTACGTTGATCATAGGTCTTATTACTATGTATATTTAAGTTTCAAAATAATGTCTTCATTTGAATTCATTCAGAATACATGTGATTTGTTTGCAAAATAAGCATACAGGATTTTTTTTCACCTTTACACATCCAGGGGTTTGCTCTTTTAAGTTTTCCTCTTGGAAATGACAGTCTTCTTATTCTTTTATTTTTTGCATTTTTAATAAGGCACTGGAAGGTTATTTTTTTTTATAATTGGACATGTAAAATTTTATTGTGATTTATTTTTATTTTTATTTTTTTTTAAATTTATTTTTTATTGGTGTTCAATTTACTAACATACAGAATAACCCCCAGGCACTGGAAGGTTAAAAGAAATGCCTCACTTCCCCTTTTACTATAAGAGAAGCAGCATTTGAATGACAATCAATGACCAGCTGAACACCTTGCCTGGGAAGCTGTAGAGGGTGGCAGGGACTGTCACAAAGGAATGGCCCACGTCCCAATAACCAACCCTTGTGGCTGTGCTGGAACCCTGGTTTGGTGTCTGCAGGACTTTGCGAGTTTTAAAGAGAGACATGAAATCAAGACTGGAAGGTATTATGCTGAGTGAAATAAGACTTTTGTGATTTGTAAATCTTGGCAACTAATTTAATGATGAACCAAACCAATAAAACTCTCCACCACGTAGACCAAGTCTAGGCAGAATGAACACGACTCCTTAGGGCAGGATGGGACCTGCAGATCCTGTTTGAGACCCCTTCCTGGAAGAAGAAGGCCTCCGGTCAAGCAAAGGCTCGGGTCCCTGGGGCAGAGTAGCCCTCCGTTGTGGGAAGTGCTCTTCCGTCAGTGCATCCTCCGAGCAGACTTTCACACCAGCCCTTTGCAGCTACTGGTTTTGGCGTCCACACCGCAATGCTGACTCACAGGGCAGAGGATCCACCAACTCCCTGGGGCCTGGCACGTGTGCAGCCAAGCCCCACCCGCCCACACCAGCAGCTCCGCTGGGTCCGGAATCCCGGGTCTGCAGAGCCCTGGGGAATCTAGGAATGTCAGGGTCTGCCCCTGGCCTTTGTCCGTGAGACTGGACCCTAGAAAAGTAGGCCACTTGCCCAAAGCCACAGAGCTTGTCAGAGGTGAAGTGAGTGTTGAATGTTTGCCAAAGTTTGCATGGGTCCCTGACTCAGGCTCCACTTCTCTGCTCACCCCCCCAGAAGAGGTATGTGCAGGGTTGCAGGGACCGGACAGCGTGTCTTCAGTACCTCTCCGTTCACACTGGCTCTGTGATTTCTATGGGGTGCCATTTCCCATAGAAACAGAAACGAGAGAAATGAGGTCCTTAGGACTGACAAGTAAAGGACACTACCAGGAAAACGATTTGCCAAAAGACGTGCCATGTTCACACCAGCCCTACAAATGATGTCCATCGCTTCTCTATCGCCCTTAAAATAAATGAAATGGATTAAATGGGTTAAAATAGAAGTTTGAATCACTAAGGAGGAATTCGTTGACTTATAATATCAGAGAGTGGCAAAGACGTCTCTAAGCAAGGCCTTAGGCAAAAACCATCAAGAGAATAATTTGCCACATCAAGTAAAATCACTTTGCACAACGAGAAACATCACAGTCAAGTTTAAAGACCAAGAGCAAGTGGGGAGGAAATTGTTCCAAGAACAATGCAAAGGTTTGATATTCTTTTTTTTTTTAAAGTTTTTTTATTTATTTATGATAGTCACACAGAGAGAGAGAGAGAGAGGTAGAGACATAGGCAGAGGGAGAAGCAGGCTCCATGCACCGGGAGCCCGATGTGGGATTCGATCCCAGGTCTCCAGGATCGCGCTCTGGGCCAAAGGCAGGCGCTAAACCGCTGTGCCACCCAGGGATCCCCGATATTCTTAATGTAACAAAACATTCATATATCACTAAAAAAAGGATGAATATAAAGAAAATGGGGAATATTTAATGGAGGAATTACAAGAAGAAATACAAGGGGCTGATAAATATATTAGAGGTGTTTGAACTTAACCTGCCACAGATTGGATTTAAAATAGCTAAGATGAGAATTGCCAAAATACTAGGTGAAAAATGAAAAGAAGATTCACGAGGGGCAGAGATGTAGAGGAGAGAGATCTCTGTTGCCGGGAGACTATAGAAAATCTGAAAATCTGATCACATGCCCCTTGGATTCTCTGGAGCCTTCCAGGAAATTAGGGGAAGAGGTAGTCCATCACACAGATGGAAGTTGTTAATCACCTCCCTGCTATAATAATGAGAATTTGGGAGAGATCCACAGATAAATAAATCATTGCCGAGCCAAGCAATGGGAGTCCATGCAACCATGGCATGAGTCACGTTGCAGTGCGCTGCCTGCACGTCCTTACATGGACCAGCACTAGGAGATTTCACAGCAAATATGAATGTTGGCTGTGATTGAGTGACAGGCTATAAGGAGCTTAGTGGAATGCTAGTGGCAGAAAAGCACGTAATTTATGAATTATTGTAACAGAATAATCATATTTTAATTCTGTTCGGAAGCATACAACTATTATAGTTTTATTTAAACACAGAACAAAAAGCAGCCATAACATCAATATCCCGGGTATCATCTTAAGAGAAGAAGAACTGAGAATTACATAAATTATTACACTTTTTTCAGGAACGCAAAGTGCAAAATAAAACTTGCTGTCGAGGATCAGCCGTAGAATCTGGGCCAGCGTTTGTTTTCTCTGTATGCTCTCCTCTATTTTTTCCAGTGTTCCTCAGCGAATATTTATTGTTTGTGTAATAAAAATATTGTTAAAAATAGTCTTTGCCTCCACTTCTTTATAAAAGGAGCGCCCGGCTTGGGCAGGGACAGAGAGCCTTTGTGTAACTATGGCACGCACCGTGTGCTGTTCTCAGGTTTGCAGACCTTACGTCCAGCAATTAGAGTGTTTTCCAGCTGATAAATCAGGAACCCCGTTTCTCTCTGAGGCTCAGTCGCTGTGCTTCCTGTGCCATCAACGATTAACAGCTTTCTCTGGGAAGACGTTCAGCTACGTAAGTGCAGTAAGAGTTTTACGTGATCATCCTCATTCATAAACGCAGAGTCTTTTTCTTCTTGGGCCGACTGAAACACCAAGTCCCTTCACCCTGGAGCAAAGGAGGTGAAAACGGTTCTATTTCAGTCCCAAGTGACTTCACACCGTTCCTTTGGTAAAGGGTCCGTTGCCATGGAAGTGGCAGGTCCGTGGAGCCGCAGGCTGCCCAGGTGCGGCGTCATTCCTCCGCTGGGCCGGTGCCCCGGTGGAGCCGCTAGGGCTGGGTGGTGGCTCGTCTGGATCAACGACACAGGATCGGCTGCCAAAGAAAATAACTCAGAAGCTGTCACACTGGGCAAGGCATTTGCCTCTTCTAGAAGTTTCCAGACCTCAGCTCTTGGATATCAAAGACAGCTCTTGAAATAGCTTCAACTCTGACCCGGCCATCCAGCGTTGGCCCAGCGGCCTGCTGTGTGTGCAGGGAGCACGCAGGCCTCAAACACCCGGCGATCGGCTCTCAGAAGCTCCTGCACTGGGGCCCCGAGGAGGCTGCGGATGCCCCAAACCCTGACAGGTGCCTGCCCGCCCCTCTCCCCATGCTCCTCAGCCCCTCCGGGGCCACCCCAGCCCAGCACCCTCACTGACCTGTCTGCCTTCCGTTCTGGGCATGGTCTTCATTCCTACCTTCCCTGTTGCACTTGCCACACCACGTCCCCCCAGCAGATTGTAGGGGAGAGCCCACAACTCACCAGGACCCCTTGTTGGCATGACTCTTCGAGAAGTAAAGAGCTCAGATTTTGGGTCCACGCTGCTAGGTCCACGGAGCCCCGCTCAGAGCCTCATCCCTCCCTGGCCATGTGGTCATGGGGAAGTCCCTTCACTTCTCTGGAAAAGGAGGTAGCGATGCTCCTCAGGATGGCTGTGGGGTGGGAAGGAGCTCAAGCCCTCAGAGCACCTGCTGAAAAGAACAAAGCGATCATCATTCACTGAGACATTTCACAGACTCCTTGCTAGTTCTCACAGAAATCCTCTGAAATGTGCCTTACAGACATATTACCTGCAAGGTGAGGCTCAGAGAGGATCGGCAGCGCGTCTACACTTCGGATGACCACAACCAGTGGTGTCCCACCGACCCAGCTACCAAACCGTGCTCTTCCCTGCTTCTCTGTGCCCTTCATTTCAAACAACAAAGGCAGCTTCCTGGACAGAACAGCTGCCCCAAGCACTCCGTTGGATAAAAATACATAAAACAGCCACCAACTGGTTGAGCACAAGTGTTATAGGATCTGTGTTCCCTTAAGCATCCATGGTTCTTGGTCACCCAGCTTGGAAGAACAAAGAGGTGGGCCGGATGGAGAGTGGCGGGCAGCCAAGCAAAGTCTATTGAGCAAAAGTATAAATCTCCCAGAGAGGGCGGGGGGGCCCCGTGGGTTGCCCCCAGAGTTCCTAAGTTTAGGGGTTTTATGAGCTCTTTTGCAGAACTCTCTTTTAAACAACCAGGGTGTGCTGAGTCGTGCCAATCAGGGCTTTGGTCACGTATCCATCTATGAGGTTAATGTCAAGGTGCTGATGATCTTTTTCTACTGACATCGGGAGGCTTAGGTCTTCACAGCCCCTTGCCCGTGATATTATAAATGCTTTTTGGTTAATTGTCTTATTTTAGGATGTTTTGCAGAAGTCGTCTCTGCAAGGGCTGCAAAGCAGAGTGTGAGTGCGGCCCTGTCTCAGCTGCAGAACAGGATGTCGGGGCTGTTTCATCTTAGCTCTCCCGCTCCGTATTTTCTTGCTGGGGACCCCGGCCCTGACTCCCTAACCGTCCACCTAGCTCCTAACACAATGACTATGCAACAAAGTGCTCCGACTGTAGCATTTACCCACTTGGCTAAATGTCACCTCTATGTCGAAAGAATCCTAGTTAATGCATATGGAACTGCAGCCACTGAGGAAACACGGTGTGCGATTGTGCTTGAAAGGACTAAGTAAATATGAGCATTTCTCTCTATGAACATAGGCGAAGGGGGCTACTGAGTTCCCAGTGGCTTGTGCATCGCCCTTTTGTTTGTAAAAGGCTGGTTGCAAAATTCTAAATTACAGTTTGAATTCTTTTTCCATACTGGGCACTTGGCTTCCCAGTGGGGAAAGGCTGTAAGCGTCCTGATGCCAGCTGGCAGACTCCCGAGAGGCCACAGTGTCCTGTCTGGGGAGAGCAGAGAGCGTGCCCAGCCCTCTCCTGGCCTCTGGCAGGCCCGGCCTTGTGAGCCCCTCTCCGCCTGGGTCTGGGAGGAGATGGAGAGGCTGCAGAAAACTCCATGGAAGCAACAGGCTCAGCAAAGAGGGCTCCTCTGCCCTTCAGATTCCCTGGAGCAGAGAACTGTCCTGTGGTTAAAGCCACGGCGGCCCTGCCTTCCCAGAACCAGGCACAGACTCCTCTGTCTTACCGCTGAGCCTCAGACGCACCTGCAACTTGGCTGCTCTTGTATCTTCATATACCTTATTATTCATTTTATTACTATCCCTTATGTGTTATATACTCATTATCTTATTATAAGTAATCCATAATTATTCTGGAGTTGAATCGAGATTGTTTCCGTGAATGTGCTTTGTGGAATTTGAAACTCGTGAACACTTTTCCCCCAGCCCATGTGTGACCAGGATTTACTGTCCCTGAGAGCCAGGGAGACTCCTGTTATCCCCCTTGATGTGCTGGGGGAGCCCCGAGCTCACCTCAGGGGCCTGGTGACGGAGTGGCCGTGATTGGGCGAGCCGCTCCAATACAGATTGGGTGGATTTGGGCGAGACGGGACATCTTATTGCCGTTACAAACTATTCATGGGTTTACAGCCTCAGCGCAGTAGCCGGTGATGGTGCCGCACGGAAGCCGGCCTGCTGTCAGCCACTCCGGGCCTCGGTCCACCCCGGGGGGCCGGCCGCCCCTGCCACCACCTTGCAGTGAATCCCACTGAGACCAGGAAATCTGCCTCCACGGGGCGCCATCTCCCTGCGAACACTAACACCTAAGACCACCTGCTTGGGGGCAGTGAAGGGTCTCCTGACAATTGAAAGGAGTTTCTCAGTCTCCCCGAGGGACCCAAGTCCCTTCCTGGGGGTCCTCTTGGCCAGCGCTTCAGCTTCAGTGTCGGGGCCTTCGTGTGGGTGGGACTGAGCCCACGAGAGGCTGCTGTGTGGCTCGGTGTTGAGGTTCTAACCCCCTCTCAGGAATTCGGGGAAGACTGGAGGACCTCCATGCACCCAGGAGGACTTCTGAGAGGAGGCGGTCCTTGAGCTGGTTCTGCGCACAGTCAGGCTGTGGAGGAAGAGCCTCTGCATGGAGAAAGGCTGTGCACGAAGACGCGGAGGCCGGCAGGGGCCCGGCGGGACCGGGGTATGCCCTGGACGTGGGGCACGGTGGCGACACTGTCAGAGCAGGGCTCCTGAGACCACCTGGGTGTCCAGGAGGGCAGGAGGGCATGGCCGCCATCACCCTGACCTCTCCTGCCATCCAGACCCCAAGGAAGTCCACTCAACCACTTACCAGATGACAAGGCCACAGAAGTGCAAGGACACCTGGCTTTCCTCCTGTGATTGACCCCAGGGGGTCTATCCATCATCTGTCAATCAATTATCTATCTATCTGTCTATCTATCTGTCTGTCTGTCTATCTACTCCTCTATCATCGATTTGTCTGTCCTCTATCCATCCATTACCTTCTATCATCTGCCTACACTTCTTGCTTATTCACCACACTTCCCATTTCCACAGAGAATGGTGGGTTCTGCTCAGTATAGAGAACCGCCTCTACTTGCACACTTTCACCTTGGGGATTCTAACATCACCAGCAGAAAGGCCAGCTCCACCCCCACCCACGAGGGCAATGCAGTCACCCGGATTGTGAGGCCGGGACCGGAATACAGCAGGGCTCGGGGAACCGCACTGGTTTAGAAGACGGGACTCCACGCACGCTTGCTCTCCTAAGTCACGGTGCAAGATCGGATGACCTCGAAATTGTTCAGAACTTAGGTGGCTGTTTCTGGGAGCTGGAATGTTGGCCTCCACGGGGTGATTAAGGGGTGGTTGTAAATCCTTACTCTTAAATTAAGCTGGGTTCACGGAAGAACTGCCTTTTTTTTTTTTTCAGGAGTTTATACTGGAACATGAACATGTTCGCAAAAATTCTATAGGTTAAATAGATACTTGAAAATGTCCACCTTGAGGGGCGCCTGGGTGGCTCAGTGGGTTCAGCATCTGCCTTTGGCTTAGATCATGATCCCGGGGTCCTGGGATCGAGGCCTATGCTGGGCTTCCTGCTCAGGGGGGAGTCTGCTTCTCCCTCTGCCCCTTACCCCAGCTCATGCTCTCTCTCTCTCTCTCTCAAATAAATAAAATCCTAAAAAAAAAGAAAAGAAAAGAAAAGAAAATGTACACCTTGACTCACATTTCATTTCCTGTAACTATTAAATACAATAAAAAAGGAAAACAAAACAAAAACAAAAACAAAAAGATCACATAATTGCTCTATATTTAGACAAACAGTAGCCTGCCACCCATATTAATCATTTTAATAACTGACTGGTGCTGTGCATCTCTCCCTTAGCAGCCCTAACACTAAATGGAACCTAGAGTCTCTCCTCCGTGTATTTTTAATAAGAAGCAGAAGATTTTTGTTGCTAGAGTTGATAATGTGATACTAATACGAATTTGATAAATTCATCACTCTGCCGAAATCGATTCATCCCTGCCCTCCCTCCCCACAGCTTGTTCAGTGAACTATAAATTACAAAGCTTTGCCTTTGAGTTTTGATTCCCTCCTTCTATGGAAGAGCTGCATGGTACCCGCTAGCAGGCTGCCTCGCCCCGTTCTAGGGACGGTGCCTCTGGTCTCCGCCGGAGGCCGTTGCTTCCTGCTGCCCCGGGTGCCACGCCTGGTGACTGCCCAAATGCTGACCAGTGATTGATTTTATCACCCACCTTCAAGGGCACAAGTTAAAGGAACCAGAATGCCTGCTGCATTGTCACTTTGTCTTTTTTTAAAGATTTTATTTATTTATTCATGAGAGACACAGAGAGAGAGAGGCAGAGACACAGGCAGAGGGAGAAGCAGGCTCCATGCAGGGATCCCGATGCGGGATTCGATTCTGGGACTCCAGGATCAGGCCCTGGACTGAAGGTGGCACTAAACCGCTGAGTCACCAGGGCTGCCTGTGCACTGTCACTTTGAATATAGCCTGGTGACATTGCTCTCTGGCTGCTTTTGCAGTGCACTTAAATCCCAAAGGGACCTTTCCTTTATAGCATACACTGCAGTTGTGCTCTGTCTCTGCATGCAAAACCCTCTGTTAGGGCATTTTTTACTTTGGAGAAGGAGACCTCTCTCATTTTACCTCCCACTACCTCCCAGATCTGAAGGGTGGTCCCAGCTTCTCCGTCACTGCACCCCCCCCACCCAAGACCCCCTGAACCAGAGCAACAATGTGAATGCTGCACCCACGTGTGAGGTGAGAGGCATGACGGGGAGCAAGACTGGGCCAGGGACACAGACTCCGGTTGGGTCATGCAGGAGAAGATCCAAGAGAAATAGGGTCACGGCAGTGGAAGGAAGAAAGGTTTTCAATGAGGTCAAGGGTGCTAAAAACCCGCCGGCAGGTTAGGTACGATGACAAGTCACATGCACGGAGTTTGGCAACATGGCAGGCGCTGATGACCTGGGGCAACGGCACTTCAGTGGGTACAGAAGGCTGGTTGAGCATTTCTGTTATGGTGAGTAGAAGAAACTTCACCAGAACTTAGAGCTGAGATGTGACGGGTACTGGAGAAGTTCGTGAAATTAAGGAAATTTGCTGATGCTGCCATTTTGTTTTAGGACAGGAGACATTAGAGCTAGTGTTGCCAAATGGAATGATGGAGAAGAAGAATCTATTAAGATGGGAGAGAGAGACCTGTCGGATGGAGATTCCTTGAAGGAAGAGAAGAGAAGATTTGGAATCCCGGTGGAGGGTCTGCACCTGAGGGGAGCAGGGCACCCCTGTCGGGGAGAAGGGGAGAGATGACAACAGGTCCCAGGTCTGTGTGTGTGTCGGGGGGGGGAGGTGGGCGCACAGCACGGAGGCCAGGGAGTCACAGGCCAGCCCCTCGAGGATGGCCTCTTACTCGGACACCAGCTTTAGATGCTTGGGACTGGCTGTTCCCATGTCCATTTGTTCTGAGCCCAAAGCTCCAGTACACGCTGAAGACAAAACAAGTGATCCTTGTCCTTGACGTTTCTTCGATCCTCACTCGTGGTGGTTCCTTGAGGAAGGTCTTTGGCGTGTTCGTCCGCACTTCACAAGGCAGGACCCTACCCACAGGACTGGAGACGGTAGGAGCTGTGAATGGCTTGCCCCCTCCACTCTGACCTCTCCCTTCAGAGCAGGAAGCAGAAAGAGTGAGCCCAGACTAATTGGGTGGAATTTAAAAGGGATGATACACGTTTCTGCACCTGAATTTAAAAAAAAAAAAGTCTTCTGTGCGTGTTTGGAATTAGAACAAGCTTGGCAATTCGTATTATCTATGTGAGGGCTAGTCTGGTTGCAAAGATCCAGTAAATGAAAACTCCAGAAGCCACCCCCACGCCCCGTGTCATATTACACCCTCCCAAAGAACTACCCAAAAGGGAAATATCTTCAGTAGCACCCAGTCCAAACCATGAGAATCATCCTTGGTCTGTATCTTTCAGGAATTCCTGTGGTCGCCCACACCAGTGGTTTGAGATGAAAAATTGGCCATAATAAACCAGTTGACCTGTAGCCTCTGGATGAGGTCACTCCGACATGCCCTACTTGGGAGAAACTCCCTCTGGACAATCTACATCCTGTGTACTTGAATTTACTGAGATTTCCTTATTTTAGCAACATGATCTAGGTCACTCCTTCATTAATTTGTCCTCTTAATTTGATTTTTAAAGCCCTATAACCAGCAGAACAGGGCTCTATCACACAGTAAAAATTCAAAGCTATGCTTCTGCTCAGCTATAAAATAAGACCAACACTTCATATTGCCAACCTCACCAGGTTATTAGGAGCCACGGAAGAAATATTGCTGAGACTGTTTGCAAACATGGGATTTCTCCAAAAGGTGTAGTTAGCCCCTTCTGACGCTCTGCGTCACACCTCAATTAACCAGAATAAGTTGGGGCTAGGCTTCTGGTTAACTGAATTTGAGGGTTGATCAATAATCTTTTAAGTTCCTAAAATGTCCACTTCTAACCTTTTGTTATAGCATCTCCGGGGGGGGGGGCGCAACTCACACCCCCACCCCTTGGCTGAGGGGAGGGACGCAGGAGTGCAGGGTCAGGCATGAATGGTCAGGTCCGAACAAGAGGGAAGTTGGCCCCGTTAGGAAGCATGTTGGTTTCTGATGCATTTTCCCTCTGGGACAGCAGCCATGACCCTATGTCCACAGTGGAACCCTGAGGGAAAACAACTTCTTACCTGCAGCTGGTGCACAATTAATACTCGTTACATGAAGAAATTTCTGATGTTAATCTTGTTTTTACTTCTTTTTTTCTCCCAACATAGGGAACAATTCATAATGTTGATATTCTAACAGGCTAAAATCATTTAGGGTCTTGCCATCATCAGAAAATCATAATTATTTTCAAATGGAAAATCAGAATATTCAAAGAATGACCGTTAGTTGTCCTGTCTACACAAAATTGAAGCATAAAGTGGAATAAGAACTTTCTTTTTCTTTATAAATTTATTTTTTCTTGGTGTTCAATTTGCCAACATACAGAATAACACCCAGTGCTCATCCCATCAAGTGCCCCCCTCAGTGCCCGTCACCCAGTCACCCCCACCCCACCCCACCCCCGCCCACCTCCCCTTCCACCACCCCTAGTTCGTTTCCCAGAGTTAGGAGTCTCTCATGTTCTGTCTCCCACCCTGATATTTCCCACTCATTTTTTCTTCTTTCCCCTTTATTCCCTTTCACTATTTTTTATATTCCCCAAATAAATAATAACTTTCTTAAAGCAACAGTTCCTAATGTCTGGGAACCTGGTGGCAAAACCCAGAGGCTGTCACTGGCTTGGGGCAGGGCTCCAGGTGTTTTGGGGAAAATCAGGCAGAGAGATGGACAGCCAAGTGTGGCCAAATGAGACATGGGTCAGGTTAGTGATGAAGAGTAGAAAAGTCTGGGACAAACAGAGGTTTCTAGGCAAGCAAATTCTAGAGGCCTAAAGAAAATTGTCTGCATCTTCTGATACCGTACAGTCAAAATCAGAATGAAATTACTATAACTTGAAATAACTAGAAGCAGGGACACCCGGATGGCTCAGGGGTTGAGCGTCTGCCTTCGGCTCAAGGCACAATCCTGGAGTCCCAGGATGGAGTCCCGCATTGGGCTCCCTGCATGGGGCCTGCTTCTCCCTCTGCCTGTGTCTCTGCCCACCCCCCCCCACGTCTCTCGTGAATAAATAAATAAAATCTTAAAAAAAAGAAATAACTAGAAGCAAACAACAAAAGTTTTGCGTTATGTGCGCGTATAAAAGGGGTCCTGCCTTAGCTTCAGAGCTAAATTTCCTTTTATTAAGGAAGGTTCAACATACAATGCAATGTTGTTTTGCTTCCAAAATGATCTGATTTCTTGAGAGCATGGTCAATGATAAAAATCCTAAGGTTTTTGGCTGTATCATTGGCACGTTCCCCCAAGGAAATGAAACGAATAGAACTGGAGGCTCCAGTGACCACAGTTCAGGCAGAAACTCGACCACTTTTTGATGGAAGGCTTTCTCAAAGACAGGCTGGTTTGGGGGTGATCCCAAGAAATTCATCTCCAAGTTCTTTGACCTCAATTTGGAAATCACTCCTGTCTCATCTCAAACACAAAGGAGCCCACACACAGAGGGTACTGGATTTAGAAATCCAACCACCATTTAAATGCCATAAAGCTCACTAGATCTGCAGTTTTCAGTTACATGGATAATAATATGTTAACTTGTGCAGCAGTGCACATTTTGTGAGAAAACACTTAATCCTCCCAGGCATTTTGTAAGTTAAAGCTCAGAGACGTGACATGTCTTAAATCCTATAGAAAGTGAACAGAGTGAAGATTCAAACACAGGTCCTCAGGTTCCACCACAAGGTGAGAGACACCTAAATTTAATCCACCTAGTGATCACATTGAATTACCTCTCAGACTGGAACACAAATTCCATGAGGACAGGAATTTTTGTCTGTTTTTATACTAGTGTCTCCCTAGTATTGGGGACATAAGATGCTCAAATATTTTTGGAAGGGTGAGAGGAAGGGAGGAAGGGAAGGAAAGAGGGAGGAAGGGAGTAAGGAAGGAAAGAGGGAGGAAGGAAGGAAGGAAGGAAGGAAGGAAGGAAGGAAGGAAGGAAGGAAGGAAGGAAGGAAGGAAATGTTCCACTTAATCTAAATGGAGAGCATCTAAATGGGAGAACAGAAATACCAGGAGTTGAGGACAAAGAAGGACCACTGGCTGATGAAAGCCAGCATTACTCAATTAAGAAGCACAGCCTTAATTCTGAAGTTGTCATGAGTTGTGTAGGTGGAGGGGACAAGGTCTGTCTACCCTTGGATCAGATTCAAGACAAGCAGTGGAGCCTCTGATGACGACCGGATGTTTCCAAGTTTCAAGCTCAAAGCCCACCCTGTGTGTCTGGATCCAAGACGGACAGTGCACAAGGGACGCCCTTCCCTTCATCCCCTTTATAACCATCCTGGCAGAAATGAGAATGGTGATCATCAACCATCCCCCAACCCTTCACGTCACCTCCGTCTTACTCAGTCTTACTCAATCTGGTGTTTACTGTTTGAAGTAATCCAGTGATATTTGTTGTCATGTAAGGAAATTTCACAGAATTCTTAACAGCAAATGCTGGCAGGTGATCACACATATGCTACACTGCCTTGGCAAATTCCATCATGAGCCATAACAACATCATTATGGCCATATTTTGTGCTTCTGGCATAATCAGACTGCATTTTCATAATTGTTAAATTGAATTGGGTTGTATCAGGATGACTTATCTAAGGGTACCTGGTTGGCTCACTCAGTAGAGCATGCGACTCTTGACCTCAGAGTTGTGGGTTCAAGCCCCATGTTGGGTATAGAGATTGCTTAAGAATAAAATATTAAAAAAAAAAAAGGATGAGTGTCTAGAAGCATTAATGGCTAGTGCTTTAGCCATTCTGATTGGGGTTTTTACAGAATTTTATAGTAACTTTGCATGTCATCAAGGAGCTTACAATTCAGTTGACAACCAACTTATAATGGTATTATGATAGTTAATGTTGTGCCCCCAGTGGCTGAGGAAAAACATCTAATAATTTGGGGTAGCTCTTTATGTGAAATGCATGTAATGGGGATAGATGCACAGTGGTTTCCAAAAAAGACTTACAGTAGCACCAACTTGTCACATCTGTTACTCAACATCCTTAAAGGGATGACATTTCCACTTTGAATAATTACATCTGGACTGTCACCAATGAGCTGTCATTAATAACCTGTTTCTCCAAGGATAGTGCTTACAAGATGGAAATTTGAAATTCTGAACTTCTTGAGGTGTTAGGCATCGAACTGCAAGTCCTCTCCGTGCTGTTTTGCACGTAGCCCTGGATGCCGCTGCCTGCCCTTCCCACAGCCACTGCATCAGCCCCAGCACTGCCTGCCTAGATAGGCACCCTCTCTTTGTCCACTGGTCTCTACCCCTCCCATCACTGACCACAGGGCTGCTCCCGTGAGCTTCCTAACATGCACATCAGATCACGCTGCTTCCCTGCTTAAAATACTCAAATGAGCCTGGCAGGTTTCAGAACAGAGTCCACACAGCTGTCAGATAGAACAGAGGGCCCTTTAGGATCTGCCCTCACCTTTCAGGATCAGTTCTCGCCCTTGACATGCAGCACCCCACTCCCCCGTCACCCCTACAATTTGCAGTTTCCCACATAGATCTGTGCTCGCCCCTGTCTCTGCTTCATGCCTGCTATTGCTTCTGCCTCAATCAGGCTTCTTCACTGGGGTAATGTCCTCACTTCCTCAAAAACTCAGGTAATTTCTCCCCCACCACCTCCAGGGGAGAACTAGGGGTCCCCATTGTGCTGTCTTCTTAGTTCCCTGGAAGTCTCCTTCTCCAGCTCCTCTTCTTCTACCCTTAAATGTCCAAGTCCCTCAGATGGCCGGAGCCCGGCGCCCAGAGCCCATCAGGTTAAACTCTGCCTGCAACCCTATGTGTGCTGGGACTTCAAACACCATCTATGGACTGAATACTCTGCAATCTCCAGCAGCACTCCACTCTGAGCTCCAGATCCACGAACTCTCAGCATGTCCTTGATGGCTCTACGTAGGTGTCTAGCTGACACCCCAAACTCAACATGCTCGAAACTCCTCCATGTCCATTCCCCAAAAGGAACTCTTCCTCTATCCTGGCGTGGTAGCATGTCAGTTGGTGAGGTCATCGTTCAGCCTCTTGCTCGAGCCTAAAATCTGAAGATGTCTTTAACTTCTCTTCGCATCCAATATATGCTCAGTTTTATGTGCTTCTCCAGTGTTGCACATCCTGTCTCTTCCATTCATTAAGTATCTTTGTCTCTGCTATGAAACTTCTATTATTGCTTTCTCCACTGGCCTCCATGCAGCCCCCTCCCTTGTCCCCTTATCAATCCGTTCTAACCATCACATGTATAAAGGACTTTTCCAAATGAAAATTGGTCTGTGTTCCTTCCTGACATGGACTCCTTCGCGAATTACCACTGTCTCAGATAGAGGCCAACATCCTTCGGAGAGGACATCAGCTCTTGCCCTAGGTTCATCTCTCTCCACCACTAACTCTCCTGGCTGCAAACACTCTAGATTGTTCTTAGTCTTTCTTTTAATAGATTTATCTTTTAGAGCAGTTTTAGGTTCAGAGTAAAGCTGAGAGGAAGGAACAGAGATTTCCCATGTACCTCTTGCCCCCACACAAGTACAGCCTCTCCCCATTATCAGCATCCCCTCACAGAGCAGTACGTTTGTCACAACTGATGCACCTCCACTGACATGTCATTATCATCCAAAGTCCACAGTATACATTAGGGTTCACTTGGTGACTTGCATTCCATGAGTTTGGACAAATGTATCATGACATGGATCTACCATTACAGTGTCATACACAACAGTCTCATCACCTTAAAAATACCCCCCATGGTCTGCTTACTCATCCCTCCCTCCCCCCTAAGCCATGGCAACCACTGATATTTTTACTGTCTCTATAGTTTTGCTTTTTCCAGAATGTCATAGAGTTAGAATCGTGCAGTATGTAGCCTTTTCAGATTGGCTTTTTTTTTCACTGAAGAATCTGCATTTAAGTTTTTTCCATGTCCTTTCAAAGCATTTCATAGCTCATTTCTTTTTAGCACTGAGTAATACTCCATTATCTGAGTGTTACAGGTTTTATTCAATCACTCACCTACTGAGGGATGTGCCAGTTACTCCCAAGTCTTGACAGTTATGAATAAAGCTGCTATAAGCTGCTTGCAGATTTTTGTGTGGATGTAAGTTTTCAACTCCATTTAGTAAATACCAAGAGTGCAATTGTTGGGTTGTATGGTAAAAGTATGTTTAGTTTTATAAGAAATGGTATACTGTCTTTCAAAGTGGCCATTCCATTTGTTATTCCCATCAGCAACAGTGAGAGCTCCTACTGCTCCACATCCTCATCGACATAGGTGTTGTCAGTGTTTTGGATTTTGGCCATTTTTTTTTTCATAGATTTTTTTTTTGGCCATTCTAATGGATATCTAGTAGCATTTAGTCATTTGAAAGCCCAGTGAGCATTGTCCCACCAGACCTTTGAACCTGCTGTTCCTCTGCCTATACTACTCATTCCCCAACCCCCTCCTTTTCACCTGGTTCACTCTGGCCCCACTTTCAGGCATTGGCCTTTGGGTTAGTCTATGTTTTCTAAAAGCAGATGCCAAGCTGGGATCAGATGGACATGAGATTTATTAAGGAAATCCCTGTGAAGGGAAATGGAGAGGGGGCCAGAGGAGGCTGGAGAGCCATCAGACCACAAAGCAGGTCTGACTGTCAGAGAAACAGGAAAGCTTAGGAAGCAGGTGGAAGAGTTGTAGACTATAGTGCAGTTCAAGAAAATTTGGTAAATGCAAAGTCATCTATCAGAAGAGTCAGACATCTCCCAGAACAGCATGCCTTAGTCTCCCTGCTGTGCCAGTTATGAGGATTCACGGTTTCAGGGTCCACATAGTGTAGATTTCAGAGCACAAGAGCTAGGACATCAGTCTATTGGTATCCATGTAGTTGGAAATCTAAGAGGTACATTTTCAGTCTCCACAGCCTCCTAATCATAAGGGAGACTTCCATGCTAGCTCAGCTCCCTACCTAAGAACTCATATAGCACCCAATGCTTCTCTTGATGATGTTTAAGTTTTTACTTGTTTTAATATCCACTTTCTCAGTTAGACTAAAAGCTCCATGAGGGCAAGAATTATGTCCGCTTGTTCCCTGGTGAATTCTCAGCTCCCAGTAGAGAATCCGAATCAAGATGCTCCTAATAAGGATGGCCCAAATGAATGAACAAATGAGTGAGTGAACAAAAATACAAACATGGTCCTAAGAATGCAAGCATCTCCTAGAAATCCAGAACCCTGATGTATAGGCAGGACTCACAGGTGCCAAGACAATATTCATGACCCGGTTGGATTCAGGGCAACTCTAGGGACCAGATCAAGCTGTTCTGGCCCCTCATCTGTTTCTGCTTCTCTCTTGTGTGTCTTTTCTTTTCATTGTTAACTTGCCAATTATAAAAAATTTCCCAATTTAAATTCTGAGGTGCTGCTTCTGTGTAGGATGTAGAAAAGGAGAAAGAGTATCAATCCACCCTAAGAGTAAGGAAAAACCAGGTAAGCAACAGAATCATGACTTACCTCAACCAAGTAGGGTGATGAAGTTTCAGGGCCACCAAGTAGCCTGAAATCTGAGGACTAACTGGTCCCTGAAAAAGACAAACAGAACACAAACACACGAGGAAGACATTCCAAACACCACACAAGCAGATAAGAGGGATTCAGCAGATAAGAGGGATTTTGTAATGACTTGGTAAAGCTGAGTTATGTGGTATGACAGTATGGAGGCCCCTGGGATTCCCAGATGCAAAGAGAGGTTGCAATTATCAAGGGCTTCTCCCTGGACCCCTGCCTGGTACTATCTAGTGAGGCTGGGTATGGGGTAGGAGATGAGATGGTGTCTCCCCAGCTGGTGCATAACTGAGGGAAGGAACTGGCATATAGAATAAAGCTCAAGCCACTGTGGAAAAGGCAAAAACCTCTCCACCAGGGTTTAAGTGAAGATTTATTTTATCTCCAGAAAAAGTAAGAGAAAAATCCCTCTGTCCATAAGATCAAAGATCAAGAAAGAGTCCTGGGCCTAGGGTTCTATCCCAACTATCTCCAGCCATCAGGGAATGACTAAGTACAAGATAATTTAGTTGCCATGAAGAAAAGGGAAAGGAGCACTGGAAAGGAGTCATCTCTGAGACCCAGACCTCAGAGTCTGCCTAAGACTAAAGCTGGACCAGGGCAACAAAGAACCCCCAACATCTCCTCATCATCTGCCTCACCAAGCTAGAAAATACCAAGAAGTGAGCAAACACTGTCTACAGCTTAGAGAAGATCAAGACCACGGACAGTAAGCCTGTCTGAGGACTAGTCTCACAGAGAAGGCTGAAAGCAGAATGGGAATGTTGAAAAACCCCTCTAGTGCCCACTCTAAGAACATGGGAGCACTAAAGCCAGTGATGCACTGAAGGTAACTTAGCAACACCAAAATCAAACTGTAATTCAACTCCTCATAGCATTGACTTAACTTTCACGGGGCAGTCTAAATCAAAGGGAAAGGTGTGCCCATTTACCAAAAATGAATACTGTTAACCCCAGACTTTTCTATTCCATACATGATGTCTGGCATTTGATTAAAAAAATATGAGATATAGGAAAAATAACAAGACAAAAGCAATCTACTACCAACAGACAAAATAATCTATGGGTCCAGACTCAGAGATAACTCGAAATTGAAACTATCTGAGAATTCAATATGACTATGATTAATATATTAAAGACTCTAGTGGAAAAGGCAAACAACATGCATGAGCAGATGAAGAATCTCAGTGGAGAGAAGCTATTAAAAAAGATGTAAATGGAAATGCTGGAAATCAAATTAGGTATGGAGAGAGCTTCCACAGGCTCATTACTAGACTCAACATAGTCAATAAATTACTGAACATAAAGGTAGACTAGTGGAAATGACCAAATGAAAGAATAAAGAGTAAAAGGAGTGGAAAAAATAGAACAGATAACCCAAAAGCTATGAGACAATATCGAAAAGTCTAGAATAACTAATTGGCCTCCCAGAAGGAGGAGTAGAAGGAGGGGAGTGGGAATCAGAAGAAATATTCGAAGCGATACCAAACAGGGATTTATTAAAAACAATAAAAGACATCAGACCACAGACACAAGGTCAGAGAGTCTCCAAAACAGGATAAACACACCAAGACACATTACATCCTAACTACACAAAAACAAAGATAAGGGAAAAGTCTTGCAAGCATTAGACACATTAGCAATGTAAGAGCAAAGGGAAGAATTTGTAGACTTCTTGTTAAAATGTTGCTAGCTAAATTCCAGGGGAGAAAGAGAGAGAGAGAGAGAGAGAGAGAGAGAGAGAGAGAGATCGATCCTGGCCGGCCCAGCTAACCACTGTTTTCCCTGTTGAAGCAAAGCTATGTGTATCCAGCTGACTCGTGGCTGCGGCCAAGTGACCACATTTACCTCTCCTTGAGCACAGTCTGAATTTCCCATGTGGTGCCTCTGTACACTTTTTAAATAAGAGACCACTCGGAAGCAGGTATGAAAGAAAATGAGGATGTCGCCAAATAGATTTTATTTCCAAGTAGAGTCAAATTAAGATCTATTGTATGGTCAGCAGACCTGGGCACCAAAGAACAGACTTTCCAGCAAAGAAAACTGAGCATCAAAGTCTCCTGGAAGGAGGGTCTCCATGTACAGAGCGCTGAGGATGGCCCGACACGGCACATTTCAGACTATATGGAAAATAAAATCTAGAACGAAACTTTGGGACACCCAGTGCTTACTCAAGGTGTTTTATGAGCATAGTTTTTAAAAGAAAAGGGGAGAGAAAATATGGATAATAAAGATTTATTTTCGATTCCATTCATGCCCCGTATATTTTTATTCAAACACTTTATATTGAGCCTTTCTATATTAGAGAAGCAATAAAGGTGGTGGTTAAGAATGTGTTCTCAGACTATGGCTCTGCTTCTTAACGCTATTTAACTTTGGAAATGTTAATTTACCTCTGAGTCTGTCCCTTGGTTCTCAGAAGGTCATTATGAGAGTTAAATAGAATTCAGGGCAAGTGCTTAGCACAATGCCTGGCATACTATAAACACCCAATAAATTTGAGTTGCCGTGAGTTTAATTACTACTGTTCTGGTTCATTACATTACTATTTGGTCAGTGTCACTTTTATCTATGCAGGGGTACAACCTGCCAACTGTTTCTCTTTGTGTGCCTCATTCCTTGGGTCCCTCCAAAGCCCAAGGTACATTCTTCTGTGACTTTTCACACTCGTTGCTCACTCTCCTTTATGAGATTTAAAAGGTGAATGCCAGCTCTGAGCTTGGACGCTGACACAACTCTGCAGAGACCCAGAACATCATGTGCTTTCCCTGTGATGCAGCCAGAGAACCTTTCCATCCCCGCCTGGCCCCAGTGCACACCGCTTGTTGGCTCTGCTCATTGTGGAGGATGAGGCACAGTAGACGAGCATGACTTGATCAAATGAACTTTAATCCAACCAGCACTCTGTGGGTCTGTAAAAATATTTCTAAGAATTATTCCATTTGCACCAATTATCATCAAGCTGACCTATGTTATGCACATGGACATCACTTGCAACAGGACTGTGTTCTCTGTCACAGGCTAGCAAACTTTGCCATAAAGGACCAGATAGGAAATATTTGGGACTTGGTGGGCTACACACAATCCTGTTTCATCTTCTTATTCTTTTTCTTTTTTTTTTCTCCCCACAACCCTTTATAGATGTAAAAAGTTCTTGTAAACTGTATAAAAACAGATTATGGACAAAAATGGGTCCACAGGCTTTCATTTGCTGACCCCTTTTACAGATCTCTGATTTCCTTTCTATTAGACGGTTTGACAGTCAGGAAGAGCGCACACTTAAATTTTCTTCCTCTTGCTAAATCACACTAAAAGTCTTGTGCTTAGCTTTTAGGAAACTGGACTCCTTCAGAGCTATACTTGGAAAAAAAGAGGTATTTCATTGAAATAATTTTGAAATACATCGTGTATATTTACATACACTCACACACATATGGTCTCCGTATTCCAAGTAGTTGAAGTTAATAAAACACTTCTGAACTTTTTCATCTGGTTGCCATGGGAACATAGGTTAAAACAAAACGTATATTCTAAACAAGCACCAGGTTTTCTGGCTGATGAAATATTTCGTGTGTTGCCCACTAGTGCCTGCTGGCTGACTGCTCTCCGTTCCATCCTCCTGCTCCCCTCCTTGTGTCTGTGTCCTCCCCTGTTGTCTCCTTGTCTGTTCCTCTCTCTCCTTCCCCCTCTCCTTTCCCTCGCCTCTTCACACCGCTTGCTCTGTGGGCCTCTAAGATGAAGGTCAAACATCTGGTTTCCATCTACCCACACTGTTTAACTGAAGCCCAGCCGACCAGATTTCCTGTTCATAAATCATTACTCATCTGGAGCACACTCAGGACCACTTTGAGGACTGTTTACTCAGAGTATCTCCTTTTTTAGAAGAACTGCTTCCCTTCCACGTTGTTTCAAGTTGGCCAGCATCTTCTAAGTTGATAATTTTCTCAATTCTTATTTTTGAAAAGGAGACAAAGGGGAAGTTTTCTTTGATAAGGCTTTTTAACAAATTATATCAAAATTAGAGTTTGGTAAAACATAAGAGATTACAATAATGAAAGTAGTGAAAACACTAGAAGTACATACATGTGATATTAAGGAGATATGGCAATTGATATTTTAAATAAACTTTCATCAGCAGAGGGAGGGAACACATACTCACAGCTATGTGCCAGGCTGCACTGGGAATCCTAACTCACCTCATTTGCAACATCCCTACAAAATACATACTTTTAACTTTATGTTACAGATGAGGAAACCAAGGCATGGAAAAGATAAGTAATGTGTCCATTCAGCTAGGAAGTGGCCACCATGTCTTGTGATGGGAACCCTATAGGCTGGCACCGAGCCTATGCTTCTTAGCACCTGATTCAACTGCTTTCTGGTTGCTTCAACTGTAAAATCATCCTTGCTTGGCTTCACAGATGGAGAAACTGAGGACAAGAGAAATAAAGTAAGTGAAACCATCATATCATAGCTATTTTTAAATTTCTCCAAACACTGTCTCTTTCCTTAGAACTTCTGGTAGTTTTCAGTGTTGCATTTTATGAGTTTATTGTAAGCTTCCAAGGAGCGTTTTAATTCCCCTTTGTGAAATCAAAGTTAAAAAATGAATTCTGTTTTTACATTTTTCACAGAAGCACATGATATGTGATCTTTCTCTTAACTGACTTATGTCATAGGAGAAATAAAATGAAGATGTCAAAATATTTTAACCTTAAAATTGACCACATCCATCAGATGTTTTTTCCTATGATCATGTCAAAGACTTCACAGGAATTAAGTAAGAAGATAAAAATGTGAATTAAGGTTAAGGCCACTGAGTCCTATTCTAGTTCTTGGGTCTTATTGGGCAATGACCAACATAAGGAACAGGTGATGACCATTCATGGTGTTTAATAGGTGCTAAACTCTGCGCCAGGTTCTGGGGGGAAAGAGATGGAGTTGGTCATTTTTCTCCCTGCAAAGAATGACACTGCAGTGGCAGACATAAAATCTGTAGTGAGGTTCTTGTCAATTATAGCAATTTGTAGAAATGTAGGTTCTTAGAACATGAGAAATTAGCCAGTCTTTCTCCATGATTTCTTAAGTGGTATGTTAATGGGATGGTGCTGGTCATGGAGGGCTGATAATTGCTCATGTGTAGTAACCAAACAACACCAAAATCTCAAGAGCTTCATACACCAGAAAGTTAGTTTTGATTCTCATTACCTGTACTGCATTATGCAGCAGTGGCCTCTGGCCCCCATAGTGACTCAAGGACCCAAGCTAATGATGCCTCCACAATTTTGTAGCTACATCTCAGATAACATGAGGCCAGGTTCATCTTGGAGAGATTGAAGAATGTGGCTTTTTTACTATCTCAACAGGATAGAATACATACCCCTTTTCCTTGGCCACAATTCATTGTCTGGACCCCACTACCTGCAAGACAGATGGGATATATGTGGGAGATGGAGAGTCCCACTGCGTACCCAGGCTCAGAATAAAGAAAATAACAAGGCTATTCCCTGGTCTCATTATCTCTTCACTCCTTAGGCTCCCAAGAGATAACAGTCTTTAGGAATAGGGACAGATACCCTATGATCAATAATGGAATGGAGATATTGATTCTAAAATATATTGCAACTAAATATATTAATTACTGGAGCTTATAAATTCCAAGTACTTGGGCACATATTTTATAATCATTATATTTTGAATCCTGAAAACAACTCTATGAAACTAAATAATTTACCCAAAGATATGCAGATCATAAGTGGTAAATCTGGTATTAAGATACTAGTCATTGGGACTTCAAAGTTTGTGTGGTTATCCCATGTACAATGCTGCTAGTAATCATCTTGTGAGATGCAAAGAAAGTGGTATGCAGGTTTTATGCATTTTTAATTTTATTGGCATAAATATCTCCCCTTTCTCCTCTCCTATGTATGCTCAAAACTTGGTTGTTGCCTATGCTTTATTCTCTCTTCCTTCAGTCTCTCTCATTTTGCAAATATCTTTTTCATTGGTTTGGTTTCTTTAATACAATTGGTGCCACCTTTACCATGTCCCAGGTGGACGCATATATCATGGTCAAACAAGTACATGTAGAATAAAGCAGAAAAATATTTATTTTTAAATTCATTTTTACAAAAGACAGTATCCAGATAATGTTTGTCTATGATTCAAGTCTTCAAATTCCATAAGCCAACTCAATAATTATTTTAAAAATCCCCATTCCTTAATGGTTTCTGCTTTTCATAGCCAAGATATTTATATTAAGAAAAATCAGAAATTGATTTCAGGTTACTGCTCCTGACACATAGAATTGGCTGAATAGAGGTGAGCTGATAGTCTTCAAAATCCCTCCATCCTGAGAAGGAAAGCTGAAAATTCCTGTTAGTCTCCTTGGGCACAGATCGCCTACTGAAGATAGAGCTTTAGAATACTTGGTAACAAATATCATGGTACCAAGATGTTTTGACTCCCTCTTACTGCTTTAGTAAGGAGCTGAAAGAGAATGCAAGCTCCAGTCCAAGGTGATTGCCCAAAAGCAGAAAAATAACAGGAGAAGTTTGTCATTTCTTAGGGCAAGTTCTTTCTCCCTATTTCTGGCAATATAATAATGCTAACTTTTAGAAAAACATGTCATTGTGAAACTGTACCATTTTAAAAGCTAAAGTTGATATATCAGTAAGAAAAATGAGAAATCTTCACAATTGGAATAAAGATATTTGGGAAGAGGCAGAAGAATTCAAGATGTTAGCTCCTTTGGGCCCCCATCAAACACATGCCTATTTCAGAGACTTTGTATTTGTGGTTGCTCCTGCCTGGAATACTCCCTCATTACCACACTCCTTCTTTTCATCACATATTTTCATGACTTCCTCACATCTTCACTTCCTTCATATGTCTGCTCAAATAGATCCTTTACAGAAAGGCATTCCCCCAGAATCATTTATAAAGCATACACACACACATACACACACACCATTCTCAATTCTCCTTCTCTGCTATATTTTTCTGCTGAGCACTTTTCATCACCAAACACGCTATGTATTTATTTGGTATTTCTGTATATTCTTTAGGGTAGGCTAAACTTATATAATAGCAAATGGACTCAAATATACAGTGTCTGTAACATAATACAAGTTTTATTTATTGCTCACATAACAGGACTGGGGTGGGGGGTAAGTAATCCAGGTTGGCAGTTCAGCCCTCTTCCATACAGTCACTCAGGGATACATACTACTTCGATTTTGTGGTTCCATCAATCATCTCCCAAATTCAGAAAATGGAAGATAATAAAACATAGGTAGATGTGCATGGGAGGCTTTTATTATCCTCCAATTGGAACATATCACTTTTACTCGTTTGATTAGAAAGGATTCCATTGCATGGCCATACATAACTTTAAATGATATTGAGAAATAGAGTTTAAGCATGCATGCAAAGAAGAGACTGGATTTTGCTGAACAGCTTACAACTTTGATCTAGTGTTCTTCCACTAAAATGTAAGCTACTTTAAAAGAGCAACTTTGTTTTGTTCTCAGTTATATTCACAATGCCTAGAACAATTCCTAAAATATAATAGACTTTCAATAAATCATATTAAATGAAGGGGAAAATGAACATAAGCAAATTTGGTTTGCAAGTTTGTATGTAACCTGAGGAGTCAAGGGCTACAGTCTGTATACAGATATATATACCTCACAAGTAAGAGAAAGGAATCCAAGCAATATTTTAGGTAGTTAAGTCACTAGAAAACTCCCAAGTTGAACTAAGAGAGTCTTCATATTTTCTCTTCAATCTCCAAGATGCACCTAGGGAATGGATTAAACTGACAAGTAGTCCACAGATGCATCTACACCACAGGAAAATTTATCCTTTTACTCTCTTAAGCCTATCCAGAAGGACACTAAAACAAGATCATCCAACAGAAGAAGATGTGCCCTCATGCTCAGACTTAGCAAGGGCTTCAATCTACATCCAAGGCAACATGTTAACAAAGAAACATACATTAATTTTCTAGCTGGAAGAAAACAGCAGGTGCTCTGAACTTTTGACCAGCAGATGGTGCTTTGCAATTTCCTTCTTGTTTTGTCTCCACCATTCACATCAGACGTGATAGACATTTAGTCATTTAGTGTCATGTTGCAGGTTGTGAGGACTTATATCTGTACCATTTCTAGACCGTGCACTGAGTGATTTTATATATATATATATATATATATATATATATATATATATATATATATAGTGTATGGGAAGAAATGGATTTAACCAGAGATCCTATACTTAGCAAGCAGCAGCAGCAGCTCTGTGCTATTACTTCTGGATGCAATAACTCTGTGGTTGTGTGTGTGTGTGTGTGTGTGTGTGTGTATACACATGTGTTCTAGGTAACAAAGCATTGTTCTCCAGACAACATTAGACAATTTGCTTAGTATTACTTTTCTGGAGACTGTCCTTTCCTGTTATCCATATAGTCAACCATATTAAGTATGGGTAAGTAGATACTTCACCAAAACTGGGCAGTTGGGCCAATTAATCTTTCTTCAAAAGTGGAATGAGGAAGACAGGTGGCTCCGGATTCATATTTTAGTGGTGATGTTTTCTGATACAGGGGAAGCAAGGAAAGTATTAGAAGGTCCTTCAAGGTGGAGGAGGAATATATTGATTATTGTTATGGGTTTTTGTGACAACTAAATGATATTGGAGGAAAAATTCAAACATAAAACTGTCTTTCATAATAATAAAGATGACTATCTTTTTACTGAACACATAATATGTCGAGTACTGCATACTTTACTTGCAAGAATTCTAGGATTGATAATACTATTAGTTATTAATATCTCTATTTTACACATTAAGTAAAACTATCTCAAAGAGATCAAAGTAACCCAAATGTGTTAGTTTTTTATTGCTGCTATAACAAATTCCACAAACACAGTAGCTTAAAACAACTCAAATTGGTTATTTCCATTTTGGAAGTCAGAAGTTCCAAAATGTACCTCATTGGGTAAAAGTCAAGGTGAGCAGGACTGAATCCTTCCTGAAGGCTCTGGGGGTGAATCTGTTTTCCTTCTTCTCTCCTTTAAAAACCACCAGCATTCCCTGGCTCATGGCTCCTTCTCCCACCTGCAAAGCCAGCCACGAAGCATCTCTCTAGCTTTGCTCACATGATCACTCCTCATTCTCTGACTCTGATCTTCCGCCTCCCTCTTCCAGTTCTAAGGACCTTCATGATTATATTGTCCCCCCCGATAACTTTCATCTCAGTCAAGGAGCATTTCCTGAGTAAACTCTCCTAGGGAACACCAAGGTCATGAGGTCAAATCTCATCTGCTGCCTTGCCTTCTGAGGGTTTGGAGAGTCTGGAATAAAGAGCCAATCCCAATCCTGTGTAGTTCATCTCATTTTCTACCATCTACCCATTTGGGGTTTTTTAATTAATTTTTTTAAAATTCAATTTAGTTAACATATAGTGTAGTATTAGTTTCAGGAGTAGAATCTAGTGATTCATACTTAAATATAACACCCAGTGGTCATCACAAGTGCCCTCCTTAATGCCCATCACCCATCTACCCCATCCCCCATCTATCTCCCCTCCAGCCACCTTCAGTTATGTTCCCTAGAGTTACAAGTCTCTTATTATTTGCCTCCTTCTCTGTTTTCATCTTCTTTTATTTTTCTTTCCCTTCCCTTATGCTCATCTGTTTTGTTTCTTAAATTCCACATAGGAGTGAAATCAGGTGATATTTTTCTTTCTCTGACTGACTTATCTCACTTAGCATAATACTCTCTAGTTCCATCCACGTCATTGCAAATGGCAAGATTTCATTCTTTTTGATGGCTGAGTAACATTCTATTGTGCATATACACCATATCTTCTTTGCCCACTCACCTGTTAATGGAAATTTGGGCTCTTTCCATATTTTGGCTATTGTGGACATTGCTGTTTTTAACGCTGAGGTACATGTACCCCTTCAAATCACCATGTTTGTATCCTTTGGATAAACTGTTGGTGGCAATGCAAGCTGGTACAGCCGCTCTGGAAAACAGTGTGGAGTTTCCTCAAAAAGTTAAAAATAGAGCTACCCTACAATCCAGTAATTGCACTAGTAGGTATTTGCCCATTTGGTTTTAAACCTTTGAGCTAAAGAGAATAAGAATAATTTTTCTCTTATAGAAAGATTTTCACAAATATTCAGGAAATGACCAATGACCTCTTACCTCTACATTTCCTCTTTGCCACATGGAAGAGTTCTGGTTCCTTCAATCACCCTCCCAGGCCACCTCCACACTCTGAGCACACAGTCCTGCACATACTACAATTTACCAATGGACCCCTTCCAGTGTGGCGATTCCCTGAATGTGGCCAAATCAGACCTCCACCTAGATACCATATCTCTATAAACCCTCTGAGATCAAACTAGCTCTTCAGTGAGTATATCAGTGTCTATTCAGATTTAACACTGACTAGAATCATTAAGATCTTTGCAATGTGCTACTACTAAATACTACTGCTTTATCTTATGTTGGAAGGTAGTTTATCTGTGGGGTTTGAGTAAGGAGACTCAAACAAAAGTGTTTCCATTTACACCGATCAAAGTGGATTTTATAGATCCAGCCCCTTCACTCAAGGGCTCACCTCCCTGGTTTGTGCCACCTGTAAATATGAAAATGGTGACTTCCGTGTGTCTATCCATGGCACTGATAAAAGTGCTCAACAGTGTGGAGCTGGGGATGGAGTCCTACAACACAAAGGCCAAAAACCTTTGGGTTACTGAGTCAACGGTTCCTTTGGACACCATTAGCCACTTAGTAATTCACCTCATTATACCAGCTTCCACCCCATATTTCTTTAATATGTCCACAAGCAGATCATAAAAGGCTCATCAAATGACTTGATGAGGAACAGATGATGCACAGAGTCAACCACATTTCCCAGCTACACTCCTGTGAAAGAAGGAAATGATGTCTGTGGGTAGTGGCAGCTATGAGAGAGGTTCTATGCCCTAGATCTTCCACTAAGTGAAATGCACTGATAGGAAAGATCTTATACTAGCCATCTTACAAAAAATTATAATTATCTTCTTTACTATTGTTAAAATATGTAAAATCAAAAAGTAGAGCCATATAACCATGTATGACTTCTGTAACTTTGGACATATCCCCAAGTGTCCTCACTGTTTTGTCAAAGAAATGAATGCAATTTCTGTTCTGTTTCTCTGGGTTGAGATGAGTATTGATTGAGCTGAGATCATGAGCATCTGCTATGAAAGTCATGGACATGCCCACCATCTCCATGTACTTGAGGCAGCCTTGACTTCATCTGAATACAGCTTCAAAAAAAATAAATAAATACAGCTTCCATGGTCTCATCTCAATAGCTAGGAAATGCCACACATCTGGATGCAAACCTCAGGGAAGTTCTAATTGCAATAATTTCCTTAAAAATGCACCTATTACGTACAGAGAGTTTAGAGGTTAAGAACAATTTGTATAGCTGAAAACACAGTATAATCATGCTTTGTTTTAATAGAACAATCTTCACACTTGACAATCTAATTCATATTTATGAAATGACTCTGGCACCCTTGTGATGGCTTATCCAAAGAAAAGAGTGAGCCAATCTCATTGAAAGCATACCTCTCACGTATATACAGTTACACCTTCTAGTTGGTACCATTCAATTACCAAAGAAATGACCTACACAGAGAATAAGGGTTTATTTTCTCTACCTCTCACCCAAACACACAGAGCACTTAGTCGGAGGTATGTGAAATATGGTGAAACAAGGATCACAGGCAAAAAGCCAGCACTCCTGTCAAGTGTGTGATCTTGACCTGGTCACTCCAAGTCTCAGAGCTTAATTTCCTCATCTGTAAAATAGGTTCATTACACCTTCCTCAGCTCGATACCTTCTCCATCACAGTACTTTCTCCACCATTGTACCTTCTGTTGTGAGGGTTAAGTGAAATAATGTAAATGAAGTTGCCAACTCCAAAGCCAGGCTAGACCATAGGCTTTTCCATGACTAACATAGCAACAAATGTTTTCCTTGATATGAATCATAGCTAATTCATACAAGACCAACCTCCACAGACAACTGAGCTTTGCCTTTGATCTCAAGCTTAACATTTGTCAGAGCTTTCAGTCGTTATATCACAATCCCCAACTGATTTCCTTAGTTATATATAAAAAAAAAGTATACAATGTGTGAGTGCTTCAGAATAACCTTAACTTGACTGTATTCGCAATAACAAAATTATCAAACTTGAGATAAAAAGTGATTTAAAAGTAGAGAGCTGTGAGAGCGTGCTGAACTAAGATGAAATTGCAGAAATGCAAATTAGCTTCCAACTTTTTCTGGTAATATTTATAACATCTTTTGCTAATGAGGAAAAATCATGTTCTATCATAGCAAAAGGAAAGAGTCACTGAACATTTAAAATAAAAAACCCAGCAATTGCACTGCTGGGGATATACCCCAAAGATACAGATGCAGTGAAATGCCGGGACACCTGCACCCCAATGTTTCTAGCAGCAATGTCCACAATAGCCAAACTGTGGAAGGAGCCTCGGTGTCCATCGAAAGATGAATGGATAAAGAAGATGTGGTTTATGTATACAATGGAATATTCCTCAGCCATTAGAAACGACAAATACCCACCATTTGCTTCAACGTGGATGGAACTGGAGGGTATTATGCTGAGTGAAATAAGTCAATCGGAGAAGGACAAACATTATATGGTCTCATTCATTTGGGGAATATAAAAAATAGTGAAAGGGAATAAAGGAGAAAGGAGAGAAAATTAGTGAAAATATCAGTGAGGGTGACAAACCATGAGAGACTCCTAACTCTGGGAAATGAACAAGAGGTAGTGGAAGGGGAGGTCGGTGGGGGGATGGGGTGACTGGGTGACGGGCACTGAGGGGGCTCTTGGCCAGATGAGCACTGGGCGTTATGCTATACGTTGGTAAATTGAACTCCAATAAAAGTAAATAAATAAATAAATAAACAAACAAATAAATAATAAAAAAACCATATTGAACTGTGCAGTTTACAAAGAGCAGTGAACCCCTTTTGCAGATGTAAAAACTGAAGCTTAGAGAAGCTAAATGGGCTTCTCCAGTACCACACATATATTCAATATCCAAGCTGAGGTCCTGTCCTACCCTACACCCCAAAGCCCATGCCTCTTTCCTCTATCCCCAGGCTCCTCATGATATAGCCACTTGCTTCCAACCTCTACCTCACCACTATTAGTGAAAATTTTATTTTCACTAATTTACCTGAGCCTTCACCGCATTGTTTCGCTTTCTTGTTACTATCCAGATGACTTAGGTGCAAGTCATGCTAGAGATCATGACTTGCACCGAGATTAACTGAATATTAGCCACACAGGCTGTGGAGTCATGGAAGAATCAGATGTGGCTGGAGGAAGCCAGGAAGACCCATGCCCTGTGTCCAAACAGGAGAGGCACATTCAGACATGCCCCAGCAGATGAGGCCACCTAAAGAAAAACCATCAGGTGGATTCACAAGTGGATCAGCTTGCATCTCAAATAGAGGAAGCTGTTGTTCCTCGTCCACCTGGCTCAGGTAATCTGCAGCCAGGGGCTTGAGCAGAGGAACCAATATCCAGTGATCTTGGAGGCTGCAGAAGTCAAGCAGAAAGCCAGACCTCAGATTTGGATTGCAGCTGAGCTCTGGACTCAGGGTGAATGGCATCATCAGGCAGGGCACAGAGAGGGGCCCAGTCACACCACTTGGTGCTCACTAGATGCTGGGGAAGCAGGAACTGGAAATCAGACAGAAAAATCCCTCAGGACCTTGCCAGGTGACAAACCAAGGATGCTGACATATCTTTTGCCCTGGTTGGAACTGGCCCAAGAAAGATGGGAGCGAGTTAGCCCAAGGAAGAAGGTCTAGGTGAGGTCAAGAAAGAAGGGGCTCAGTGCTCATTCTGTCCCCATCACCTGCTTCATTTCCACCCTGTGAACTCTGTGCATTATTAATATTATTATTGAATTATATGTTAATTTATCAATAAAGATTCACTGAGTTCGTACAATGGCCAGGGGCTGCATCAGGTGGTATTTATTCAATGACAAATGAAGCAGTCCTGAACTCCACCACCAAGGACAGACGTTGGCTGAGAGAGCACACTGGAGATGGGCAGAGGGAGACTGGGACCGGAGTGAGGCAGGTGAGTCACTCACTTTGGTCACAAAATTTTAGGGAGCACTGAAAACCTTAGCAATCAAGCAAATAATGCAATATTTTAATGCAATAGTTTATTTTTTTCTGTTTTATTTTTAGTTTTTTAATAATAAATTTATTTTTTATTGGTGTTCAATTTACCAACATACAGAATAACACCCAGTGCTCATCCCGTCAAGTGCCCCCCTCAGTGCCCGTCACCCATTCACCCCCACCCCCCACCCTCCTCCCCTTCCACCACCCCTAGTTCATTTCCCAGAGTTAGGAGTCTTTATGTTCTGTCTCCCTTTCTGATATTTCCCACACATTTCTTCTCCCTTCCCTTATATTCCCTTTCACTATTATTTATATTCCCCAAATGAATGAGAAAATACAATGTTTGTCCTTCTCCAATTGACTTACTTCACTCAGCATAATACCATTCATCTTTCGATGAACACCGAGGCTCCCTCCACAGTTTGGCTATTGTGGACATTGCTGCTAGAAACATCGGGGTGCAGGTGTCCCGGCGTTTCATTGCATCTGTATCTTTGGGGTAAATCCCCAGCAGTGCAATTGCTGGGTCGTAGGGCAGGTCTATTTTTAACTCTTTGAGGAACCTCCACACAGTTTTCCAGAGTGGCTGCACCAGTTCACATTCCCACCAACAGTGCAAGAGGGTTCCCCTTTCTCCGCATCCTCTTCAACATTTGTGGTTTCCTGCCCTGTTAATTTTCCCCATTCTCACTGGTGTGAGGTGGTATCTCATTGTGGTTTTGATTTGTATTTCCCTGATGGCAAGTGATGAGGAGCATTTTCTCATGTGCATGTTGGCCATGTCTATGTCTTCCTCTGTGAGATTTCTGTTCATGTCTTTTGCCCATTTCATGATTGGGTTGTTTATTTCTTTGGTGTTGAGTTTAATAAGTTTTTTATAGATCTTGGAAACTAGCCCTTTATCTGATATGTCATTTGCAAATATCTTCTCCCATTCTGTAGGTTGTCTTTTAGTTTTGTTGACTGTATCCTTTGCTGTGCAAAAGCTTCTTATCTTGATGAAGTCCCAATAGTTCATTTTTGCTTTTGTTTCTTTTGCCTTCGTGGATGTATCTTGCAAGAAGTTGCAAGTTGTGGCTGAGTTCAAAAAGGGTGTTGCCTGTGTTCTCCTCTAGGATTTTGATGGACTCTTGTCTCACATTTAGATCTTTCATCCATTTTGAGTTTATCTTTGTGTATGGTGCAAGAGAGTGGTCTAGTTTCATTCTTCTGCATGTGGATGTCCAATTTTCCCAGCACCATTTATTGAAGAGACTGTCTTTCTTCCAATGGATAGTCTTTCCTCCTTTATCGAATATTAGTTGACCATAAAGTTCAGAGTCCACTTCTGGGTTCTCTATTCTGTTCCATTGATCTATGTGTCTGTTTTTGTGCCAGTACCACACTGTCTTGATAACCACAACTTTGTAGTACAACCTGAAATCTGGCATTGTGATGCCCCCAGATTTAGTTTTCTTTTTAAAAATTCCCCTGGCTATTTGGGGTCTTTTCTGATTTCACACAAATCTTAAAATAATTTGTTCTAACTCTCTGAAGAAAGTCCATGGTATTTTGATAGGGATTGCATTAAACGTGTAAATTGCCCTGGGTAACACTGACATTTTCACAATATTAATTCTGCCAATCCATGAGCATGGAGTATTTTTCCATCTCTTTGTGTCTTCCTCAGTTTCTTTCAGAAGTGTTCTATAGTTTTTAGGGTATAGATCCTTTACCTCTTTGGTTAGGTTTATTCTTAGGTATCTTACGCTTTTGGGTGCAATTGTAAACGGGATTGACTCCTTAATTTCTCTTTCTTCAGTCTCATTGTTAGTGTATTGAAGCAGTCATCAAAAACCTCCCAAGACACAAAAGTCCAGGGCCAGATGGCTTCCCAGGGGAATTCTATCAAATGTTTAAAGAAGAAACCATACCTATTCTACTAAAGCTGTTTGGAAAGATAGAAAGAGATGGAGTACTTCCAAATTCATTCTATGAGGCCAGCATCACCTTAATTCCAAAACCAGACAAAGACCCCACTAAAAAGGAGAATTACAGACCAATATCACTGATGAACATGGATGCAAAAATTCTCAACAAGATACTAGCCAATGTGATTCATCATATCAGCAAGAGAAAAAAAAAAGAACCATATGATCCTCTCTATCAGCAAGAGAAAAAACAAGAACCATATGATCCTCTCATTAGATGCAGAGAAAGCATTTGACAAAATACAGCATCCATTCTTGATCAAAACTCTTCAGAGTGTAGGGATAGAGGGAACATTCCTCAACATCTTAAAAGCCATCTACGAAAAGCCCACAGCAAATATAATTCTCAATAGGGAAGCACTGGGAGCCTTTCCCCTAAGATCAGGAACAAGACAGGGATGTCCACTCTCACCACTGCTATTCAACATAGTACCGGAAGTCCTAGCCTCAGCAATCAGGCAACAAAAAGACATTAAAGGCATTCAAATTGGCAAAGAAGAAGTCAAACTCTCCCTCTTCGCCGATGACATGATACTCTACATAGAAAACCCAAAAGCCTCCACCCCAAGATTGCTAGAACTCATACAGCAATTTGGTAGCGTGGCAGGATACAAAATCAATGCCCAGAAATCAGTGGCATTTCTATACACTAATAATGCAATAGTTTAAAAAGTCAAAATAAATGCAACACAACTCATGAAGAATAAGCTATGAAAATATCAAAACAAAAGAGAATCTGGTGACAGAAATGTACAGAGAAGAGTAAAAATCACCTAGTCTGCCCTAGCTGGAGGTACTACTGTGGTAAGTCCTTCCTGCCTGCCTTTAAGTGTATATATTTGCACACATCTTAATGTACGACGAGAGGGATGGAATATTACTCAGCCATTAGAAACGACAAATACCCACCATTTGCTTCAACGTGGATGGAACTGGAAGTTATTATGCTGAGTGAAGTGAATCAATCGGAGAAGGACAAACATTGTATGTTCTCATTCATTTGGGGAATATAAATAATAGTGAAAGGGAATATAAGGGAAGGGAGAAGAAATGTGTGGGAAATATCAGAAAGGGAGACAGAACATAAAGACTCCTAACTCTGGGAAACGAACTAGGGGTGGTGGAAGGGGAGGGGTGGGGGGTGGGGGTGAATGGGTGACGGGCACTGAGGGGGGCACTTGACAGGATGAGCACTGGGTGTTATTCTGTATGTTGGTAAATTGAACACCAATAAAAAATAAATTTATTATTTAAAAAAAGGAGAGGGATGGTTCTCCCCTTAGTCTGATCCTTCAGGGTTACATTTCAATGCTTTATCACTCAGAGGTGTTCTTCCGTTCTTATTTTCCTGGGTGGGGTAAGTAGTAGCTGATGCTCCCAGCACAGCACTGCTTACTGCAACCACCACTGTGTTTCCTGCTTGTGCTGTGTGTCTGTCCAGGGAGCCCTGCTTGCCTTGTCCTAAGGATCTGGGCCAATGGAGGCCTGCACTGTTACTCACTTCCTGGATTGTAGAGGCAGGAAAGGGGAGTGTGGACCATCATGTCATCTTCTGACATGTACCCCAACGTGTCATGTACCAGCTCCACTCTCATTACCATTGGTCGAAGCAAGTCACGTGGCCCCACCTAACCTACAGGGGATAGAGGAGGCCAGCTCTGCCACAGCTTATGATCAGACCATTGTCATCCTCTGGCCAAACCAGGACAGTAAGGCATTCTTGCCCTTTTGGCTTGGGTGGACGGAGATGGGCCCAGATCTGCCATCCCAACAGCAAAGAGAGAGGCATGCTGTTTGGAAGAGAATCCTGGGCAGCAAAAAAAAAAAAAAAAAAAAAAAAAATTGCAAATATCCAGGTCATAAACCTTTTCAGCTACCCAAGGTTTGCAGGCCTTTAACATGGGCATTCTTGAAACACACACCCCCAGCTAGTCTTTTCCTATTTTTTTTTTTAATTAGTAGACTTTCTTTTTTAGAGCACTTTTAAGTTTGTGGAAATACTGAGCAGAAAGTACTGAATAGGGCTCCCCTATTTCCCTTTTGGACACACACAGAGCTTCCTGACTGTGAACATCTTGCATTCATGTGGTATATTTGTGGCAACTGAAATGAACTGGTTGAGGTTCTTAGCCAGCGAGGAGCCTGGCCCTTTGTGGCAAGGAGTCTGAGCCCTTGTTGGCCCTGCCTCTGTGGGATGGCAACTGTTTTCAATTGACCTTAGTCAGTGTGCTTGGTGGTCCAGAAGGCACAACAGGGACCCCTGGGGGCTGCATCCCTATTCCCCTCCACCCACTTCATAGCAAATAACTTTTTCACTCTTGACGGCCAGAATTGACCACATAGACACTATAATCCACTATTCTGCCAGTTAGCTCTATAGCACGAGGAACCCTGCGTGGCCAAGTAGCAGCATTATTTCCGACTGAGTGGATCCTTTCTCCGGCACTAAACTCTCTAATGCAGAAGATCCCAGCATCTTGGCAACACAAAAGAAAAATGTCACTGGTTTAAATCCAATTGGTTTATCAGGAATACTTGTAGAAAATTACACATTCCCTTCCATCTCATTGTTCTTACAACCATATATATTAATTATGAAAGAAACAGCACCATGTGTCAGTCTCTGGCTAAGAGTACAGAGGACAGCTCACAGACTGTCAACACCAAAACATGGAAAGGTATTATTGTACCCTGGTTGGCACAGATCTGCATTTTCAGTAAACCATTTAAATTAGTCATTAGGATGACCACCTATATTCTGGTTCTCCTCTCCCTTCAGCAAGCTAGTAGGAAAGTCCTACCTCCTTCCCTGGAACTTAAGTTTGCATTGTACCCTTTTATTATATATATATATATTATTGGAGTTAGATTTGCCAACATATAGCATAACACCCAGTGCTCATCCCACCAAGTGCCCCCTCAGTGTTTGTCATCCTGTCACCCCATCCTCCCGCCCATCTCCCCTTCCACTACCCCTTGTTCATTTCCCACAGTTAGGTGTCTCTCATGTTTTGTCACCCTCACTGATATTTTCACTAATTTTTTCTCCTTTCCCCTTTATTCCCTTTCACTATTTTTTATATTCCCCAAATGAATGAGACCATATAATATTTTTCCTTCTCCGGTTGACTTATTTCACTCAGCATCATACCCTCCAGTTCCATCCATGTTGAAGCAAATGGTGGGTATTTGTCATTTCTAATGGCTGAGGAATATTCCATTGTATACATAGACCACAGCTTTTTTATCCTTGTACCTTGATGTGACCAATGACACATGAGTGGAAGGGATCATTCGCATCAGGGTATGCATTGCCTCGTCTTTTTTTTTTTCCTACCTCGGTAAATATGGAAACATTAGTGAGGATGAAGCCTCTATCAACCTGAGTTTGAGATGGGTTGGGCCTGAAATATGAATGAAAAATAATTTATTGTTGTGTTAGTTTTTTTTATTATTATTACTTCCCCCTAACCTAACCCATCCTATGTGATTCACCATTCCTTCTATAAGTCTAGCTGCTTCTGGGCCGTGGGATATATGATAAAACCAGTGACATTCACTTGTTGTGAAGTAACTTCCTTTAGAGATGATGCTGTGGCAGTGGATAAGGCATTCGGTAAGTCCGTGGATGGTGGTGCTGGTAGAGCATGGTAACCAGGAAGAGCAAACCCAAATTCAGAGTAAGTATCTGTTCCAAGCTGGACAGATCACTGTTCCCTCATGGTGGAATGGGTCCAATGCTTTCAATCCACCACATGGAATTGTTGGTTGGTCCCTCAAGATACCACATCAGGAGATAAAGGTTGTGTAATTTGCTAGCAAGTAAACCACGCAACAGCGGCAATGGCCAGGCTGGCCATTGAGTCCATATCATGGATCCCATACGTAGGCTTGATCATAAACTCCAGGGCCTCTTGGGTGTTTTTAGCCATTGATCACTGGAGGAAAGAAGCTAACAAACTCCCCCAGGGTGAGTCATCCCATCTGCCTGGTGGCTCAGAGCATCCCCTGCAGTGGGGATCTTTGGGTGGGCTTTCACATGATATGAATATTCTTAGCTTCTGGGCTCATTTCAAAAAGACCAGCCTTCTTTAAAAAATGTTATTTATTTATTCATTTTTGAGAGACACACAGAGACAGGCAGAGACACAGGCAGAGGGAGAAGCAGGCTCCCTGTGGAGCGCCTGATGTAGGACTCGATCCCAAGACCCCAAGATCATGACCCGAGCTGAAAGCAGATGCTCAACCATTGAGCCACCCAGGTGGCCCATAAAGGACCAGCCTTTGACTCCAAATCTCCTTTGTCTCTCATCCTCCAGTCCTGCTCATTCTGGGTCCTTGACTTTCATGTCATGGTCTGTTCATTAGTACAGCTCCTCATCTCTCACCGTTTCTTCACTGGCAGTGTGACGACATGGTGCTGTTGTTGTTATTATTATCCTGATTAAAATTACTTCACACCAAGTGGACAAAATGATAGCTCAAAGTTCTGCCTTTGGAAGGTTTTCCTTCCTCTGCTTTCCTTCGGGGTACCCTGAGTTAGAGCTTAACACACCATCAGTCTGCTGTCACATGGCATCAACACATTTTGCAGAGATAGACAGATAGATGATATTCATGATCATTGAACTGAGCTGGTTGAGGTTGTATATCATACATATAATATGTATCATGCTCCATTTTTCTGTAACAGGTCACAGATGTGGGTCACACCTATCACAGGTGTGGGTTGAAGAAACGGTGGCATTGTGAGGCAAGTAGGAGTGTCAGCTACTAGCTCATGCCAAGTTCCTGTGTCTACCGACCTTGCCTGTACCAGCCTGGACCTTCCGCTGACTGCTAGAGCAATGCTGGGTGCACCTGACTCTGTGGCATGTTGGCAGGGTACCCTCTGGCTCGTGGCTGGCCACCTAGGTGGCATGGCCACCTCATGCTCACTGACATAATAGAAGCTGTCCCCAAAAGAAGAGCCCTTATGTGCTCAAGGGGATGTGGATAGGTTCCAAAATCCATAGGAGCTCTGCTGTGACGGTGTCCAGTCGAGACTTGTCACTGGCCCCTCACAGAGTTTCAGAAGGGCTGTCTGTGCTGGATCAAAGAGACACATAGAGGCCTCACAGCTGGTCCCCATGTGCTGTTCCAAGTGTCTGTCTTCTGATAAACTAAAAAGTCTTTAAAGAAAATAAACTAATACCAGTAAAAATAAATTGAAAAGATACAAGTCCTGAAGTTTACAAAATTAATTTTCAAAGCAATGAAAAAAATAAACAAACAACTGAAAATGCTTTTAAATTTAGAAAGGCAAGATGAAGTAGCACAGCCTGAGGTTACGAACAACGGACATGCCATTAAAAAGGATTAAAACATTGTAAAAATAAAGTTTTAAAGTGATTCAAGAGGAATAAAATAAAAACAATTTAATGATTATGGAAGAGAGCTGAAAAAATGGAGAGACAGTAATTCAAGGAGATAGCGATCCTAATTCCGACGTTTCTCTAGACGAAGATGAAAAGAATCCTCCAAATGGTCTACACGATCCCTCTGACCTCCAACTTGGTGGGGAGACCAGGCCATGTTCTCAAGATGGCATCAGATCAAATATTGGGCTTCCTGCCTCACCCCAGCAAGGATGTGGAAGCCAGCAGCCTTCATAGCTGAGGTGACTTTGCCCTCCACAGGACTTCGGCACATAACCCCGATATCACCCGAGAGGTGCAGGTGTCTTGGTCGGAGCATCCTGCCAGGAGTGAGGCAAAGCCGAGTACCCCTGCAGTGCTGTGCCAGGGTGCTGCTGCTGCCCGTCCCCAATCTTCAGAGGCCTTGCTTTTTTCTCTACCAGCATTGGGTGGAGAATTGGCTCTTGGGCCCAAGGGTGACCTGAGAGGCTAAGAAACCTGAGGCCACCGTTCACAGCACCTGGGGCTTCCCCGGGCACTGCACCCTGGTGAGCTGCCTCTCCATTTCAGCTTGTGGAACCCAGGAGGTGATAGCCACAGCCTGAGCTCTCCAAGCCAGCCACTCCAAAACTCATCCCTGCCTGACGTGGCAATGGAAACGCACCCTGCTGCCCCTTGCTGCCCCTTGCTGCCCCTTGCTGCAGTTTTTGAGTAAGATGTGGCTTCTGACGCAAGGGGGCAGTTGCCAGAGAAGAGCCAGGGGACTGGGGCCCAGACAGTGTCTGCGACACGGAGTCCCAACCTGGAGATAGAGATGACATTTAATACATATGGCGGTAGAACCAGAGAAAAAGCAATAGGTGTGAGTTCATAAAAATGTAAAGCCACAAAAATATAAGGAAAATGGTGAATACTTTAAAAATGTGCAATGAGTGAAAGCCACTCAATTAAGTGAAGAACTCTTTAAAACAGAACAATAAAATAGCACAGCTAGCAAGACAGACTTTCAGACTGTGCTGAGTTCAAAAGCCAATATGTGTCCACTTAGCAGCTGTGCAACTTAGGGCAATTACAAAACCTCCTGAGCCTCCGTCGCCCTGTCTCCAAAATGAAGAGCTTGCATCTTTGCTGGGAGCACGTGACGTGATGGGTGCTGGACACGGAGCCCTGTCTCTGTCCTGGAAGAGCCCTTGTGTCTGTTACTGCTAGACATTTTTTTTTTTTTTTTGCAGCTATTTAGGTTGAATTTAATTTGTTTAAAATTTTAACTTCTCTGACAATTTAAAAATCAAAACAATGCAACATAAATTCTCATATATGAAACGAGCGAAGATTTGATAAAATCAACATTTTCCCTAGCAGACAGACAGAGCATTTCAAAAGCACATCAGTAGGAGGGGAAATTGGTGTCACTTCTCTGGCGGGCAGTTTGGTGATGCGCACCCGGACACAAGAACCAGGGCTGTCCTGCCCACGTATTCCATTTCTTACTATTTATTCTGCAGCAACAAAAAGAGAACCGTGTGAAGATCTATGCACGAGGTTACTTGTCGCCGTGTTATTTATGATAGTGAAAGGACGGAACGATGTGGGTGGTTAAAAAATGAGCTGGTGTAATCATGGGTCATGCCTTGGCGTGAAAGATGACGAGTGCGTGAAAAAAATACCGCAGAATCATGATCCGTTAAGGAGAAACACCAGTGGGATCTGTTTAGCCCGCAACAATTAACGTTCTTTCCCTTGGACTCTCTTTCCTCCTTCACCCTTTGCTTGCAGAAGCAGCTCCCCTCTCTCCTGTTCCCTGTGAAGCCCCCTCAAGCTCCCACCTCCAGCTCTATCCTTACCTGCCGAGCTCCCCAGAGCCCGCCTTGCTTCCCTTCGCTCTCCACACGTCCTGTGGGCAAGAGCATTTGCACCCAAGGCCCCAACCCTGCCCAGATTCTCCTGAATCTGTCATCCAACGGCCTCCCCGCTCTGCTTCACCTGTGTGGCCAACCGCTGGCTTATCAGCTTATGCACCGTAAGAACCTCAAAACCAGGGCTGGTCATTCTCCTGACCTTTCCATACCTCACCGCGTGAGCCCCGTCTCAAGGAGTTGCTCCACCTTGTGCCCCGTTCCATAACCCAGACCTGGAAGGCTCCAGAGGCTCACCCTCGTCCTCGCCAGCCCCAGCCAGCCACCACCTGGTCCTCTAGTTCTGGCTTTGCGTCTCCTCTGTCCCTCCCTGTCGCACAGCCCCAGCGACGGTCTTTGTCATCTCTAGCCAGGCCGTTCATAGCCTCCCTTCCTGCCTCCCCGCTCCCCTTGACGGAAACCCGACAGCTCGTGAGGACCACAAATGGGGACGAGACTGTCTTGCTACAATGAAATGTAATCGTGCCATTGGCCCACTTACAGCTTCAATCGATGTCCCTCCACCTTCACTATATTAACCCTCTTTGGCTAGCAAAGCTCATGTGCCCTGAGCTTCCTCCCTCCAGAGCCTCCCAGCATTGGCTGGCACCCCGGGTACACACGGAGCAGAGACGCCATGTGCTTCACAGCCACACTGAGCCACCGGCCCTGCTGTCCTGTCGCCCTGGTGCCCCTGGGCCGACTCAGAGGCGCTTCTCTCTTCTTTATTCTCACCTCCCCTGGAGGAGATACCTCCTCGTGTTCGTTGGTACAGTTGCCACCGAATGCTACTTAAGAGCAAGGCCAAGCTTTTCTTTTCTTTTTTTTTTAAATATTTTTATTTATTTATTTGATAGAGAGAGAGAGAGCAAACACAAAAGCGGGGGAAGGGGCAGAGGGAGAGGGAGAAGCAGGCTCCCCACTGAGCAGGGAGCCTGATGTGGGGCTTGATCCCGGGACCCTGGGATCATGACCTGAGCTGAAGGCAGATGCTTAACCCACTGAGCCACCCAGGTGCTCCAAGGCCAAGATTTTCTATCTTCTTACCCCAGCTGCCTTGCAGGGAGCCCGGCTCCCAGGGGCTCTGGGTCGTGGGCATGTCTTTATCACGACTCTGCACAGAGTGCTGCCGACGCTGTGTGCACATCTGCTTCCCTGACTAGACCAGACAGAGGAAGGCTCGATCGGATCCAGTGCTGTCAACGCCGAGCCTGCAGGGTGACACACACAGCACACGGCTCTGAGAGCCAACACGCACCAAATTAGTTGCTAGACCTTACGACTCACATGTACCCCACCAGCACACTCTAGCCATGGCTGTGCCTGGATCTGCTCAGACTTTATCATTACCACATGTGATGATGACCAAAGGAGGCCAAGCCCCAAGGCCAGTTTGAGAAGGGGGACGTGGTCTGTAGCTTCATTTCCAGAAATTTCTCCCTACGGGAACTTCATTTATGAAAATGTCTTCAGCATTTGGCTCAAACTGCAGGTGGCCTTCTCTTTCCTCGTGGCCCTGAATGCCCAGCACATCCAAGACGTGCTGTTTATTCTTTATGAAAACAGCGTTGCTGAACAGGATGGCCACATACACATCATTGGCAACCGTCCTAGTCGGGCACAGGGCAACGACCTCCTGGCCTTACCCCATGTTCTGTCCTTCTGTTGGGGTCACATGCAGAGACACTGTCCAAGGGGACTCCATTTCCAGGCTAAAGCCGCAAAGTTTTGCACAGTCCGTATACACAGACCAGATGCAGCAACATTGAATTTGAACTCCACGTCCCTGAGCCAGAGATTGCAAACTGGTGGCCCAAGAGCCAGACTTGCCTAGAGGACATTTTTTGGCAGCAATGTCTTAAAGTCATCAAAAATGAATGCCTCTAAGAGAGACATTTCCCCCCACCTGCCTCCAGCCCCAGTGGACCCTCCTGCGGCCTTACGCATCCGTGAACTTGCCCGGCAAAGGGCTGTGGCACGTGTCACTAGGCCTAAAGCGAGGAGACTGAGTGAGTGAGCCCGGGCTGAGCCTGCAGGTGGCCTCTGAGACATGGTCACCGTGGCTGCTGGCTGCAAATGCATTTCTTCAGCCCGTTCTTCTGTGCTGACCCTGTAACTCTGTAGTGAGGAAGGTGGGGACCTCGGGGCACCGAGGAGACGCAGCTGCCCAGGGGTAGGTACCCACACCGTCAGGGCGGTTACAAGACAGAGTGGCCTAAGGAGCTCCACGCTGGTACAGCTCCTCTCCGAAAACCAAAAATTAATTTGGGGGTGGGGATGGAGGAGTGACTTCTGCCGAACGAGGGAATTGGGGTCGCAGGCCCTGTGTTTGCACGGACGAGCCGGGCTGGGGCGGGCAGCTGAGCCTACTGAACTGCACCCAGCTATTTTTAGCTCTCCCCCTGCCACGCTGGCAGATGCTCTCCTGCTAAATGGCAGGCAATGGGTTCCATGTGTGCAATCGGGAATGCGGCGCCTGAAATGCTTCCAGAGGCTGAGTGCGCTTCCTTAAAAGGCCTGAGAAAGTCCCACCGGACGGCTATGGGGACAGAAGCGTGGACCCCGCGCAGAGGACACATTTCCATCCTAGACAGCCCGACGGGGACAACCAGGGAACCCACGCGGAGCTGGGCACGAGTGTCCTTTAAGTGAAAATAGATTTTTACTTTGAACCTCAGGCGAAGATTTGAGCCGATAGATGTGTTGCATTCTGATAGTCTGAGGAAACACAATCCCTGTGTGATTCATTTGTGGCAGAGGCTTGAGAGCCGCTCACATAAATCCCCTTCAGACATTTACTTTACAAACCAAAGCTGTTGGGTCTGTTGGTTAGAGCTTGATGCTAAACAGACCGGGTTCTCAGCTCACGCCTTTCCCAGGGCCATCCCACAGAAGGAAATGGTTTTCCAAATATATTCTAAGAATAGAATAGAATAGAATAGAATAGAATAGAATAGAATAGAATAGAATAGAATAGGATAGAATAGAAAGAATAGAATAAGGAGCGGTCCAACCCTGGGCCTTCGTTGTGAATAGCGCGTATGCCTAAGGTCCTGTTTCTAGAAATAGTTAATGTTTCTTTTTGATATCCTGACGTCGTGTCATATCATGAGGAGCCTTAATCCCCTTGGTGAGGTCGGAAATTCGACAAACTCTTTATTGTGTACAAATAAGGCTCTTGCTCCTCTCTTGCTCCACTAAGTACAGAAGAACAAAGATGGAGAAATGCTTGAAGTCTTCTGCACTAAACTCACAATCAACCACTGTTCTGTTTTCCAAAACCTCAAGGGATGCCTGGGTGGCTCAGCGGTTGAGCATCTGCCTTTGGCTCAGGGCATGACCCCGGGGTCCTGGGATCGAGTCCCACGTCGGGGTCCCTGCAGGGAGCCTGCTTCTCCCTCTGCCTGTGTCTTTGCCTCTCTCTCTGTATGTCTTATGAATAAATATTTAAAATATTTTTTAAAAAAGGAAATATCAAGAGAATTAATTGAGGAGAGTAAATCTTATGCCACTGGATGAACTACACGCAGTTTCTTAAATGGCACGGACCGCCGCGCGCCGGGGATGTGCACACACCCCCACACGGTAACGGACGCAGCCGTGGATCCAGTTGGCCCACATCCTCCTGACCAGGGTCTCGCTGATCTTCAGGATCCCAGGCCCAAAGGGAGAAGGGCTTCTCTGCCCCCCAGCCATCGTGCCAGTTGGGAAAGGAGAAGGCCCGGGGATGTCTGCTGGGGGCTGTGGGGAGACACTCCCTCACTCCCGAGACAGCCACAGAAAGGCCAGTCCTGCCCGTCCCTTAAATAGTGCCGCGACCAAAGGAGAGCATCGCGGTACCAGCCTGAGCGCAGAGCCCCGGACAGCGACGTCAGCACCCGGACCCTCAACGGCATCCTCGGGCCACTTGACCGACCCACCGGTCCCACAGCCCAGGCTCCAGATTTCCCGTGCCGCCGAGGTAAAAAATGTCCCCAGAGTCCAAGCCAATGCAAGACAGGGCTTCAGTTCTCTGCGGCTGAGAACATCTAACGACACGTCAGCGTCCATGCGGGTCTTCTCTAGACCTCCCTGGCCTGGTCTCAGCAGGATTCAACACAGTTGAGCCCTCCGTGTCCTTGAACAGTTTGCTCTCGTTCTTCCCATGACCCTTTCCCTCCTGGGTGCCTTCCTATTGCTGCAGATGCTCCTCGTCAGCCTCCTGGGCTGGGTCCGTCCCCTGTGCTCGGCCCCAGCTGTCCATGTGCCGAGAGACCTCTCCTGACCCCCTTCCCTTCCTCACCTACGCTCGCAGACCAGGCCATTTATCTGCACTCACAGCTCCAAATATGTCATAATCCCAAGCTGCCACATTTAAACCCCTGGCCCCAGCCCCGGCCTGGAACTTCAACGACCTTCCTGATACCACCACTTGAAAGGGCAATAGGATTCCCAAACTGAGATGCACAGGCCAGAGTTCTCGACGACCTCCGCCCACCCCACTTGTGACAATAAGCAAATGGCACAGCAAAAATGATATTCCCCTCCCGTTTTAGCTCATCTCTATGAAAGGCATCATCAACTTTTATGCACAGCATCTTTTCTTACCCATGTGTCTAAGTCATGAGGACGTCCTAGTGACTCTACTCCCCACAGTGAGCCCAAACCTGTCCTCTCTTCTCCACGTCTGTGGCCAACACTTGGGTCAAGCTTCCATCTTCTCTAGCCAGGGCTGCAGTGCCTCAAATCACCCCTCCGCTGCGTGCCACAGCCGTACCAGCCACCCTGCTACTTCTCCAAAGTGCCAGACTCCACATGCCAGACTCCAAAGAGTCTTTGACCCACTTCTTCTCTCAACCTGAAATCCATTTCCAGGTCCTCCCATGGCTGGCTCCCTCTCACCCTTTTGGGTTTTAGCTCATAAACCAGCTCCTAGAAAGGCTTGTCCCAACCCCTCCAATCCCTGTCCCGGGACCTCTACAGACCCTCTCGGCCCCGGCTGATGCCATCTTATTTATTGCGTGGTCTGATGTTGGCTGCCCGTCTCCCCCGCCACCTGCACTCAGTGAGGGCAGGGGGTTGTTGCTTGTCTGTATCCGGATGCCTCATGTAGCACCTGGCACATGACAGACGCTCAGCAAATGTTTGTTGAGTAAGTGATGGGATGATTCCCTGTGCATCAGTCCAGGCCTTGGGCTGCAAGGGCCAGAAACTTCTCTCCTCACCATGCACAGGAAACTACTTTATTAGAAGGATACTAGGTAGCTAACAGCAACAATGGGAAGACCAGACAACCAGTTTCATTTCCAAAAATGGAACCAGGTCGCTGAGCAACCAGAGCCACAGCTAGGATTCACACCACAAGCACTATGGCTCTTTCTAGAGCCCCTGGACCCCCAGACACTGTATGGTCCTTTACCTATGAGACAGTTTGCCGCCCCCCACCTGGGGGAGTGCTGGGCATTCACGGGCTGCTGGGAAGAGCTCAGAGTATCTGCCCATGGCTGCTCCCACAAGTGTCTACTGCAGCTCTCTCTGACAACCCTCTCTCAACTCGATCTTACGTCTCCACTTCAGTTCCTATGGGTTCTTGTCCAAACAGGCTGGCAGCCGGTGCTGTTTATGCCATCCTCCTTGGCCCACCTGTGAGCTCTCCTGCAGCCAAGGTGGATGGTTTCAGGTGTGCTGACAGCTTCCCACCTCAAGGGCCCATGTCTCTCTGCTTCTAGGCTGAGGACTTTCCTCTACAACAGTGCGTGCGGGCCCAACCCCTCAAGGTAGCCCCAACCAAAAGACATAAGAGTCGAGAGAGAAGCACCCCTCCTGCCCTTCCCCATCATACCCTCACCACCTCCTGGCAGCTCCCTGGGGTGATGACGCTCCAGTTGACCACAGCCACCCCAGCTAGAGTGGGAACATGTTCAAAGTTAACACACTTTCTGTTGACTTCTCTGGGTCTTTCTCCTCAGTTCCCTCAACTGTGCTTCCCACACAATACTTCCCAAACCAGCTGCCTGCAAGCCAGGGGTCAGGGTGTGCTCCTAGAGGTCTGGTTCACAAATGACCAGGAGCTCCTTGAACCAGAATGCTCCTACCAAACACAACTGTTCCCATTAAAAATAGAAGTATTCTTTCTCGAATATACCGACTCCACCATCATTTGGTATTGTGCTAACTATTTCTGTTTCTTTTTTTTTTAATTTATTTTTTATTGGTGTTCAATTTACTAACATACAGAAAACCCCCAGTGCCCGTCACCCATTCACTCCCACCCCCCGCCCTCCTCCCCTTCTACCACCCCTAGTTCGTTTCCCAGAGTTAGCAGTCTTTACGTTCTGTCTCCCTTTCTGATATTTCCCACACATTTCTTCTCCCTTCTCTTATATTCCCTTTGACTATTATTTATATTCCCCAAATGAATGAGAACATATAATGTTTGTCCTTCTCCGACTGACTTACTTCACTCAGCATAATACCCTCCAGTTCCATCCACGTTGAAGCCAATGGTGGGTATTTGTCATTTCTAATAGCTGAGTAATATTCCATTGTATACATAAACCACATCTTCTTTATCCATTCATCTTTCGTTGGACACCGAGGCTCCTTCCACAGTTTGGCTATCGTGGACATTGCTGCTATAAACATCGGGGTGCAGGTGTCCCGGCGTTTCATTGCATTTGTATCTTTGGGGTAAATCCCCAACAGTGCAATTGCTGGGTCGTAGGGCAGGTATATTTTTAACTGTTTGAGGAACCTCCACACAGTTTTCCAGAGTGGCTGCCCCAGTTCACATTCCCACCAACAGTGTATGAGGGTTCCCTTTTCTCCGCATCCTCTCCAACATTTGTTGTTTCCTGCCTTGTTAATTTTCCCCATTCTCACTGGTGTGAGGTGGTATCTCATTGTGGTTTTGATTTGTATTTCCCTGATGGCAAGTGATGCAGAGCATTTTCTCATATGCATGTTGGCCATGTCTATGTCTTCCTCTGTGAGATTTCTGTTCATGTCTTTTGCCCATTTCATGATTGGATTGTTTGTTTCTTTGGTGTTGCGTTTAATAAGTTCTTTATAGATCTTGGAAACTAGCCCTTTATCTGATATGTCATTTGCAAATATCTTCTCCCATTCTGTAGGTTGTCTTTGAGTTTTGTTGACTGTATCCTTTGCTGTGCAAAAGCTTCTTATCTTGATGAAGTCCCAATAGTTCATTTTTGCTTTTGTTTCTTTTGCCTTCGCGGATGTATCTTGCAAGAAGTTACTATGGCCGAGTTCAAAAAGGGTGTTGCCTGTGTTCTCCTCTAGGATTTTGATGGAATCTTGTCTCACATTTAGATCTTTCATCCATTTTGAGTTTATCTTTGTGTCTGGTGCAAGAGAGTGGTCTAGTTTCATTCTTCTGCATGTGGATGTCCAATTTTCCCAGCACCATTTATTGAAGAGACTGTCTTTCTTCCAATGGATAGTCTTTCCTCCTTTATCGAATATTAGTTGCCCATAAAGTTCAGGGTCCATTTCTGGATTCTCTATTCTGTTCCACTGATCTATGTGTCTGTTTTTGTGCCAGTACCACACTGTCTTGATGACCACAGCTATTTGTCCCCGAATAGCCAGGGGAATTTTAAAAAAGAAAACCATATCTGGGGGCATCACAATGCCAGATTTCAGGTTGTACTACAAATCTGTTTCTAACATCTCCTGGAAAAGTAGTGCCAGTCCTGGAACCTCAGCATTCTTCTTGAATTCAAACATGCTTGGCGAGCTCCCTCTGCAGATGCCCAAACCCCTTCCACGCGATGACATTTTGCAACCGCGGCCTGAGGGTTTTCACAGACACCTCTGATTTAAGGCAGGAAAATAATATCTATTTTCCAGGTTGAGTATTACTTGGAAGGTGCTCTCGTTATGCACAGAGGCCCTTTCTCCCTTGGCTGTTTCCCATTACCCACCACCAAATGTCTCCGGGCTACAACCGGACTTGAAGTACTCCGTCTCTGGCTGGTATTTCGCTCCTTGGCAATTTTACGTTGACCATGTGGGTTACAAAATCAGGAACAAGGTGGAAAGGCATCCCTGAACCGGCTCCACACAGGGCCTCTGAACCTCTGAAGGACTGTCCCAACTCTGGAGTCATGATTCCAAATGGACAGAAGACCCCCTGGGAATCCAATGGTGCTCGGAGGAAGGTGAGAGGCACAGTCAGCGTTAAAGCTCAGACCAGCAAACTGAGATCGGGAAAGAAGCAGGCCCTGGGCAGCCCCGGATGGTGGCTCAGCGGCTCCCACACCACCAGCAGCCCCCCACCTCTCTGGAAGCCGCACCCAGATGTCTGGGCCCCAGATACCGTGGATCCCGAGGAACAAGCAGGTCCAGCTGGAAATCTGACAACAAGGAGAATTTGGCAGGGAAATCTGATCCATTCCCTGAAAATGAATCACCACGGGGGAAGAAATTTAAAATTGCCCTCCTGGGTTCATGATATTGGCTTCCTATGAAAAGACTGGTTTCCATTCGTGCTTATTATGATTTCATTTCATTTCATTTCATTTCATTTATTTATTTATTTATTTATTTATTTATTTATTTATTTAATTTTTATTTTCACTTTTTTTACATATTTTTTAATTGGAGTTCAATTTGCCAACATATAGCATAACACCCAGTGCTCATCCCATCAAGTGCCCCCCTCAGTGCCCGTCACCCAGTCACCCCATCCCCCTGCCCACCTCCCTTTCCACCACCCCTTGTTCGTTTCCCAGAGTTAGGAGTCTCTCATGTTCTGTCTCCCTTTCTGGTATTCCCCACTCATTTATTATTTTTTAGTTCTGTAGGAAGTTGTTGGCGAGAGGGGAGCAGAAGGCACTTATGTGCACAAATCCAGCAAAGATGAAGATGAATGGACTGAAAGGGGCTAATACTTGGGTCCAAACAGATGTCCCCATGATCTGGCCACAGAGGCTCAAACAGGCCACCCACTACTCACGCCCTAAACTTCAGCCAAATATCCACCTTCTCTGAGTCCTTCCCTGAGAAGAGCAGTGCTGGATAATGAGAACGAGATGAGAATAGTTGTAATAAAAGGAAGGAGGACAGATGGAGAGAGACTCTCTGACCATGAAGAGTAACACTAGGTCTTGGGCAGGGTCCTGGGTAGGGCGTGCTTTGTGGAGGAAGAAGATAGAGCTACAGCTGAAATCCAGCACCCAGGGAAGCAGTCCGAAGCTCCTGGAGAATGATGGTGAGGGTCCCGTAAGAACCAACACGTCCTTGGAAGGTCTGGAGGGCTTCCAGGTCACAATGATACAGCCCCCAGTAGATTGTTAGCTGGATGAACTGGACCACTCTGACCCCCCGTTTCATCATTTGTAAAACTAGGGAAGTGCCTGCTACCAGACAGCACAGCCTTGGGTGAAGCACCCAATACATTACCTGACACACAGCCACTGCTGGATAGAAGTGAATTCAATTTCACACTAGCTGCTAGGAGGGACCAAACCCTTAGGGCATCGCCCCGAGAGAAGATTAGGTCTTGCTCACCAAATCCAGAACAGGAGTTGCAAGCCACATCTACACGGCCAGACTGGAAGTTCTTTGAAGCAGCCCCAGAAAGAAGCTCATGGCCATTCGGGTCAGGGGCACACCCAGGGTGTCAGGGAGGGCTGCAGGGTCTGTGGCATGGTCTGGCAAAAGACAAGTCTTGAAAAGAAGTTCTCAGCTATAAGGGGTCAGGTTTCCTGCTGCTCAGACCACACTTTGCTGAATGAAAAGTCATCACAGATGATGTAAAACAAGAACTTTAGTCCCTCTGTGAGAATAAATGTGAAAAACTGAACACAAAGGTTATATCAATTTTTGTATGTTTTGGATCAAAATGTACCCAGAGCCTGTACTTCATCTCCTCTGCTATTTCTTGGCCTTGGCCACTGTTGGCCTCTCGCGGTCACCTGAATTTATGCCACAGTGTCGTCACTGGTGCCACCATCTCATTGCTCTGATGTCCTGTCATGCACAGGAGCTAGGGGGCCTGTTAGAATTCTTGGCAGAGCATGCATTTGCCGCTGAGCAGTGGCTCCCATGTCACCGAGCGAAAGCTAGCCAGCTTATGTGGCCACCAGTGCACTCCCTGGCCTTCCCTTCACTTGTCACAGCCCAACAGTGGCCTTCCCGGGTGCTCTTCCTACACTAGAGATGCATCTGGGCTCTAGGGTCCCCTCTGTCCAGAACCCTCCTCGGTTAGCCACCTGGCCACCTCCCTTACCATCCCCATGTGTTTTTAGTTTTTTAATTTTTTCTCACAGTGGACTCCCCAGCCAGGTCCCCGTGGTCACCCTGCTGGAATTCGGTGGCCACCTCCACCTCCAGCACAACCAGCTCCCATAGTAGTTGGGCACGGGCTTCATGTCACCTTTCAACTCTTGTCTGTCTCCCGCCATGAGAAGACGAGCCCCTTGGGGACACACACGATATCCTCAGTATCTATCAAATGAATGAACATAACCGATTGTCTCTGTTGAACAAAACAGAATTACATGAAAATGGGATCTTTGTACTAAAATTGAGAATCTGGCGTGGCTGAGCTCACTGATGGCTGCTCAACTCCATTTTGTAATTAATATGGGGGCAAAAGGCAACTTGGAGATTAGGGTCTAGGTGGAAAGGAAGGGACAGCATGGTAGCTGGCCAGGAAAATTTCGTTTCATTTTCTTTTAATATGTTTTCTCTTTGTTAGAAAGAAACACATGTTTGTGTGTGTGTGTGTGTGTGTGTGTGCATGTTATATATGCAATCATTGTATTAAACATACAGATTTGTGTCCTTTTTTTTTTAACATTCTACCATAAACCACAATTGATTAATGGCATGGGCCATTTGTCAACATTATGACATATTTGCCAGCTACTTATTTTTGTTGTTGTTGGCAAAGCAAGCTGAATTTAAGCATTCCCTTGTTGGGCATTTTGATCACCTCGAATTGATTTTTATCATCTCAAATAAAATCGCATGGAATACTTTTGAAAGAGAACCTTTGCGCATCCCTGATTGCTGGCAAAGTTGTGGAAACTTGCACACACTCCGCCAGTTGGGATTATAGAAATTTTGCACATCTTGAGTGTGCGGAGGGTAAGGTAGGTACGTTCATTTGTCAAAACTCATCAAACAATACACATAAATGGATACATTTTATCGCATGTAAAGTTGAGTTTTTAAAAAATGTGATGGGGTGAATAGATGTTCCTTGAATAGTGCAAGAAGCATGACACCCACCGTTCGTCTTCTTGGGCTTTTGTTTTCCCTTCCAAAGTACCCACACCAAGGAGTGGGCTGGAACGTCCAAGGGTATGGAGGGTTACAAGCAGCTGGGTGAGGGAAGAGGAAGGAGAGATTTGAGGCAGCTGCTGGGGGTGAGGTCATCTGGGGCCAAGGCAGCTTGTGCAATGGAATTTGTGTGAAGCAAACCATGGAACATGTGAGAAACTTCTCTCCAGACCCCTCAACGTGTCTTCAGCAAAATGTCCACCTGTCACTAACGTGTGGTGAGGCCAGCTTCGCATGCTATTGGGGTAAGGACCCTGGGGGTGAGGAGGGAAGTGCAATGTTCAGCCCATCACAAAAGGGGGCCAGAGCCCACAGCTCTGTGCTCATTGCATGCCTAAGGAGGCTGGTGTTGCCTGCCTGGTAGATCCCGCGTGCTCACAGTGGATCACCAAAGGCTCAGCTCAGAACACACTGCCCTGAGGACTCCACAGTCACTGCTGAGGCAGAAGAGGACCATGGGATAGGTCGCCTTTAGAGGGCAAAGCAGTGATTGCTTTTGTCACCTCCATTGGGGAAGGGAAGGAACTCCATTCCAAAGGTGACAGGAAGGGGCAGGAAGGGGCAGAAAGGGTGGTGGGAAGAGGCAGGAAGGGAGGAAGAAGAGGCAGGTAGGGTGGCAGGTAGAGGCAGGAAGGGTGGGAGTAAGGGACAGGAAGGGTAATAGGTAGAAGCAGGAAGAGTGGCAGGTAGAGGCAAGAATGGTGGTAGGAAGAGGCAGGAAGGGTGGAAGGAAGAGCTAGGAAAGTTGAATGAAAGGGGCAGGAAGGATGGGAGAAGAGTCAGGAAGGGTGGAAGGAAGGGGAAGGAAAAGTGGCAGGAAGAGGCAGGAAGAGGTAGGAAGGGGCAGGAAGGCTGCCAGAAGCCACAACACCCTAGCTGGGCCCCAGTTTCCCCCGGTGAACAGCACGTGTGGCCACGAGCCCACCTGGGAGCCTGCTGCGGAGCGCGCCCAGGGCGGGGTGGGCGACAGCCGGGCAGGAGCCGAATGCCAGCACTGCCCAGCCCGGGGACCCACGGGGTGCTCTAGCATGGATCTCCCCGGGCCTGGGGACAGAGGGGACTTGGGGAGAGAGCAAGCCCCGGGCTCCTCCACTCCGACCCTATGAGTGTAGCCTACGCTGTGGCTCACAGTAAAAGGCTGTGGAGAGTATCTGGGATTTTATTTTTCTTTTTTACTTACTTTTTTAATTTTAACTATTTAGTCATGGGGGACACAGAGACAGAGGCAGAGACACAGGCAGAGGGAGAAGCAGGCTCCTTGCAGGGAGCCTGACGTGGGACTCGATCCCGGGACCCCAGGGTCACGCCCTGAGCTGAAGGCAGACACTGGACCGCTAAGCCCCCCAGGCATCCTGGGATTTAAGTTTTAAAATGAATGGGCCCCAGCCTTGAGATCCATCTGTGACGGTTTTCATAACCTCAAGTGACTTGACAGTGATAGGATTCAGCCGAAAGCCCTCACTGGGGGAGCCGCTGGCCCCGGAGCATCGGGCCGGGGGGCGGGTGGGGGCAGGTATGGAAATGCTAACGCTGTCTTATGGGCTCAATTGTGAGCTCCCTTGCCCTCCTCACCCCCCAAAAAAGAGATAGATCAGAAGTCCTAATCCCCCAGTAGGTCAGGCTATTTGCAAATAGGGTCAACGCAGCTCTAACTAGATGGGGTGAGGCCACCCTGGTGTAGGGCAGGCCCTGATCCCATACGACCCATGTCCTTGTGAGAAGACAGCCATGTGCACACGGGGGCAGAATCGGGGGGAGGCAGCTGCAAGCCCCGGGGTCGCCAGAAAGCCAAGAAGCAAGACCGGGTTTCCTGCAGATTTCCGGGGAGCACGGCCCTGCCAACTCCTTGATTTTGGACGTGCAGCCCCCAAAGCTGTGAGAGTCCAGCTCTGTCGCCGTAGCTGCCGAGCCCATGGTCACCGCCTACAGCAGCCCCGGCGACGGCCCACCTCGCACCCGGGCCCAGGGATCTCCCCTCCCCAGTCCCCACTGCAAACCTTCTTGCCCCCATGCATGACCTCGGCTTGCACACAGCTTGAGGGGAGGTGCAGGCGTATTTACAAGGAAAAGGGGCTGTTCCCCCGGGGGCGGGGAACTTTGGGGGCGCTGTCCCTGAGAACATCGCAGAGTGCACATTCCCCCCACCCCACCCCAGGCTGAACATGCACTTGAAGGGCATTTGTGACCATCGCCGAGCTCTGTGTAAGTCCCCTGGGCTGGCCTTATCTTCAAAAGGGGCCCTTAAAGAGGAGGGGGTGTCAGAGTGACCTCAAGGGCAGAGAGAGCCCCTGGGAAGGAAGGGTTGCTCACCCCCAGTAGGGAAGGGGAGAGGAACCCCACAGGGCTCCTGTGCAGGATGGAGCAGTCGTGTCTGGGGGGCACCCTGATGGTGAGAGCATCTGAGGAGTTCCCGAAGCTTTTTGGTTACTCGGAAGCTCCCCTGATGTCCAAGCAGGCTCTCAGTCCCAAAGAAGGCAGGTAAACTCACTTCCCCGATGTCCTATGAAATCCTGAGTCATCCCTCAAATTTCTGCCAATTCCCCATGGGGGAGGGGGGTTGGGGGAGCTCCTGCAACCACCCCGTCCTTCCCCTTCTCTGTCTCCGCGCTACCTTGACATGGCCACAAAGCTCAGTTCTTCCCCCGCTTTCTAGGCAGATGGGCCACCCTGAGTTCATTTTGAGAATTTAGAAATTTCACCCAAAGATCTGGGTGGAAGTCACAGGGAGTGGATCACAGGGGGCTCGGCACACTCTCTGACCTCCTGTCTTTCCATTCCGTAGATGGACTGACGGACACATCCCCGTCCTACATAAGGCGGGGCTGCCCACGCCCAAGGTCCCTGCATCTGTCGGGAGCATTTGTCAGAGCAGGTGTGTCACTAACGCAGCCTCTCTCCTAAGTAGGCTTCAGATGCCACCTAAACATGTATTTATTTATGTGTTACTTCTTTTATTTTATTTCTTTTTTTTTTTTTTTTTTTTAGGATTTTACGTGTTTATTTGAGCATGAGACCACAAGCAGGGGGAGGGAGAGGGAGAAGCAGGCTCCCCGCTGAGCAAGGAGCCCGGCGTGGGGCTCGGAGTCAGGACCCGGGGATCACGACCTGAGCCGTGGGCAGGTACTTCACCAATGGAGCCACCCAGCGCCCACTCTTGTGTTACTTCTGAAGACGGGAGGAAAAGGTCTTTAAGGAAATATAAATAAATAAATAAATAAATAAATAAATAAATAAACAAACAAATAAATAAATAAGTAATTTTGCACTTGGTCTTTGAGACTCTAGGAAAGGGCTAGTGTTTCCTGGCCAATGGTTTCTCATCTCTCGGCCACTGGGGCAGGAGCAAACCCAACCCTGGGAAACATGACTAAGAAGAAGCAGGTAGTTATTCTGTATGTTGGCAAATTGAACACCAATAAAAAATAAATTTATTATTAAAAAAATAAAAAAAATATAAAAAATTACAATACCAGTATCACTCCTAAAAATAAAACTATTAACAGAGGAAAAGGGTTAAAAAAAATAAGAAGAAGCAGGTAAAGAGCCCACGGCTGTGGGTTCAACCAGAAGGTAGAGCACAGGATAAAAGCCACCTGGTTCTGAAGATCACAAAGATTCCAGAAAGGGTCCTAAGCTGGGAAGGCGACCCACCGTGTCCCAGAGCCCTGCAGGGCCAAGGGGCTGAGCCCCGGTCTCCCCTCACTCCCTGATGGAGCAGAGTCCCCTGTCCGCCCTGGGAACAAAAGGATAGATGCCAGGCTGGGCCCCACTCCCCTGGGCCCGGGGTCATCGTGACAGCAGGTGCTATTATAGGGAAACAAGACAGCCAGTCACACCAAACCCATGACACTTTCAATATACTTTATTAAAAAGTTTCTTTGTATAAATTTCCTAAAATTTTTAAAATTAAAATTAATCACCCTCCCCCGCCCCGCACAAAAAAAAATAATAAACCACAACACACAACATTAGAGGAATGCCAAAAATATTCTCTATTATGACTTTCTTTTTTTTTTCATTCTTTAATGAAGGCATTGGTCTCACAACAGTGCACAAAGATGAAGGGATTTTTGCTTCCTTCTAACTGGGTCATTTGTCAGAGGCTTTGGAAAAAGAAAAATCGGCTTGAAGTCTAATCTGGGAACTGGGGAGGGTGGGGTGGCGGCGGGAATTGAAAAGCGGGACTCTTGTTTGTTCCCCATGCGAGGCTTTCCACCTAACGTCGTGCCTACTGGAGAGGGAAGGGATGAACCAAGCAGAAGCATACAGAGCCGCGGTGAGTGGGGAGTCCTATTCTAGACCTTGCGCTCGCCCCAAAGTGGCATAGTGTGAAACTCCGGGGTGGGGAGGCAGGGGCCGGGGGGCGGGTCTGAGTTTATAGAAATGTTCACATAAACACCAGCAGTGGGTAACTATTACACAACGTTCAAAGTATACGATATAACTGCCTGGAGACGGAGAGCACGGAGTCCACAGACACATTTAGCACCATATCGATAGGTCATGCTGCAGATCGGTTCCTCCCAAGTTCGAGGGCAAATCAAAGCAGGAAATGGAACAGTGCGCGGATGTCTATACCCAGAGCTTCTACAGAGACGACTCGCCACGGCTGACTCCTTCTTCTTCAAGAGGTATGTGGTCCCGGTCGGCCACGCTTAGGTCCCCATGGCAGCGATGACCCCGGGGTTGACGAGCGCTGAGCGTCGGTGGAGGGGCAGGCCGGGGCGGGGGGGGGGGGGTGAGAGAGAAGTGCAGGGTGATATTATTGATGGAAAAGGATGCAGCATTTCTTACCACAACTGTCCCGCGGCCTCTGGGTTTCCCCCCTAACCTTGCTTTTCTGCTGAGTGCCTTGCGTGGCCCCCCTGGTTCTCCCTGGCCATGGGTCTGGGGCCTTGTGGGCAGTCTGAGCCTGTCTGCTGCCTCGCCTGGCCCCCGGGCCTTTGCACACACTGCGCTTTCCCTGGGCTCTCAGGGAGGCCGCCCTTACCACATCAGCAGTCAGGCTGCCCAACGTCACGGAGATCATGGGTGGCCCCTGTGCCAACATTAGTATCACTCAAAGCGTGATCATTTAACGATGAAGAGGGAGGGATAGCTGGGCCCTGTGTTTCTTGGTCAGCAAGAATCCAAGTATTACAGGGATGTTTTTAGGAAATGATACTAGTTCAGAAAATGAATTTCCTGTGTTCTTTTTGAGTATCTTCCTTCTCTAAAGACACCACCGACCTCCTCTGTCATCTCTCTCTCTCTCGTAATCATCGTCGTTCAACTATCTTAACCGAGGTGCATAGTCGGCCCGGATCGCTTCTCTGATTTCGCAAAAGCAGCAAACACCAAAGAAGAATCAGCCACTTACCAGGAGTGCAAACCGTTTCACATTCTTTCTGTGAATCGAATCTGTTTTCGTTGCCGCTGCAACCTCCGTACCAGAATCTCATGCAGCTTTTCGTCTCCACGTCGTAGTACCATTTTAACATGAATTTCCTGCACGTGCCTTCTTCTTTGGGCAACTTGCATATGTCTTTAATGACAGGAGGAGGAAAGAGCGTTTATGAGGACATGCTAGGGACCTCACCCCCAGCGCATGGGGCTGGAGGTCTCAACACAAGGCTGTCAGGACGAGGAGGAGGAGAGTTCCGAGGAGGGAACCCCTCTTGGCCTCCCCGAGGCCCCCATCTCCGCCCTTGCACCATGGGGTGCACCTGATTCTCACCCACAGCAATAATACAACCACCTCCATGGCAGGAGCTCACCAACCTCCCTCCGATCCCAAACGCCAGCCATCGTTATTGGATAATTTCAGGTAAAATGAGCTACATAGCTTCCCTTTCCGGTCCCAGGGCCATCTGCCTTCCGGTACTTTCAATATGAACACCCCAGCGAAGAAACTGCAACTCAAAGCTATGGCGCTCTCTACTCCTCCGCAAAATAGCAGCTGTGTTCTCTCAGAATATAGCTCACAAATGAGGCCGCCCATTTCACCACGAGCCGAGCAGATGGGAAATAAAAGTTAAAGTGGAAAAGAGAGATCCTTTTTGAGTGTGTGCATCTGCGTGCACGAGTGTGTGTCTGTGTGTAGCTGAGGGCCTTCAAGAGCAGCCAAGTTAAACAAGTAAGTAAAAGAAGTGTCGCCACTGATAAAAAACCCGCGACGGCAAAAATGTCACAGAGCAAAGCTATTTTGAAGACACAGAAGCATTCTTTTTCCAGTTAAGGAAGTTTATGTTTTCAATGCATACTTCTGATGCAGCCCAGCTGCAAAGCAAAAGCCACACTCTCTCCATGATGCCTGGAAAGAAAAGTTTACAGGCCTTCCACGATAAAGAAAAAAAAAAAAAAAAAAACAGCTCTGTTTACAGAGTTTTCTGGCAAACTCTAGATCATGCTGGGAAAGAGAGGCATTAATGTCAACCATTATCTGAAAGCTTGAAAACTGGGAACCTTCCTCCGACAGAACTCTCTGGAGTGGACGATGCTACAAGTTTATGGGAGCGGCCAACATGCTCTCCCTGCGCACGGCTGACATCTCCATGGGCCTTTGCCCCTATTCACGTGGGCGGCTCACAGTTGCAGAAGCGGTGAGTGTCTGCAGATCTGTTACACCAAGAAGTAAAAGGAAACCAAAGCCTTCCGCTAGAGAACCAAAGCTTGGGTCAACTGTCAGGCACCAGACGCAGACGTACAGAGGACTGAGGCTCAGAATTGACCTAACACACTCCATGATCATGTGGGGAGGCCATCACCCAGGCACAGAGACTGGGCCGCCTCCTCCCCCTGGTATCTCCTCAGTGCTGACACTCTCAGAAGCCCAGAAAGCTAGAGGCCCTACCAAGAGCCTTTGGAAGGACCAGTGGAGCCAGAATAAAATGATGGCAATTCACAAAAATAACTTTTTTCCCTTCAAATGTGCCAATAACTGAAGGAACATGCCTGGGTCTCAAGAAATGTCATACAAGGGACTGAGAAAGGCAAAATTATTCAACCACCAAAACTGACTCTTTGTTTGCCGGTGGGTTCCCATTTTAGTGTGAAGCTCAAGCCAAATGGTTGCCTCATCCCCTCTCTTTCTGCCCCCAAGCATCCCCCACATGGCTCATGTTCGTCCTATCTTTGTTGCAAAAGCTCTCAGTCCTGGCCACTTGTGTTTAGCTATTTCATTCCCACTCCTCCGTGTTCTCCAGAAATGGACATGGGAAGACTTCCCAGACCTGAGGACACACAACCTGGAGGCTGCCCTGTGGAAGGACACTCTGCACCCTGAATGGGTGGCTTTTCCAGCTTCCTAGGAATTGCACCTTAACTGTCCAGCATCAAACTATTGCTCTTGCATTCCAAACCCTATATGCCAATGACAGTCGCTGCTAAGGCCCTGTAGCTCCTACTAACCATGACCCAAGGGCGCTGGCACTGTGGACACCCAGATATTTGTTAGACCAAGAAAAACATATTAACGAGGGCCCCACACTGTTAAAAGACCAAAATGTAGGATTCTTCATTTTTAAGAAAGAAAACGGGAGGCTTGGTCCTTAAGAAGCCTTGTAGTTTTAAACTCCCATCATCTTCATTTCTGAAACGCATCGTGTAGACTGGACTCACCAAAGCTGTGTCTATGCTGAAACAACCATTAATTTTAAAGACATAAAAATCAAAATATTTTGTTTCCAAAGAAGTGTGGTTGGACAGACATCATGGAGCTCTTCCCCAGGACAAGTCTTTGGACACAACAGTAGCTCATGTTCTCACTCCAAAATGGGCTTGAGCCCGGAGTCCTCTCCAATGTGAGAGGAGGGTCTGGCTGCACATGCACTAATTTTCTCCTCCTTATACTGAGAACCCAAGAGGAGCCAAAAGGACAATAAAGAGTGAAATTTATCAATAACATTTTCTGATTCACTTTTGCCCCAAATAACAATGTAAGTACGTTTCATCTTAAAATATAGACTTGGGGGCTGCCTCATTCCAACCACCAATGGGTGAAACTTTCTGTCCAAATAGTGATTGGTCACTGGGCACCAGTGAGCATCCACACACAAGACATCTGGAAAACCCTGCCAGGTAATCCCACCTGTTCACAGAAGCCCCAGGAGCCAACCTAGGAGTCCTAGAACAGCAGCCATGGGGTGGAAGGCACCCTAGGAAACACGGTCTATTTTTGTAATGGCAACGTGTGTGTGTGCACACGTGTATGTGCAAGCCCACGTGTCAGATCCGTGGAAGAATCAAGAGGGATATTCATTGGGTCATTACTGGTGGTCATCAGTGCTGCAACCATGGGAATCACATTTTCTTAGGTTTTCCTGTGTGTTCCGGGTCCTCCACAATGAATATCTAGGATATTACTCTTTGAAACAGAAAACGTATTCCATTGGAAAATGTTGCCTATTTTTATAGTTTCAGGTTTCTATAGTGTCTAAGGGCAGCATTTTAGAAGTTATCAGTCTGGACATTTCCCAAGCCAACAAGTGATCAGTATTTAAGTGCTTCCTTGAGCAAAACTGGTGTGTTTGATGGGGCGGGGGCAGGTGTTTATGCTACAATTGTAAATACGCTTCTCATAGATTTAAGGGTTTTAAACACAAGAAGGTTTAACGGTCTTCAGACCCAGCATTGTTGATATGGAATCAGGTGCTTCCGGCCGCAGAAGCAGGTACAATTTGCCTGGATGAATGAATGCCTGAGTCTACATTTTGAGCATCAACTGACTCAAAAGGTACCAAGGAAACTTTATTTTAAATGTAGTTGCAGTTAGGTTTGAGAGCCTTTGCTTTTTTTTTACATCTTGGCTCGTAGATTTTTATTTTTCACAATTAAAAAAAAAAAAAAAAAAAGGCAAACACCCTGTGAGGCTCATCATGACCCAAACACTGCCATGGATATAGACACATTCTCACATGGTAACAAGCACACAGCCTTGCGGATAGCTATTTCTCTTTTACCAAGCAGAGAACATATTTCTAGCTATTTAATTAACCTCAATCTGTGAGGTTAAATTAGTTCTAAATGACCGTTGACATAAAGTCAACTGTTTTTCCCTATTATATCATTTTGTGCTAGCCAATGGGATAGAGTAGGACACAGCCAACCAAATACTGTATTTCCTCAGATCTAAGATACCTTCATTTTATTGTGCACTATTATTTTATATCCTGTTAAATAGGACAAAACACTGTCAATAAGCCATGACGTGTCATCAATTTTGAGTCACACTTCAATTTCAGAAGCGTTACAAGGGCAAAATAGTGAATCCTAGAATCAAGAAAATAAGTAAAACATTTAAGAACTTCCTTCCTTCAGAGCTATGCAGTTGACTCAGTAATGCCTGCCCAAAGTGGTCATTTCCACAGATTATTAATTTCTAGAATAAGTAAAAGAGAATGTTACACACTTGGTTAGTCATCTGGGCTCTCTTCTGCATTGAAACTTTTCTCCAACTCATACGGGTAAGCCAGTAATTTAGGATTCGCTTTGTAATATCGGAAAAAGTAAATATCCTGAGTAAGAAGAATTTTGCGTTATTTAGAAACTTCAGAGTCCTGCCTTTAGTACTAACATGCATTGAAAATATCTATCCAAGTCTTCTTTAGTGAGAAATGGGGAGGAGAGAGATGTGCCAAAAACCTAAAGCCAAAATGAGCAATTCTGTAGCATTCCCAAAGCTAGCCGCCACAAAGTGTGATACCAACACGCCTGGCACACTCAACGCGTTTTAAAGGCTGTGAAAATTGCCGAAAAGATTGGTTTAATGGTTGCTAACTGCCCTTAGGGGCAGCAAGTGCATCATAGAAAAGTGGATGTGATTCTTTTAGATCCTGAGGAAAGCATAAAGTGGGATGGGATTTTTTGGAATGTGGGGATTTTGTTTGTTTGTTTGTTTTGCTGAAGAAAATACAAGTATTAACCATTTAAAACGGAATCATGTAATATTGCAAAGCCTGGGATCCTGAGTGATGAGTAATGATGCCGTGGCTCTGTCACCATAATCAGTCTTCACCTCAAAGTCTAGACTTTACTGCTACACCACAGCTCCATGCTGAGCAGGGCCAGGCCTTACTTGGGGGACATATAATCCCCTCGCTAGCCCCCCTCCCATTATGTGTCTGTATCAAAGAAGTGTCTGATAAAGAAATATCTGTTAATCATAATTTCAAAATAGTCCAACATTAATCCATGTCGACAAAAAGTTTTAAAACGGCTCCTTCTTCTTTCCCTCCACCAAATGACACAGATGGGGAGCTTTTCATTTTATGGGATTTTGTTCACAAATGAAACACTGATTCAAACACTGGTCGCCGTGATTTCTAAATCCAAAATGCTAAGCTATAACAAAATACAATTCCTTAAGGGAGAATCAAACTCCAGAAAATCTTTTGTTCATGGAGTTTAAAAAGAAAAAAAAAAAAAAGGCAAGGAAAAGTATCTAACATTTAATCCTGGGACAGGGACACATCTCTGTAACTATAAACCAGGTTTCTAATTAACTGGTACTGCAGAAAATAACAGAAATTAAACTGCACTCAAATCTACAGAGAAAAACTAACTTTTAAAGTGAATTTTGCCTGCATTGTCTAGAAAATACATATTTGGAGAAATACTGCAGAGTATGGTAATTGATACTTGGATGCAAAATACACAAGCAACTACTGAATATGAAGGCAGTATATTTTTTGAAGTTACTGAATAAAGTGATTCGTGGTCGCTCTTTTCTACCTGCAAAAATATGAATATTATAGAAATGTTCTTCCCCCTGGGGGACATTTCCTAAAATAACTTAATTATAGCAGGGAGGTGGGGGAGAGGGACGAGGTTGAGAGGGAGGGGAAGCTTTCCTCTCCTGATTCTGAATCCTGATTCCAGTATGAGGTTTAAACATTTTAAAGTAAATATCTAATTGATTTCCTTCAAAAAGAGCTCTCAAAAAATGGTGTGTGTGCACACGTGCACGTGCACACGCCATACACTTACACTGCATATGTTCATTGAGAAAAATGTGTATAAACCAAAAAAAAAAAAAAAAAAAAAAAAAAAAAGAGAAAAATGTGTATGAAGGGCCTTCTCCAGTAAAGCCCTGATTTGTTACTGTGGGACAAGGGGTGGTGATTGATTTTGCAGGGTCTTATTCTTGAGCACTGGGTGTTCTCTATGCAAATGATGAATGACCTCTACCTCTGAAACTAATGATTTACTACATGTTGGCTAATTGGATTTAAATTTCTTTTTTTAAAAAAAGAGCAAGTTATGTCCTGACACTCATTTGAACCACCAGCTGGGAAATACACAGCTATGCATGTGTACACATGGGGGTGGGAGCAGGGGCACACACAGGGGTACACACTACGATGCTCTGCAGGTCTGCACACAGAGGAGGGTGAAAGAGCTGCTAAGTCCTGGGCTTGAGGTTATGTAGTGACCACAATAAGGGAGAAAGGTTAGAATCATCTGCATCTGACTCCATGTAGCCATGAAAGACTCACAAGCCCCAACAAAAACCCTTTTCTCGGCCACATGGTGAGAGGAGACCCAGTGTTAGAGGTCTGGACTAAAAGGACTTTTCCTAACTGTGAACCTATGACTCAGCCTTAAACAACAAACATAACAGCCCAGCCAGATTCTTATCTGAAGAATTGAATGATTAAGAATTCAATCATTCTTTAATGATTATGTTGTTTATATTAAAGAAACACTGTTTATAGATTTGTGTCCAGACCACACATAAGAAAATCAGAAACATCCCTAAATCTCACCATGGAACTTACTCTTAGCCATTTTCTCTCAACGAATCACCGGATTCGCAGGAATTTCACATTCCTTACAACCCTGTGAGCGGTAAAATTCCATGGAGTGGGGGAAACAATAGACAGATTTCAGTGACTTTGAAGGTAGAACTTCACTATTTCTTAGTGAAAGGGACCATAAGGGAAAGGAGGGGAACTGAGTGGGAAAAATCAGAGAGGGAGACAAACCATGAGAGACCTCTAACTCTGGGAAACACAAAGGGTTGCAGAAGGGGAGGTGGGCGGGAGGATGGGGTGACTGGGTGACGGGCACTGAGGAGGGCACGTGATGGGATGAGCACTGGGTGTTATACTATGTTGTACTATATGTTGGCAAATCGAACTTAAATAAAAACAAATGAAAAACAATTTTTTTAATTAAAAAAAAATAAAACCTAGTATTTCATCTGTCCTGACCCATATCTTTGGGGAAATCCTAGTGGGTTCTTTGCAGCTTCCCTCTGAGCTCAAGAACCAAGTTAGGAACCCAGTCCTTGTGGAGGTGATTCGGGAAGAGAGCCAGTGGGGGTAGGGAACGTGGGGGTGGGGGTAGGGGAGGGGGTGTTGGGGCAGGGTGGGGGAGTGGGAAAATGAGTTAGAAGCTGCACATGTCCCAGCACAGGGAACAAAGGCTCATCCACGGGCTCATGATGCTGGACTCAGAAGACTGCTTATGTGCAGAGATCGAAGCGACAGAGGCTTGGGTATCTTCTCCATCCCAAACCCTACTTCCATTTTGTTAGCTTGAGTTGGAAATTAGAACATTAAAGGTTTTTAGAAAATCTTTTTACACTATTCCTAACAAATTCAAGTTTCATTATCCAATCTACCTTGAATTCCGGAATGGTTCCCATAAATTCATATCAAGAGAGGGGAATCCCCTGTTTTTCTGTCAATCTTTCCAATGGGAAGGCTGCGAGGGTTTGAAAAACACATGGCTGTCTCTACCACAGGTCAGTTCCCAAACTTGTTTCCAAAAGCGAATGAATGATGTGAGAAGTGATTCGTTTGCTTACAGTAATTGCACAGCTACGTGTTGAGCAGTTTCACGTTCCCTGCATTGACTTAATTGCTTTGCTTCTAGTAACTCCTGATGCCACATGTCAGGATGGGTTGCAACCGAACTAAGGAATGATAGACAGACACAGGGACAGATGGACACAGACAGAGAGATACAGTACAGATACACATCAGACAGAGATAACAAACATCAACGTACACACACACACGGCTGGGGGGGACGTCCACTCATGGAATAAGCCATCCAAGCAACAGAGAAGGTTCTCTTCAGAAACAACAAAAAGAATCAAGAGGCCTTTCCTCCCAAGTGGCCACCAAGAGATGGGTGTGTGGAGTCAGAAATCCTCCGATTTCGTGTAAACAGAGATGAGATAGGACACGGTCTCCACTAAAAAAAAGGGGGTAAGATGGAGAAACAGACATCATTTTTGAAACTGACAGAGGAAAGAGCAAAACGAGGAATCGTCACAAATGGCTGGGGAAGCAGGGTGCCTTCGCTTCTGACAACGTGGACGGCACCGAGAAAGCACAGGGCTTTCAAATCCAGCATCAAAGCGGCGAGCCTCAGCAAAACTCAGCAAATGCCTTTTATCAGAGCCAGTTACAGAAATAAACACCATAAAGAGGCATGCCTTCCTTCTCCGGACAGAGGCCAAGACATCACAGACTGGGACTTGTCCCCCGAGGTGCAACCCTTCAGCACTGGGCTCTATAAAGCAATACGATGCGTAGGTGCCCACGGAATTTTGACTTTGGAAATTAGTGCCAACGCCTTTTGCAGAACATTCATCAGCAAAGCGCACCGACGGTATCAACAGTCAATGTCTCGTGGGCGAACAATCTAAGCCCACGCTCTTCCGAGTGAGCGGGTTGAGGTCACACAGAGCCGCAGAGTCCCACGGCCCAGGAACACAAGCGTGCGACAGCGGTGAGTGCCAGGAACAGGTGTGACTGGTTGCTGATTGAAATGGGCACACACCCAGCTCAGGCACACAGACGGGGGGTGGGGTGGGGTACGACAGACTGATCCAGGGTGTGTGCCTAGGGGATTGAGACCAGAACATCCATCCCGAGGGTCACCTCCAAACCCACGTATGTCATGGGCTCTGATCTGTGTTGCTTTGTGTTCTTGTAAGCAGTTATTATTAGACTAAGCCACTGAGGGGATGAATCCGGACGCTTCCAGCATCACAAGCCACAAATTGACTCTAGCCCCAAAAGGAGGCACAGGGGAATCTGATCAACAGGCACATGAATTCCTGGTTCCGGCCCCAAAGCAAAACCCATCCGGTTTTCCTTGAGAGTCTGGTGACAGGAAAGGAAAATCGCCTTTTACAACTTGGGACTCAGGCAGGACAAGACCACGTTGGACCCCAAAGCGCCAACTGGGAATTTGCCCGTAGAAGTCAGGCTTGCCTGAGAATTAGAAACCTCAGCGGATGACCCAGAATCCAGGCTTCGAGGGCTTGCAAACGTCTGGAAGGGTGCTCTCTTAGTGCCCGACCTAACACCTTCACGACTCACCTGTCTCACCGCCAGCCAACGGCTCTGTGCTCACCATTAGATTGACAGTTGAACTAGAAGCCAACCTTGCTTGTGAAGGTGGAGGTTGAGCTTTCTCTATAAAAGAAAAATACATAGGACTAGTAGGAAACACAGAAATTAAAGGGCTTAGGAATTCTGAGGGACCGAGGCAAGCTGCCTTCCTGGGTTAAGAGCTCGCACGTAAGGGTGAGCCACGGACACACGGAATCCCACAAAGTCTCTACAGACACCACTAACTTCTATCGTCTGCAAGTTCCATTCATCTCAACAAGCGAATGGGGGAAATCTCTGAACTTTGAACAAATCTTCTCATTTGCCACATAACCTCTCCTGCTGCTCATCCAGGCAAATGGAGCCCTGGGGGCAGAAGGGTCTTTTCACTCGGGTCGGCATGGATTACGTGGTGACTGGCGGGCATTCCCTTTCCTCAAGCAGGGCTCCTTGATCTGAATTCCACGGGCCCGGGGAGGAAGGCATGTGAGGCCTCCTCATCATCCCAGGAGCAGCCTGGGTCTAGAAGGACGCACGGTGGGGGAATCGGGGAGAGAATCAGGGGGTGTGAGTAATTAACGGAGACCGCAGGTGCACGTGGGAACAGATGCCAGGCTCCAAGGCCGCAGAGGAGCCAGGGGGACATCGGGCCACGGAGGGCAGGGTCCCAGCACGGTGGACCCGGGAGGGGAATTCGGATGCCCTGCGTGCAGCGGCTGTGGACACCCCTGGCCGTGGGGTGGTGAGGCCGCACGGACTCCTCGGTTACTCTCGGAGAAGCCAGCGACCCTCGGTGGTGTTTTCTGCTCACCCAACGCGGAGACATACTTCAGAAACACGGTCTTGGTGGGCAGTGGAGACCCCAGCCAGGGCCCACGGACGTCCTTCCTTCTCTCGGAGAAGGGGATGCATGCAGGCCACGTGGATTTGGCTTCCTGCCTAGGGGACCCTGGGACCCCGAGGGCAGGGCAGCAGTTCACGAGGAATCCCGCCTTCCACCGCGCTCCCTTGTGAAACCAGGTGTCACCGAAACACCCGGGACATGGCCTTAACCGTGTCCTTGCAGGTTAACCTTGTCCACAGGTCAATTCAACGGCCAGGAAGCCCGCCCTTTCTGTCCCACCAGCTGTCGCACGTGGCAGTCAGTGCCGACTGCTGGGGGCTGACCGTGTACTCACTTGTGCTGAAGCTTCCTTGGTAGACGGCCCTGGCCTGCGCCCGCAAGTAGCACACCACCGCCACGTGGTACGTGTGGCCGGCGAGCAGGCCCCCGATGGCGCGCTCCGTGGCCGAGAGGTTCTGCCGCAGAACCAGGGACTGGTCGTGGGCCGAGGTGACGGTGAGGTCGTAAAAGTAAGGACTGGGGGGCTCGGGCCTCTCCCAGTGCAGTTTGGCGCTGTTCTCGGTGATGTCGGACACCCGGACCTCTCGGGTTGCCTTAGCTGCAAGACAGGTGGATGCAGAGGGCGGAGATAAGGCTCAAAGCCCCACAGGGCCGCGACACAGAGGTGACACCCAGCCACCTGAGGAGGAATCGGCAGGCAGGGGAGCGGAAATGAGGTGAGCGCGGGCAACTAACTTCTCGTTCGGGGAACGTCAGTCTTGGAAGCGACCGACATCCACGCAACGTGGCCGTGCCTCGTCTCGTGACTGCTCAGCAAGGTGCAAAGCTATTTTCTTTTCTGTTGACAATCACCCCCAGTAAAGGAGAAACTTGGAAGGCATTGAAAGAAGAGCGAGCCCCACGATTTCAAATGTGTTAAGTCACGAGACTCTGGGCCCCGGCGGGAAATTCTTTCAAAGGAATCCCCGCCTCCTCTCTGTGCATCGAAGGAAGCCCGTTGCCGCCTTTTCACAAACATGTACCTGCCGCCTGCACCTTTCCACGTGCCCTGTGACTCCCTGGTACGTTCCAGCGTCCGGAGGAAAGAACTAAATTACCAACTCTGGGTCTCGCGAAGCCCGGCTGCCCTCCTATCTAATTCGGTCCGGAAGGTGTTTTCGCCACGGGCAGTGTTAGCAAGAACTCGGTCTCAGGGGGCGGGGGTATCACCCAGGCTCTGACCTGCCAGCATGCTCAGCAGAGCACCCCACTAGGGCCCCATCCTATGGGAACCCCAACCCCAGGGTTTGGGACTTGGGGCTTGGGGCGGCATTGGGGGGAAGGAGGCATCAGGGGGAGGGAGATGCTTTGTGTGGAGCTCACCAGCCTCACAGAGGTAAGAGAAAGACTGCTTTCTAACAGGAAAAAAATAAATAAAATAAAATAAAATAAAATAAAATAAAATAAAATAAAATAAAATAAAATAAAATAAAACAAAACAAAACAAAACAAAACAAAATAAAATAAAATAAAATAATAAAATAAAATAAATAAAATAATAAAATAAAATAAAATAAAATAATAAAATAAAATAAAAGCAACGTTTGACAATTGTATGCCCTGACAGCACCTTCTCAAACACATCACCTAGATGTCTAAACCCCAGATTAGTGACTGTGTTCCAGCTGCTTTATAAACAGGCTCCTGGGGCACCTGGGTGGCTCCATGGTTGAGTGTCTGCCTTTGGCTCAGGGCGTGACCCTGGGGTCCCGGGATCGAGTCCCACATCAGGCTCCCCAGGGGGAGCCTGCTTCTCCCTCTGCCTGTGTCTCTGCCTCTCTCTGTGTGTCTCTCATGAATAGATAAATAAAATATTTAATAAATAAATAATAAATAAACAGGCTCCAGGGCACTGGCCCTGAACACAGGAAACGAGGATGTCCCCGGCTGGCAGCGCTATGCGTGCTTCTTACCCACGGGTTTCGAAGTGGCTGGCTTGGTGGCGGCCGGTTTGGCTCCCTGGGGCTTGGGGGCCTCGGGCTTGGCGGCCACCGGCCTGGCTGCAACGGGGGGTCTCACAGCTGCTGGCTTCGCTGCCACCGGCTTCGCTGCCGCTGGCTTCACCGCCACTGCAGGTTTGACCGTGGCCGTCTTTGTGGCCTCGGGCTTGGCGGCCTCGGGCTTGGCGGCCTCGGGCTTGGTGGCCACGGGTTTCGCGGCCATGGGTTTCGCGGCGGCCGGTTTGGGCGGGGCTGGCTTGGCTGCGGCCGGCTTTGAGGCCGGCAGGTTTACCACAGTTACTGGTTTCGTCGTGGTGGTCACTGGTTCTGTGGTGGTCATTGGCTTGGCTGTGGTCACTGGTTTGGATGTAGGACTTGAAGTAGCATTATTCGGAGTATTTCTGTTAAAACAAATTAAATACCGTATCAATCCATCCATCATTTTGCCTGCTCTAAAATTTACAAAAACACGCTCCCCATGAGCTATGTGAAATTGCTGCTCGATCAAAATGCATGCAGTAGTTTTTATATTTTGCATACAGCATTGCACATATTAAATTCCTTCCTTTTAGAATCTGTGCTGCAGCAAAGCACATAGGTAATAGAATCATTAAAAATGAAGCTTAGGGACGTCTGGGTGGCTCAGTGGTTGAGCGTCTGCCTTCAGCTCAGGGCATGATCCCGGGATCCTGGGATCGAGTCCCACATTGGGCTCCCTGCATGGAGCCTGCTTCTCCCTCTGCCTGAGTCTCTACCTCTCTCTGAGTGTCTCTCATGAATAAATAAATACAATCTTTAAAAAAAATAAATGAATAATTTAAAAATGAAAAAAATAAAATAAAAATGAAGCCTCTAGTATAACTATAAATACACCTGACATCTTGTTTTTAATTTATAAAATATAATAAATGTTTTAATTTTTATAAACACAAACAATAATAAAATAATACTCAAACGACACCCTTAATTATAAAAAATGGCCAACTGAAACATATACACCCAAAATTAAATAAAGCCACCTAATAGCTACTCTCATTGTAAGAAAGTATCCACTCAATAAAATGTAGATCGGTGTGCTTCTAGCATCACCACCATGACCTGTGTCATCATAGCATTAATCATTCCCTCCCGGAGCGTATTGTGTATGTTTGTTGGCATTAATTTGGGGGTGAGGGTGTTTTGTGGTTTTGTTTTTTTTCACAATTTCTTGATCTGCTACAAATCCCTGAAAAGAACAGCAACATAATGAGACACAGCAGCACAGACTCAGCCCTCGTTCGCTTGTTGCCGAGACGCACCCTCATTCATTCTTAGGTCTGTCACGCTCTACGACTCCAGCAGCAAGTTTTCAACTTGGTGTCATAGAGCTTCAGATATTATGTTACGTCATTCATGTGGTTTCCCTAAGAATAAGGTTGAGGACAGGCCAGGGAATGTTTGAGAGGAATGACAACAAGAGTTAAGGCCAGGAAGAAAGAACCTCTGGACCTGGGTGACACAGGACACACCTCGCAGCCCCAGAAAGGGGCACAGTTCCCTCAGCTGTGATTGTCGGTCTGCCCGGCTGAGCATGGAGCCCGCCCTCCAAGGACACGGGCAAGGGCTGAAGGGCTTAGGGGTGAGACAGGGAGGCGGGCTCTCTGTCCCCACGCTGGAGGTCAGCCAGGAGTAAGCCACATACTCGTTTGTCAAGGATAATTCAAGTCCACATCTCCTCTAGGTGCTATCGTCAGAACCCTCTCCTACCCAAAGAGCATGGCAGTCTGTGGCACTCCCTTGGGAGTCTGGCACAGCGCCTGGACTCAGTTTCTGCCACCATGTCATCATCACCTAGCCCTCTGTCACACAGCCACACAGCCCTCCTCTCCGCTCCTGGAGTTGGCACCAGAGATGGAGCTGGGCCAGCATCCCTGTGAGTACAACTACCCCAGCCCCCACCTGCTCGTTAGCCTTTCTAGTAGAACATGCCCGGTGCCTCCTAGTGTCACCACCATCACCTGTGTCATCGTAGCACTAATTATTTTAAGATTTGGAATGCTTAATGTAGTCAATGTACTCAACCCTTCTGTGTGAGATCATTTCATACCAAGCGTAGTAGACACATGGCCCCAATTTCCCATCCTCTCCATTCCTGTGCCCTTCACAGTGTAATGTGATAGGGTCTCCTCTTGAGTCTAGCCCCCAACTCTTGAATTGGCCTGGCTGGCCATTGGATGTGCATTGGGCATGGAATGTGACAGGAGTAACAGCGTGCTGGTTCCAGCCTAGCCTCAAGAGGCCTCATGCCCTCGGACTTCTTTCATGGAACCCTGCCCATTCACCAGCGAGCAAACCTCCAACCCTGCCTCCTGGAGAATGAGAGGCCATGTGGAGCAGAGGTAAGCCAACCACTGAGACCTTCCCGACCACCATCCACTGTGGACAGGCCTCCGACCACAAACATATCTGTGAGCCCAGCAGGGACCAGAGGACTGCCCAGCTGAGCCCAAGCCAAAAAAAAAAAAAAAAAAAAAAAAAAAAACCACACAGAACTGTAGATTAAATAAATCGTTGCTTTAAGCCACTAAATTTTGGATAGTTTGCTATGCAATAAAAGCAAATGGATACAACAGATGGAAAGAAATGCTCCATGTGACCTTTTGGAAGTCACAATTTCTGGATTTCAATGTCTTTACCTATAATGTTGGGCGTTGTCTGGAGGACCTCTGCACTCCCCCTACACTATACTTTCTAAGACAATCATTACAATACTTACAATTGTTTGTGACCAAACTTCACAGGATTCTTTGTCAGTTGGTCCCCTTGGAACCAATCGCACTGTTTCCTGATATCTGGGGACAAGTAAAAAGCATTTTCACCTGGAGAGAAACAGAGAAAAAAAAATTTAAGTGCATGTGAATCCCATGCAAATGAAGATTAATCTGCTGATGAGTTAAATGGCTCACACAGCAGGTGGTCCATAAATATTGGTTGAATTAACTCATTCCTCCAGACAAGCGGAATCTAGTCAATTTAAACATTAAGCACAATGGTACTTGAGCCACAAAGCATCTCCAGCCAAAATCCTCCATTTGGCAAAATTTGGGTGATTAGGTTGAAGGAAATGTTGACTCAGCGTAAGGGGGAGACAGGAACAGAAGATCAAGCACGGGGTTTAACAAGTTCCAAGCTCATGAACCTCAAACTGCAATCAAATTACTTTTAATGTTTTCTCAATGTTGTGTTTAATAGAACTTTTGTTTTTAATCTTTGGAAGGCAGCGATGGTGGCTCCCAGGTGAACTGGCTGGCTTACCTTGGCTTCATGGGTTTTCTCTAGCACTTTTGAGGGACAGACTTCCACACATGGGAACACTGTGTTCATGGTCCTCACCTTTCCCATGAATAATAAACTCTCTGTACACGCATGTTTGTTCCTATTGTCTAGATGTCTCTCGTTAGTTAGATAACTCGCCTGGTCTGACTTGGGGCTGTGCACTGGGCCAGGCTCTGAACACAGGGTGAACAATGCACCTCTTCACGGACCATTCAGTCTACTGGGACCGCGGACTCCAAAGGAATAACCAGCGGGCCATGAAATAGATACGGTAAGTAGCGCCCAGATTAACGATGAGAAAGCTCTGGAAGTGGGGTGCTTTCATGGTGACCAGGGGCAGCTATGGATATGTTTTGAAGGTGAAGGTGAGCATCCCAGAGAGGAGATTCACATTAACAAAAGCCCAAGAGTTTCCAAGTGTGGGGTTGGTGGCTAAGCCCAGGTCAACACACCTCCTTCTAGGAGCTTCCCCATCTATAATGTCATGCATAATACATGTGCGCTGGATCCACTGTTCACTCTCAGAGACACATGGTCTATGGCTGGGAGGTGCTCAGTCAAATTTGGTTGAATCAGTGAGTAAACAGGGACAGGATCTCCTGCTGTGTGTTCACTGCCAACCCTGGCTCCTAAAATATGTCTGGGATATGGTAGGCATCAATATATGTGTTTTGAATGAACAAGTCAACATCAGCACACTAGATGTCTTTTCTGTGGCCCATGTCCCAGGTAACCCCAGGCAGAAAGCCCTGGCCCAGGCCCACACTGTCCCATGTAGGACTTACTGCCAACGAAGGATGGTAACAACCTCCCAAAGCGCATCAGAGGCTCTTCGTTAAGCTCAGTTGGCTTATCCAATAGTTTGAAGAAGACGTCATTCGGCTCACTGGCGAAGCTGTACACCTCCTTGACGTTCACCTTCCTGCCAATGCCCAGAATCACGAAGAAATAACCCTTGCATTTGGCCTGCAAGATGACTCTATGGGCCTCTTCCAGCTGCTCCTTCTCCACCTCACCTGTCAGCATCAGAACTATGATTTTTAAGTCCCGTGGGTTGGGGGCGCTTTCAAAGACATTCTCTATAGTGTATTCAATGGCACTGCCCAGGTCCCTGGTCCCTTCCAGCTGTGTCATTCTTCTGCTGAGAAAGTCCACCAGCTTCTCCTTGGAGCCATAGTCAGTCAGGGAGAACTCCACCTTCACGGGCGGTAGGCTGGGATTCCCCAGGGACTCATAGGGCGCATGCTGCACAACTGCCACTCTGGCAAAGTGCTGAGAGGCCTTGGGGTCAGGGCTTATGTCCAGCTGCCTGACCAGGTACCCTATGTACTTCTTCATCTCATTGAACTGGAACAGAGAGGTGGACTCAGAGCTGTCTAAGATGAAAGCCATGTCGATGTCCACATCGCTGCCCGCTGCTCTCCTATCCCTGAAGGAAGGCTTCCAGTTGCCAAATCCACAGGCCGGGTCAATGTTGCAGATGTCTAGAAAAAAGCACGGTACCCCATTTATTCTGTGACCCCTCACAGTAAGATATTGTACATCAATGTGCTGGGAGTTGGGGGTAGTTGAAATCATCCCATAATATAGAAACCTACTTATAGCTTGCTGCCACTTTGTGGCCATATTTCAGTTTTCATCAGCTAACACTAAATGAAACAAATCAGTAAGCTAAAGTCCTTGTTAGTATACTATGGTATTGGCATTAAAAGAAGAGGAAAAGGAAGAGAATAAAGAGGAGGAACAGTGGGAGGAGGAGGGAGGACATAGGGGTAGGAGGAGTGGGGAGAAAGAAGGAAAAGAAAAGAAAAGAGAAAAAAGAAAAGAAAAGAAAAGAAAGAAAAGAAAGAAAAGAAAAGAAAAAGAAAAAGAAAAGAAAAGAAAAGAAAAGAGAAAAGAAAAGAAAAAAGAAGGAAAGGAAAAAAAACTATTTCTTCACCACTCTTCGAATAAATGCGTTCCAGAAAGTCACAAAGACAGATCATTGAAATTTGGACGCCAAGGTCAAATAGAAGCAGAGCCTACTTTCTCCTTTATTTCCCATAAAATGAATCATTCCCTGTCAAAGAGAAGCTCTGTTTAAGGGGTTCCACTTTCAGTAAGGAAACTACTTATATGGGAATTACACCGGTAAACGTGAGGCTTTATGAATCTTCCTTTAACTCTAGCCCTTTATATGGATGGCGAGGATTCATTCGAATGCTACTCCGTGGATAGCACAGTACGCGTTGTAACGGATGTTCCTGCTAGGGAAGCCCCTTACCCAGGCAAACGTGGCAGGTCAGGACATTCTTCAAGAAGTCCGTGAGGTCTCTCCTAGCGGGTAGGACGAGCGCGTGCCCCACCGCTGTGTTATTGATCTGGTTTAAACAAAAGAAAATGCTTGGTAGGAGTGTCCGTGGTAAGTAACTACTGGAAAATGTAGCTGAGGAAGAGAGTCACATCAGTAAAATAAGCTTTCCAACAGATCAGTATCTCCTCTGGGCAGGTGGGGGGTTGGGGAGGAGGTACTGAGCCTAATCGGACAACCCAGATTTTCCTCTGTGGAGATGAGCTGCAGTTCAGATCCCACTCTTGCACTTCCTGCCAGGCCTGCAGGAAGATTATTTAACTTGTCTGGGGTCCAATTTCCTCAGCTGTGAAATGAGGAGACTCCTAAACTCCTCATGTCCAATTAGATAATGCATGTAAAAGGCCTGGGCTAGCCTCTAGGAAATAATGGGCACTTCTGTAGAATGGTTGTTTTCCTCAATCATTCCAGCCACTGACAATCATTAGCTCCATCCTCTCCCACTCTCCCAGGCCCAGAAAGGGATTTCCCGACAAAGCAAGTAATAACATCACATCTAGAAGATTCAAGAAGTCTTGCTTATCATCATGGCACCTAGGACACCATCCCTAAGCAGTCATTTAATGAATAATTACATTTAATTAATGAATGAATAATTGACTTTTCAAACTTGCTGAAACAATGCTGTCAAGAACCCTGTGATTCTGGGTTCTTCAGCCCAGGGGAGGGCCAATGTACATAAATGACCCCTTGCGAGGGTAGACAGCTGGAAGCCCAAGCTCAGTACGCTGTGCTCAAACTGGCTTATGGTTTGGCCTGAGAGATGGCACCAAAGACCAGACTGTCTTTCACTGACACAGGCAGTGGTAAGACCATAGAATACCCAGTCTAGAATGACAGATGCTAGAGACCATCCCTTCCCGACCTCGTCTTTCGCAGTCAAGAAATCTAAGACCCAGACAAGTTAAAGTGACGTGACCATATTACTTGTGGTGACTTGAAGCTATAAAGTGGATGGGTTGGATCTAGGGCTCTTGCCCATCATGCCCACCACCCCACTCATCTTGAGCAATGCCACCAGAATGGGCATTGAATAAATATTCATTGATTAATTAGCCAATCATATTTATTATTGTAACAATTAAACAAGCTATTTAAGCGAATGACAAGGGAGCACTCTGCAGCTTCGCAGCAAAGGCTGACCCTTGGCTGCCATCCTGGCTGGAGAAAGACTCAGAGAGGGGGGTGTAGATGGGGGTGCTGGGATCACTGACACTTGGGGGACCTCATTGGAAGACTGTAGGCCTCAGGGTCAGCCCTGGGAGGGTCTCCTCCAGCATGTGAGGGGGGACCCTGTGGCAATAAATCACAGGCCTGTGGCTGTCGCTCTAGTGCCAGAGCCACCCGGCTGTCCTGGAAATCTCACTAGAGTAGTCGCCAATCACAACAGCCTCCTCCAGGAGCTTTTGGAAACCATGGCATGAATTCATCAAGGAGGTACCAGGTGCCCGAGAAGCTTCTCAGAGCCCAAGAAGAACTGAGGGAAGAGTCAACAATGCCCCCAGGGCACAGACCTGCAACGCGTTGACCAGCTGCCGGTCCTCCTGGCTCGTGAGGAACAAGGGTGTGATCCCTGCATCCGAAAGCTTTAGCACAGCCTCCCTGAGCTGTGGGGAGGCCCTCGTGGGCTTATTGCTGAAGAAAACAGCCACTTTTCGCATCAGGAATCCGTTTCTCACTCGCTTAAACGTGTTTCTGGCCACAAAGGACATGGCCGTTTCCAGGCTCTGCTGCTTGGATGTCAGCGCCACCTGAAGGTTCTTGATCTTGTCCAGAAGGACTGACTTCTTCTTGGAGTCGGCAAACCGGATCTCCGTGGTCACCTCGTTGTTGTAGGTGACCACGGCCACACGCGCCCCCCGCGGGCAGTTGCTCTCGGCAATGGTCAGGTCGCCCACAAGCTTCAGGACCACGTCCCTCATCCGGCTGAAGGTGTCTTGGGTGACCCCCTCTGAGGTGTCTAAAGCAAAGGCCAGCTCCGTCGGGAAGACGGGGCATTCCAGGGGCCCTGTGGGAAGTGGTGGGTTTCCAAAGACAAGCTTTACTTACTGGAAAAGGGAGGGTCTTCTTTCAGCAGGAGGGTAGTCACACGGCTGGAATCAACTTACCATAGCAGCAAGCTACGGAAGAAAGGAAGAGAACAGTGAATATGGTGACCACATGAGAATGTCAAACGTCCTACCAAATGGGGTCGCGGAGAGTGGAAAATCATGTACTTACGACATTTATCTTTGATGCTCTGGACAAGGGCACATTGCTTTAAAAGGAAAAGAAAGAAGCATGAGGGGGTGGACCAGGGACTCACAGCGCAAGGACGGGAGCTGTACACATGCAACTTACATCCATGGAGTCACCTCTGTTGCCTTTGGGACCCTGCGGAATAAGGAAAGAGGGGATGAGAAGGAGCACAGGTAGGCCGGATGCTGGGGCTGAGGAACCACCTTCGGATCTGAGTAAACCCCATGGAGGAAGCAAAGGTAGACCCTGGCCAACCTTGGTCATTTTCAGGTCCCCTCTTAGATTTGACTTTACTGCTCAAGGACCAATAGGGAGATAACTTTGAAGGCAAGAGTGTTTCCCTTGCAAGATAAATAGCCCTGCACCCCAGAAACCTGGAAGCTCATGACAAATCAAAGGGATCACATATTTGGGCTTGAGGCTACGCATCGCTTCTCCTAAGAAGCACTTCCTTTGCACCTGCTAGCTTAGTACCTCCTGTTCACAGAAGGGACCGTGAGGAGGAGTCATTTAGCTGACCCTGGGCTCCAGAGGGGAAGCACGCCAGCTGGAGTCCATCCCGGAGGAGCCCCAAGAACAGACCCACAACCACCCTCAATCCCTCCTCCCAACCTGTGGCCTCCCTGACGGTCAAGCAGTCATCTTGTGGGCCCATCAAGTGTCTTTCCACGGGACTAGAGACTGGTTTACTTTTAAACACTTCACTTCTTAAAGGCAGCAATCACCTGACTCAGCCTTCACCCAAGTTCAACCAGTAGAATCCCTCAACCTTTCCTTGTAAGAATGATTGTCCATCATTCTTTGAACCTCATCGAATTTAATGTAGGGAGACAATACAGGGAAAGCTTCAAATAAGGAAACAAAGACATTCGTAGTGAAGAGACGTCCTGGAAAGCCTGCAGAAGGTCACCCTCCTGGCCCCCGGTGGCAGGGCACTCGTGGGTTTTAAACCACAAATCAGAAGCTCTCTCGGGCATTTTATAAACCAAAGGAAGTAGTCCACAGACCGACATCTGTCATAAATTATACTACTGGGATCCCTGGGTGGCGCAGCGGTTTGGCGCCTGCCTTTGGCCCAGGGCGCGATCCTGGAGACCCGGGATTGAATCCCACATCGGGCTCCCTGCATGGAGCCTGCTTCTCCCTCTGCCTATGTCTCTGCCTCTCTCTCTCTGTGACTATCATGAATAAATAAATAAAATCTTTAAAAAAATAAAAATAAAAATAAATAAATAAATTATACTACTTCTACGATATGCAACCAAGAAGTATTAAAACTTGTACTTTTTTTTTGTCCTGTACACAAACCTCAAACAAACCTATACCAGGAAGTTATAAAGGCAAATTACAATATACCCTAGACCACAAGGTTCCATAAGAAACTTCTTTTTACAGCTTCTTGTTACTCTAAAACTCAAAACCTCTTTTCTCCATTGTGGTATCAAAAGAAAAGTGGTTTACTTGAAAAAAAAAAAAAGGCAATAACAATACAAATGCAGCAGCCCTCTCTTGAGGAGAAGGGACAGTGGAAAGTTTATAAAGAGGCATGTGTAAAGCATCCAGTCCAGTGGCTAGATCAGAATTCGGGGGGTGGGGAGGAGAGAAGGTACTTACAGATGGTCCTGGGTAGCCAGGGTCTCCCTTCTGCCCAATTGCGCCCGGAGGTCCTGAATTTCCCTAGAAAGGACAGAACAAACATTGCTCAGCTATGGCAGGAGATGAGGAATCCCCATCTCCTATGGTTGGAAGGGGGCAGTGAAGGTGATCTAATTCAGCGTTCCCCCGTCACCATGAGAAATCTCTCCGTCAGATGCTTGCCCAAGAACCATCAATAAGACTATCCCTGGATGGACAAGAAACCAAAAAATGGCAATTAATCAGATCACTATTCAGTGGAGACAACCAATCTAATGTATTGAAACCCACCTCGAATAGTATGATGATGGAGTCTGGCTGTCTTCACTGAGCAAAGCGACAGGATAAGATGAGGGTTTTAACTGTATTTTAAGCTAAAAACAACAGTTTCCCACATCCAGACCACAATTTGCTAAGTCAAGACTCGGTGTAATCTTAAGAGGGTGAGTAAACATCCATTGAAGAGAGTAATTCAGAGCTAAAAGTAGCTTAGGGAAGAGGACTCTAATGGTGGGGAGGAGGGCAGCGTGTGGTCTCGTGATCTCTGAGATGTGTTAGAGGAAGGCGTTCTCAGAGCCTCCTCACGAGGACGGCATGGCTGACGGAGGACAGAGCAGACAACCACAGAGGGTCCTGAGGACACTGCTCTGGGGCTTAGGATTCCTTCTCTTCTTCCCTAAACTACAACTAGCTAGGTTGCAAGTGAAGAAGAATCATTTTTACTACACATGTTCTCATTCCCCACCTGCCTGCAGGTGGGCAGACTCACCCTTCGGCCTCTGATGCCTTTGGGTCCCGGTGGTCCGCCTGTCCCTGGCTCACCAGGGACTCCCTGAGAAGAGAGCCAGAAAGAAATGCATTAGGCTCTGAAATGGAGGGTCTAGCTGAGGGTCCCAGGGGCATCCGGACCACACTTCCTGGGGCAGCCAAGTGGCTCACTCTGATTTACTCTGATTACTCACACTGCCTTCCTAGTCCATTTGTGTCCCTTGCAGTCAGCCTTAGCTTGTTGAACCCGTGGTGACAATACCACACCGATCACAGCATTTTGAGTTTACAAAGTATGTTACTGCTGCATCATTTCATTTAACCCTCACAGGTCTCGAGGCAAGTGCACACTGTCCCGTCCACCTAACAGATGAGGGCATACCTCAGAGAGGCCGAGGCCTTCCCTGGGTCCTGGTTAGTAAGCAGCTGACCCAACACTAGCACCTCAGTGTTCTGATTTCCAGCCCATGAACACACCAGACTCAGGCACAAACAACAGTGACATTTCACCATTAGGGGAATATTTATTTACCTTTGGACCTGGGTATCCAGGGAATCCTCTTTCTCCCTGTAAGAGAGAAATAAGTAACTCAGTATTTGGTCCCAATTTAAGTGCATCTAAAATACATTATTCTTGAGCTGAAATATATATATATATATATATATATATATATATATATATACACACACACACACACATATATATACACATATATATACACACACATATATATAATATATATAATGAAATATATATATTTATATATTATGAAATATATATATATATATCCCTGGAGTCATCAGGAGAAAAAAATTCTTGATATTACAATAAAATTTTGAGAAATAATTCTCTAAAAATATAAGTTGTCAGAAGTTCAAAGAACCTAGCAGATACATACTTTTTTGCCTTTGCGTCCTTCACTGCCAACCCCGTCTCTGCCATCGTCGCCCTAGGGGTGGAAAGACAGCAATACTGCAGGCCGCCATGCGGGGCACTGCACAGCCACCTCTGTCTAGAGGCCTGAGCACAGGGTCTTTGGGTCCCTGAAGTGTTCCCAGATCAAGGACGTGTTCCTGCTCCCATCCCATCCTCCAGGTACAAACAAGACTGCATCTGGAAAAGGATGTGCTTAATGGGCTCCTTTGGCGAAATGGTGCTGGTGTGGCACCAATATAAACAATTGACAGCCACTGGAAAGACACCGCTTGGGCATAGAATCACAGACCCACTGAACCCAAGACTCTGAAAGTGGAAAGGATTCCCTAAGGCCACCCTGACTCTGCATCTTTGGGTCTTTGATTCTACTTCAAAGCAAGAATGCAGTCTCTCATGCCTTCCCGAGTGCTCCTGTGCTCAGACTCTGTCCCCTCCCCTCCTAACAGTCATGCCGTAGACTACTTTCATTCCCAACTCCCCCTTCCTGTGCTCTTGGATTGGTCCCATCACCCCCACCATGGGAGATCTTCAGAACTGGATTCCATTAACGATTTCAAAAGATCAGAAGAATGCATGTAAAATATACATTAATATCTCTAAAATGTACATGGAGCGCACTACATAGTTAATTTACGCTTTTGAGCAAACTTTAACAGTGAAAGAGCTGTTGTCCAAAAATTTATGGACACAATCAAGAAGAGATTCCCTGCAATGGTCTGAAGAGATTTTAAAGTCTGATTTTTTTCGCCCTCTGCTCCTGAAACTAACAGTGACAGAAATGGATCTTTTAAATGCCGGAAATGGATCTTTGCCGTAGAGAAGTTGCATACACCCCAAAAAATATTTTAAAGTTTGGGATTATACATCAAATAAATCTGGTCCATTTTAGCTATACTGCCTCATTCTTTAAAAATTCTCAATATTCTGTAGACTTCTTTTCCCTGGATAGAAATGTATATTACGAAGATAGAATGTATATTATTCGTGAGCAAATAGATTATTATTATAGATTAGTTTTAAATGACATTTTTAAAAATGAGTTATCGAGGTAGTAACTTTTATTCCTAGGATGTCTCATTCAAAGGAAATGGTTTCAATCTGGATCGAGACCTGAGCAGATCCAATTCCATTTTAACCAAAGGATATTTATTTCTTTGCGGAAAAGCTCCTGCAAGACTGAAAATGAAAGTATATCCCACTTCATCGTGTCCCCACATTCACTTAGGAAAAAAATGGCTTTCCTCAGTCTTCTCTGATGGAATGAAACTGATTTGAAATTCACTTGCTGTTTATAAGCAGAAGGTTTTGCTGTGTTCAATCGGATCCCAAGGACACAAGAAGCAACTATCAAGTTACCCTTATTTGGAACCCAGTTAATGGGCAATGATGAAGCCTAGCCCAGAGCAAGGCCCCCGTCTCCCCACCTCCCGCCTTCTAGCGAAGGATGAGCCACAGCACGTCTTGATCTTACCGTCTCCCCTCGAGGGCCCCGGCTCCCAATGCCTCCCTTCTGTCCCGGCTCTCCAGGCTCACCCTACACAAAAGAAAATTTAAAAAATAAAAAAATAAAAAATAAAAAGCTGAGACAGCGGTGGTTCCAAGGCCAACTTAAAATGTGATTCTAAGCCATTCATGTTCTATGCAATGCTCATGGTAGGGTTGCTGCAAGCTGCTCCCTTCATCTTTTAGATTTTGATAAAAATGATTTTTTTTTTTTTTAAATCGCAGTGCTTGTGTGTACATGCCAGGAAAAGAATCCAGGAAAAGTCTGTGTTTGTCCCTTGCATTAGCATGGCATGGGGACATGCTGACGGGGAAGAGAGAAACAGAAACGGGGAAAGAAGCCAGGAAAGTCAGTGGGCATTGAATTCAGCAGGGAAACCCAACAACACCAGCAAGAGACGCAGAGACAAATGTGGATTCACATGAACACATTTCCTTTGTGGAGAAAATGCTGCCCTTCCAGACTGGTTCTGATAAATTGTGGTTTTCTTAAGGCTTACGGAAAGTCTGTTCTCAGACAGCCTTCATGTAACAAGCTGCCGTTATCCAAAACAGTCAGGCATCTGGGCCTCTTGGATAAGCTAAATATGGCCAGCAGAGCTCCGTGTGTGCACTGCCAGTGTCGAAAGGATGCGTGTGCAATGCAGCACAGAAGCTGTGCTAGGCGTCCCCAATCTGCTCGGATGGCTCTGAGGAGCCACAAACCACGCATGAATAGAATCAGGTCATCCACCTGCTGCTGGAGGGTTATGGCCATGAGATAGCCAAGCCACTGAGTACAGCCCACATGTTCCCTTGGGGTGGGGACAAGACAGGGATCCCACGGGCCAACCTGGCTGGCGACAGGGGAAGCTGGGTGCAAGCAAAGCAGGAGGGCACAGGGACAGGAGAGAGAGAGAGAGAGAGAGTGAGGCCACGGAGGGTCTGGCTGGGCTTGGGCCTCAGGAAATGAGTCCTACTTTTGTCAAGACGCACCTTTCTTCCCAGGGGACCGATCCTGCCACGCTCCCCAGGAACGCCTGTGGTCCCTCCGCCTCCCTGCAGCACGAGGAGAGAGGAGCGTGTCGATGAAACATTCACCCTGCAAGCCCAAGGGCCTGAACCCTGCCCTCCCCCGACCCCGCTGCACTCAGGGCCACGCACGGTGCTGGAGACCCAAATGCACGCGTGCACAGACACCACTTATGCAAACTGAAAGTATCACCTGATCGCTCAGCACCTGTTTCCCCGGAGGAACACATGCTGCTGTTACCAGTCACATACCCCGAGGCCCTGACCAGAGAGGACCAGCACCCGGATATTATGTGGCTTTGTTTCCCTGTCCATGCCTGCACACTGACCCCTGGGTACACAGGTGTGGAATCCTGTGTCCCTGTATCCACTGAGGGAGCAAATAAATAATGAAGAAACAGCTCTTCAAATGGAGCGCAGCCCCCAGAGCCCGGAAATGACCAGAACAAAGATGCCAACAACAGGGGGTAGCAGCTACTTGGCATTGGTGACCGTTTGAAGAGCTTCACCTCACCCCCACTCCACCGTAAGCTCTCGACCAACCAGAGCTTAAATGATGTGAACAGAACCACAGGAGCTTTGAAAATAGGGATTTCTCAGATTGCAGACCGGGGAAGGATGTCTAAGCGAACAGAGGTTCTCACAAAGTTTCTGCTTCACTGTCCGACCTTTTGTTCCTTTAAGGAGCAACAGGTCAGTTCTTTGCCAGTTTTCGGTCACTATGGTTTTCCATAACAAACGACAGGGGAGCTCCTGTGTCAGACAGGAGGGACGCCCGAGGGTGCAGCGCTGGGTGCTGGGTCCCCACTCAGCTCTGACACATTTCTGCTCATCGTCACCAACCACAGAGATGATGTTCATGCCTGTGGCCATGCAAGTATAAGGAGCAGCTTCTGTGTCAGACCTGAGGACGGGGAACGCCTCACACAAAACACCGAACCCCAAGGCAATGTCAAGGGGCCACCTGTGAAACAACTTGGCATTAGCGGAGAATGTGGGCAGATTGAGTTAGATCTTAAGTGGGTCTAATCCTCAGACTTTGGAGATGCAGGGCGGCCCCTCTGTGCTCACCACCCAGCTGGGCCCTGTTTGGAAGGAGCAGCACTAGGATTTAGAAACCGCCGGAGGAGCACCCGGGTGGCTCAGCAGTTGAGCATCTGCCTTGGAGTTCCAGGATCGAGTCCCACATCAGGGTCCCTGCAAGGAGCCTGCTTCTCCCTCTGCCTGTGTCTCTACCTGTCTCTTTCTGTCTCTTTATGAATAAATAAATACAATCTTTGGAAAAAAAAAGAAAGAAAGAAAAGAAGCCCCCAGAGCACCAAGCAACAGTGTCTCTTACTTCTTCGGGGAGACTGGCCAGTCGCCGTGAGGACCGAGGCTGACTCAGGGTGTGTGTTGCCAGGGATGAGGCGAGGGGGAGTCTATCTACAGTGACACCATCCACGGGACCTCAGCCTGTGCAGGCCCTGGCTCTCTGCTTAGCTAAAGACAGGGGTGCGATCGAACCGACTTACCCGAGGCCCAGAAATGCCTTGTTCACCGATCAGCCCTGGAGGACCTGTGGGACCAGGTGGACCCTGAAGAGATAAAATGCCAACGTAAGTGCTGTGTGGAGGTGGCGCTCCATGAGGAAGCTCACTCAGGGTGACACCTGCACATGGCACAGAGCCCAGAGCCCCGCTCTTTTTGGCGCAGCCAGAAAGCCCGCTGGAGACCACGCTCCTGTCTCAGCTGTTAACAGCAGCTCCAACCCAGGACACAAATGGGGAAGTTAATTAAAAAAAAAAAAAATACAAGGAACAAGGGGCGCCTGGGTGACTCAGTCAGTTCAGCGACCAACTCTTGATTTCAGCTCAGGTCCCGATCTGAGTCATGACATGGAGCTCCGCGTCAGGCTCCGTGCTCAGTGCGGAGTCTGCTTCAGTCTCTCTCTGTCTTCCTCTCCCTCTGCTCCTCCCCTCCTCACTCCTTCTCCCTTTCTCTCTTTCTTTCTCTCTTTCTCTTTGTCTCTCTCTAACATAAAGAAATAAAAATCTTTTAAAAAATTACGAGGAACAAGGGTTGAAACAAAAGCTTGTACACAGATGTCCCCGGCAGCACCATTCACAATTTCCAAAAGGTGGAAAGAGTCTGAGTGTCCACCAGCCGACGACTGGGTAAACAGATTGTGGTCTGTCCACGCCGTGGAATATTCCCCAGCCATCGAAAGGAAGGAAGCGCAGACACACACCACTACGTGGATGAAACTCCAAAGCATGATGCTCAGTGGAGGAGGCCAGACACAAGAGGCCGTATATTGTGTGACTGTGTTTACATGAAATTTCCAGAAGAGACAAACCCACAGAGACAGAAGGGAAATGAGTGGTTCCCAGGAGCCGAGGGAGGGGAGATGGGAGTGACTGCGTAACGGGTAAGGGGCTCCTCTGGGGAAGGTGGACACGTGTAGAGCTCAGGGTCACAGCATTGCCAATGGACTATCTGCCATGGAACGGTTCGCTTCACGATGATTAGTTTTGCATCCGATTTTGTAAAATTGACTCTCACCTCATTTAAAGACAAGCAACTAAGCATCCGGGAAACATCACAAGGCATGCAGCCACACCTTGGGCGGGGGTGGTGGGGGTGGGGGTGGGGTTACTGACCTGCGCACCTCGGGCCCCCTGCTCTCCCGCGGAGCCCGGCTGGCCCGGGCCGCCCTTGTTGCCCTTGGAAACAAAAGAAGATGGAGGGGGTGTCAGGATGGTTTTCACCAATGTCAGCCATCTGCTCTACAGTCACACCTGGACAAGGCGACAGGAGAACAGCCCTATGGGGTGGGGGTGGGGGGGTGCGGAGGCCATGGAGGAGGCGGCTCCGGGACGAGACGTTGGGCAGGTACAGCGGTGTCTCTCTGCACTCTTAGGATGGTTTTCCACTCTTTTCACCCTCTGCTCAAGATGGCTTTGGAAAACAAGTTTTGTTTTTTTGTTTTGTTTTGTTTTTTTCATCCAAACCTGTCTTGCCCAGGTGAGCAGATGGACACAGGAAGATGCTGAGACTGGTCAATGACCTGACAAGTGGGCCCATCCGGGATAAGGGATGCCGGACATCGCCTCCTCCATCTCTCGCCTTCGCTTTTGGTCCCTGTCCCCATGGCCCCTTGGTCTCACAAGCCGTTTAGAAGAGCCTCACGTTAAGGAATTGGTAGAGAAGGTGGCTGCAGCTGATCGAGCGCCACGCCTCGCTGGCAAAGGGACAGGGTACATGGGGAGTCATGATGTGATGCTGGGAAAGAGGCACCAAGTTAGAGACCTACCTTCGTTCCTGCTGGTCCCCTTCGGCCAAAGCCACCCTGTGGAGAAGTCACAGAAAGTGAGAGGGAGCCTGGGGACGGAGCCGCTGTGCACCTGGCCGGCCCCGAGCAGACGTGCACGCGCCACCCTTCCTCCTGCCCTCATCTCCGCGAGCTTTTGCTTCCGTGCTGCCCTGTTCACCACCCAGATGGAAGCTTTCAGAGTGACTCCAGACCTGCCAAGCAAAACAATGACTCGTTCTGGCTGGATGATCCCAGCCAGTCTCACACAAGGATGTGAAATGGTAATGTCAACCTGTCTGCTTTACGACCGAGTTCCTAACTGCAGGGCGAAGTCATGAAATATGTTCATTCTCGTGGAAGGGAGTCCCAAGCTCTCCAGATGCTCCCGGCCAAATATAACACATAGTTGGTTAAGTAAAGTATTGGGATTGTGCATATGTGGACCTAAAAGCCCAACTGTGCTTAGTCTGGGCTCATGACTTGGCAACGTCTCCCTCGATGTTCTAGAAGTGACCCTTAATTCAAATAAACGTGGACCTGCTGCATTAAGTCATCCTTTAATCCCAATTTTGTGATGCTTCCTCTCCAGAGCAAAGGTTCAGGATCGGAACTCACGGAGGTCCTGGGTGTATCTTTGCGAGGTAAGGGCTGGTATTCTGGAGACTGTAACACAATAGTTCTGTTACGGGCTTGACGCATCTGCTGCATCAACCAAAGAAACACACTCTTCACTCCCAATGGACAGGCCCAGAGATTTTCTGGGGTGACGGCTTTGCCATTATTCACTGTGATGGCAGCTTCTTTAAGGGAAGACCTTGGCCTCCTATGGATGACACATGGACAAGTGGAGGGGGAAGGGACGGGCCAGGCCACTCCTTCAGAGTAAACAATCTGGCTGGCCTCCCCCAACCCCGGCGAGGGGACATCCTAGAGTATGACTAGAGGCCACCAGTGCTGGATGACGTACAACTGAGGCCAGAGACAGCCTGCAGAAGCCTGAGTGGTAGACTGAGGCATGAGGTAAGGACACAGGTCACCCTGGCATGAGCCTGGCACAGTGAGGTCCTAAGGGAAGGAGGAGGAAGCTGACAACCAGGCCTTCCCCGGCCATCAAGGGAAGAGTCTATGAGAGCCCTTGACCCCGTATCAACTTCAAACCCAAGTGTCTACCTTGCATGTAGAAATCAAACAAATTGGCTGCATGGCTCTATTAATAATCATTTCATGAAAACCAGGTTTGGCTCCCCTCACGACCGGAGCCGTCAGCACATCATGACAGACAATAGAGTATTTCCTCATCGCTTCGTCATCACACAGCTCCTCGGCATTATTCAAATATAATCCTCAGAACATTTAAGACAGCATCTTCAAATTTTGCTTGCCTCTGAATTATAAAAGCATAACCTAAAAGATTATGCCTAGGGGCACCTGGGTGGCTCAGTGGATGAAGCGTCTGCCCTCGGCTCGGATCATGATCTCGGGGGTCCTGAGATCGAGCTTCGCGTTGGGGTCCCTGCTCTTCGGGGAGCCTGCTTCTCCTCCTCCCTCCACCCCTACCCTTGCTTGTGCTCTCTCTTGCTCTCTCTCAAATAAATAAAGGCTTTAAAAATAATAATAAATAATAAATAAATAAATGTGCCCAAGGCATATCATGCCATCATGAGTAAGAGTCACTCCTCCCCAAAAGCGCCCAGTGCAGAGCACACGGCTGATGGTGCCACCACCGGTCCAGCTCCCAATGCGAGGCTGGCACCAGGGAACAGGCGGAGGTGCTGTTGTTGGCTACGCAGCCCAGCCCGGGGTGCTGTGCTGTGCCGCCCGCTGAGCAGAGCCACCCTGACGGCCCCTGAAGATTTATCCGCCTCCAGACCGCTCCTCCCCGAGCAGGGACTCTCTCCCCGCTTCCAGAGCCGAGCTCTGGGTACCCCACCCCACCCCCCCGCCCGGGCCCAGAGCTTGTGTACATAGCTTTGGCTTCAGCCTTCCGCAAGCCTCAGAGAACCTGCATGCAACGTGCCGTCTGGCAGCAGACATTTGTGAAATGTCTTGAAAAAGCAGCTGCAAGATGCGATTCACGAGAAAACAGAATCCGGTTCCGTTGCTTGAACTACAGCAGCACCGACCAACCAACCAACCATTATGACGCCAACACGTACACGACCCGTCGGCCCTCCTCCCCCTAACGCCCTCATTCCCCTCTGTACTCCTGCTTCAGTTTGGATTTTAAAAATATTTAGTGGGATTAAAACCTAGCCAAATACGTGAAAGCAGCGAAGGCATCGCTTTTAAAAGCCTCTGTTGGATGCTGTGCTTTGGACAAGAGGCAAGGAGAACCCCGGGGCGGGAGGAGGGATGGGGCACAGAACAAATGGTGAGCATGAAACACGTCCATAAGCACCAAGATTTGGGTGACAGCAGTTTCAAGAATCCCTTTAAAGTCCCTAAATATAAAGCTGCTGAGTAACTCTGCCCCAGAGCGCGTTGGTGGGCCACTCAGGCGGCGGCACTTGCTCAATCTCCCCATGGAAGCCCCCAAGCCCCAAGATGCACTCACTTCCTTCCCGGGGTCTCCAGGACTTCCAGACACCCCGTCTCTCCCAGGGAGACCCTGATGGGAGGAAAAATCGGTGTAAGATTCTCAGCTGCAAAGAAGACCATCAAACTCTGCACACTGCACCAGAGGCCGTGGGGAAGGGCGCACACACACAGGGTGGTGGGCTGCTTGGGGGGACCCCTGAGACGTGGGCCGTGCCCGGCTTCGGAAGCCTCTGGCTTCACAAGCACTTTTCACTGATATCTAAGGGGAACAAATTCTGCAGGTAAGTAGCAGTTGCTCCCACTCCCTGTTGGAGACTCCCTTCACCAAGGGGTCTGCACCCCGCGCGTGGGCCCCACAGCCTTGAAGACCACCTCCGTGGCCTCTGCGGCGGCGGTGGGCATGCGGGGAGGGGGCCAAGCACTCAGCCAAGGGGGTCTGGGATTGCAGGGTGTCGTACCATGGGGCCGATGTCTCCAGTTTCTCCTTTAGGTCCTCTCTGCTGACTGTCCCGTCCTGAGTCACCCTGCAAACAACACAGGTCAGGGACATGAGCTGCATGTGCAAGCAAAGGATGCTTTCAGTTCACTTTAGGGAAAGAGATGGAAAAGAAAGGCTTGTGGCTTCTCTCGTTCTGTGACTCTATAAAACCCCATGCCAGGCCAGCCTCCTCTCCTCCGGGCCAGAACCAGGCAAGAGTGACCCTGGGGGATCATCCTTCTCACTGAGGAAGGGCCACCGCCCACCGTCCAGGGCCAAGAGTGGTTGGTGACCCCATGGGCAGGCTGTGGGTCGTGGGTGGGATATGGCCGAGGGGCGGCCCCTCAGGGTCTGACGTGTTGGTCACCCCTAATACTTTCCTGACCACTCAGTCCAGCTGGATGAAAGCGCCCTGAGGCCACCTTTTAGGGATACTTCTGAGGTCTTTGTAGGAAAGGCCCTGCAAACACTTTATCTCTGCTGGTAGAGAGCAAACACATCTCCAAAATTGTAGGAAGAGGACAAACCATGTGTGTTACCAACACATGTTAAGGCCATTTCAGAATTCTGGTTTAAAATTCTTCCCTTCAACCCACGTCGCCGAAACCCTCTTCCCCGAGACACGGGTCTCACGCTGCGGGTGAGGACGTCCCCTTACCGGGTCACCTCGAAAGCCAACGTCTCCTCTCTCTCCTTTGACCCCTTTAGGTCCTTTGTCACCCTAAATAAAAAGCCCGAGCGGAGACAAAAATTAGGTAGGGTTTCCAATTTGTATGTCACCCTTAAAATCACGTACTTTAGGTCGTAAATCTTTAACAGGATAGCATTTCCCATTTGCGCATTTACAGAAAGGTAAAATCACTTCCAGATATTTCTGATTTGTTCTGGTAATCCCAAATATTTACTGGGACCTATTCTGTACCAGACACCGGGGGTTTATTTAAACAGATCACACTCAGCTCGTGCCCTATGAGACATACCCTTCAAACAAACAAAAATATATGATGTAATTGTCACAGGTGATAGAGGACAGAGTGGATGCCAACCCCGGAGGACATCAGAGAAGGCTGCCTGGAGGAAGCAGTCTTCACAGACATGAATTAAACAAGTATGTATTCCTTAGGTAAAATGTTTCTAGTTTTTCCATCATGACAACGCTATGGAAACATACTTACCCTTCTGCCCGGATTCCCTTTCTCTCCGGAAGACCCGGGCAATCCTTTGTCTCCCTGTCAAAGACAATGAGAAAACGTCACCCCCGGCACAATTTCCACCGTAGCCCGAGCTAGGAGCAGCCGGGATGTTCAGGATGAGGACACGGTGTGGACTCCGAGCGCGAAGTCACTTACGTCTTCACCGTCGAGACCGTCCAGCCCGATTTCTCCTAATTCGCCCTGCGGGGAAAGCAAGACACACGGTGAGAAAGGAAAACCCACAGATCCTGAGAATGCGATCAATTTATAAAAAGCTAAAACAAAGCATAGGTACCTTCTCTCCTGGGAATCCGCGAGAGCCCTGGAAGGCAGGGGAAAGGGGGAAGATTAGGTCCTCCCTGGAGGCCACAGAGAAAGGCGGGGGGAGGGGGGGAATCCCTCCTCGACACCTGGATCTGAAATCCAGTGCTCTCAGGACTCATCTGTCTACACTGCCCTCTCTCCATCCCGGCGGGGTGGGGTCGGGGGGATCCTGAAGCTAATTTCCCTGGGCCTGAGCACCTGCTGCTCTAGGCTCCCTGGGCAGGAGGGCACCAGGCTCCAAGGTCCCTTTGTGACTTTACGGCCCGGTGGCCTCTTACCTTCAGCACCTGCTTTCAAACATCAGCAAACGGAGGAGACAGCACCTCCAAGCACTTCCCACAAGGAACCTTCCAGCGTGTGCCTGGCACCCTGGCCCCCCAACACTTCTCTGGCTCCTCTCGGGGCCCGGGGCTAGAGGCACAGGCCACCGGCCCTTCCCCCACCTGGCCTCGTGACCGCCCCCTGACTTCCTCAGGCTCCCTGCCCGCGGCAGCCTGGGCTGCTGGACCCGCCAGACCTTGGACCCGGCCTGCAGTTGGAGCCCCTGGCTGCTGAGGCCTCCGGGGCCTTCTTCCCCAGGGAAGCATTTGGGGACAGCGTCTCACTTCTGCACGTGCCACTGAACGCCTCTGCCTGCTGGGGCCCTGGTGCTGTGGTCACACACATGCACACACATACACACACACACGCACACACACACACACCCTGTACCTTTATTCCTCTCTGCCCGGGGCAGCCCTGGAAACCTTGAGTGCCGTTCACGCCAGGAGGACCGCGCTCACCCTGCCGGGAGAGACAAAGCCATTTACAGGTTGGAGCTCCTTGTCACCATGCCTCCACTGAGTTCGCTTCACCAGGAGAGGCGTTTTCTAGAAAGTAGATTTCCCCGGCAGGGATGCTGTTCGATCCTGGTCAAGCCTTCGGCACCCCTGCACCCCCAGCCCTGGGAGGTTCCCACCCCTTGAGGGAGTGGGCCCTGGAAGGTCTGCGGCTCAGAAGGTACTTCCCTGGAGGACCAAGGATGGGCAGGCCTCTGGGTACCAGGTGCTAGGAGAACCCTGGGCCTGATGGCTCCTGCACACCGTCCCTGGTTCCTAGCTCCCCAGAGGGTCCCGGGGTTGGCACTGCCTGCTGGGACCCCATGACTTCATCTGCTGTCCACCGGCCTTGTCCCCCGATCTCAGGGCTGGGCCTCTTTCTAGTGTCCCCAAGCCTCTCAGACCTCATCTGTCCCAGGACCTGCTTCCCGAGCCCCCAGCTGCACCCTTAGGTCACCCAAGTCGGCAAACCTCCCTTAAAGGCCGTAACCCCGACAACAGCCTGATTAGGCTCCCTCCGCCCTGCCCCAGCTCACTCCCGTCTCTGCTTGGACTGGACATCTGCATTTGCTGGACCCCAGGCATGGCCTATTTGGTGTCCCCCGGCCTCAGAGGCCATCGAGTCTCTCCCTCTGAAATAGAACGAGGAAGAGCCCTGCACAGCACGTCCACGTGTGTCACGTCCAGTCATCCCCCTGTGCCCTGTGCCCCACAGCGTAGAGATCTGAGTTGTCACAGAAGTCAGAAACGAAGGTTTTCCTGGTAGGAAAATCACTGGAAATGCAACAGATCATGAGCCCCACAATTCAACCCCAATGTGTGAGGAACAAAGAGGGAAGACAAGCTTAAAGAACAAATCATCTTGTACTTACGGGTCCACCCTCGTCGCCAGGATAACCTCGATAGCCATCTTCCCCGGGAATACCCTAAAACAGAAAGAGTGATTCCTCGGTGAAAGCCTCTAGTTTTCTTTGTTCTACCTTCAAGCATCTCCCCGACCCCGTTCCTTTGATAGAGCAGTGCCACCACTTAGCACGGCGTTAGCTGTTCCCTTGAACTTGGGCTTCCATTCATCATTCCAGCGCCATTCATCTATCAGGATCTTGAAGGCTCTCAAAATCCTGTCCGCTTCCTTTAACTTAGATGCAAAGGCTAAGATTCCCTGCTGACCCTCCGCGGAGAGGCTGCCAGTACGTGATGCCCACCGATATGAACATTATTTCATAAAATGAAGAACCAAAGCACTAAAGAACAGATCCCCTCTTCCTGAGGAAAGAAAGAAGGCGGCGGGCATCCAGTGTCCCTCAGGCCTCCTGTTGCAGGGACTCTGCTGAGAGCTGGCCCCAGGTGTAAGAGGCACAGCCACCTTACCTTTGGCCCGATGCTGCCAATGGGCCCGCGGTCTCCTCTTTGCCCGGAGCATTTGCAGGGAACTCCGCAGCAAGCTTTCTCAGCGATGTTGTCCTACCAAGAAGAAAAGAAAGTTCAAGTCCTAACAAATGCCAAGAAAAAAAAAAAAAAAAAGCATATATAGGCCATGAAGGGAAAAAAAAAATCTGATGTGCGTGGATTCCACAGTGAGAGGTGAAGCTCTGCCCACGTGGCCCTCCCTCTGAAACGGGCCCAGCAGTCAGATGGCAGTGGGAAGTCACACACGGGGACGTGAAGAGCCACCAAAGTAAAATAGATCTTATTCATGGCATCACTTTGGGCTGGGCCTTATTTCTAAAAGTTTCCAATGTCCATCTTCAAATTTCACACATTAAGCATGAGAGACATATTTTCAAACTCTAAAGAGCAAGACCTAAGAAGCAAGTCGCATATGGCCCGGATGGAAGGATCCCCCAAATCTCCTCAGAACCATGGTCAGAGCACAGACCAGGGTGCCAGGACGGAGGAAAATAGGGAAGAGCCACATGTGGGGCAAACACAAGTGGTCCCTGCCACCACCCTGGGTCACCAAGGAGGCCACACTCAGCAGACACCCTCGATGGTCCCTTCCCATCCGAGCCCCTGACTTTACGGGGAGAGTGCATGCCCAAGAAACATTTCCAGCTGCTACACTCATGGTGGTCAAACACTTTCCTTACAGTGGGCTTCTCAGAGTTTTCACTTTCTTCCACGTTCCAGATGTGTCAACTAACACAACCTCCTACCACCCAATTAAAAAAAAAAAAATTCTAATTCCAGCCTTGGGAAGAATGCAAGAGCGAAAAAGGGACATTCAATTCATCCCACGGCCTGCTATTGCCACCAGCAAACAGTCCCTGAGTTGACCACTCAGCCCCACGTCCCCCAAAGGCCCACCCACTGCCAACCCTGGAGCTAGCATCTGCAGCCAAGAGAGGCTGAACCCAAGCATTAGGAAGCCTCAGGGATCCCCTCCACCTGCTCCAAAGGAAACTAGGAGAGAGGCCATGGAGATGCTTCTCTGCCCAGAAATGATCTCTCTTCTCCTGCGTTGCCTTGTTTTCTCATGCAAGCTTTCTGATGCTGACAACCTGATTCCCATTTGCGGACAGTCACTCTGATGTTTTGCCTTCCCGACAGTCTTATGAAGGGCAAAATGCTCGCAAAAGGGAACTGAGGAAATCGCCGGGTGATGCCACCAGCGTACCCAGAGAACCACTGTCCCGCTGGCCACTTTCCCAGCTCTTGGGTACCTCCGGTCCGAGGGCTCACACACAGGATGGCAACAAGGAGGTCCCTCCCAGGTGAATTAAACAACTTGAATGATTGAGTGACCCACCCAAAGGGCCCCTCTGCCATTCATCTGGCAAAAAAATAAAATAAAGTGCCTTCGTTATCTTAAGGTGACAAAGAACTTGGTATCTAGACCAGTTTGTGCGTAGAGACATAAAAACTCACGAGCTGCTCTGCTAGTTCATAATCGAGGTCCAGCAAGTTAAGCCTCAGGGGCCTGTTGTATAGGAAGCCTCGCCCGAACTCCAACTGCATCAGCTGCTCCAAGTTGGCTACACGTTCAAGGCCCACGAGGATAAGAGCCTGGACACCTGCGCGGAGAGGCACATTCAGTGCAGCTTGCCTGGCCCTCCACAGCCACCACCTCTTTGCCCTCCTGACTTTTTATTTTATTTTATTTTTTTTAAAGATTTATTTTTATTTATTTATTTATGATAGACATAGAGAGAGAGAGAGAGAGAGGCAGAGACACAGGCAGAGGGAGAAGCAGGCTCCATGCCGGGAGCCCGACGCAGGACTCGATCACAGGACCCCAGGATCGCGCCCTGGGCCAAAGGCAGGCACGAAACTGCTGAGCCACCCAGGGATCCCCCCTGACTTTTTATTTTAAAAGAAGACTTCAGTGTAAAATGTGGCCTTTACCTAAGACATATTGAATCAAACTAGTTAGCCACTCTGAAGGGTCAAGATCCTGGAAATTTTGACACCTCTGAGCAATTGCTCCAGCTACATAGCTAAACTCATCAGTAGAAATACAGGAAGTGACATCATGAAACACATTCATACAGAAATTCTCAAACTCTGGCCTTGTGAAACATGGGGGTGCTGTGGGAAGAGCTGAGATGCACACCTCCCAAACCAGTTGAGTCACAGTCTCATCTTCTTCGCTCAGGAAAAGCCAGCTAAGTCATAGAACATTCTTAGGATAAATTTTGCTTCTGTAAACCTCTGGTGTTGGCATTCACTTTCTGCCAGTGCTATGAATTCCAAAGGAAACGAATATCCAGATATTATATCTGATAATAGGCATCCCTGTTTATCTAATTGCCCTAAATTTGGAAAATCTATGTTCATTATTTGGTGTGTAGTAGAGCATATTTTTGCTTAAAAGTATGGTATTTGTGAGCTGTGATCAAAACTACATATTCTTTTGCAAAAGCATGCCTGTGTCAGGACTTGCTGATAAAGCCATCTGTGGTACGAGGGGAACCCCGATAGCACCAGGCAGGTGTCAGAGGGCCAGGCTGCAGGGAGGATGCCCCAAGGATCCCCCAGAGGACTCTAGCTGGGTAGTGTCCCTGCCTCACCCAGGCCAACTTCTCACATTTAGAAAGCCCACGACCTACCTTCTTGTCGGAGTTCCTCAGATGCCTTTTGTAAATCAGCCAGATTTCCATCCACTCCATCCGTAAAATGAATGACCACCTGGAAAAAAAAAAAAAAAGATGTGTCAAACCCCAACCAAAATTAGAAACATCAGACTTCCAGCAGGGAGACCAGTCCATTCAAATCCTCCATCTTAGAGTCGAGGACACCGGGGACCAACAATAAGAAACAGTCATCCTCAGTTTATAGCTCTTTGATACTGTGCAATAAGTGAGGGATAAAATAAAGGGGGATACTGTAGTGCTTGATTTACTAAAAAAAACAAAAAAAAAAACAAAAAAAAAACCCTCAGAATAAAAATAAAAACAGTTTATCTCATTTTCCTATTTATGTGATGTAGTTTCTAGAAATTGTGTGAGTGTGTGTCTGTGGGTGTGTTATGGGCTGAAGTATGTCCCTCCAAATATCAGCTGTTGAAGCCTTCACCTTCAATACCTCAGAAGATAACTATATGTGGCGATAGGGCTTTTAAAGGGTCCTTAAATTCAGTGAGGTCATTGCGGTGGGCTCTAACCCAGTGTGACTGGTCTACGGAGAAGAGATTGGGACACAGACACACCCAGAGGGAAGATGGTACACAGACAGAAGGAGAAGGTGGCCGCCTGCAAGCCAAGGAGAGAGGCCTCCGAAGAAGCCAACCCAGCAGACACTCTGGTCTCAGACTTTCAGTGTCTCCAGAACTGTGACAATCAATTTCTGTTGTTTCTACTGTTTCAGACACCCAGCCTATACACATGGAGAGAAAGAGAGGGAAACAGAAACCATGATGTACTTAAGGGGTTGGACTATAATTCAACATGAATTAATCATAACTTCAACTCAGTCAAGCTTACTTACTGATTTCCAGGATTTTTTTTTTAGAGCATTAGTAAAACTACTACAATGAGGAAGATAATTACCTTTCAGACTATTATGATCAGCTGACGGTAAGGCACTTTTTTATTTTTTGGGCACTGCCAACCCCATCAAACGGGAAGCGTGTTCATAGAAGAACACTTTGGGAAAAGGGGCTTCTGGACATAGAGGTGTGCCTCCTGACCACTAGAAGTCCAGAAACTGCATGGGAAGCTGAAAGAGGGAGAAGCCCATGCTCACCTTTACATTGTCTGCTGAAGACTGTCTGAACTTGTTCTGATAGACCTTCAGTGTGTCTGCAGTGAGGACATAGGGGTGCTGGTTGCGCATGTTCCGGAACTTCTCAAACAGTTCTGGCTGGTACTCGGCAAAGTCAAAGGCCTCCACGGGACCTGAGGGTGTGTTGGCCACCACCGACACCCGCACGGTGGGCATCTGGCTGCCGCTGCAGCTGATTCTTTGCATCTGGCTGATTCTATTCAAGATGGCATCCATCTTGGACTCAAGGCCCTTCTGGGTCACAAAGACATTTTGATCCCTTGATCCGTCGAACCCCAGAATCACATCCAGATTACAGACTGCAAAAGGGAAAGTAGGCAATGAGCTCTAGGTTGAGGTGGCTGAGATGAGTCCAATACACAGGCACGGCCCCCAGATGGGGACCAGGCATCGTGCTCAAGGGCAAAGTGAGATCCTCTATGTATGGGCTTAGAGAAGCAATTTGGTCTGCCTCTCTCTCAAGGCACGCCAGAGCTGACTCTTAGGAACTGAGAGTGTAGACCATTTCAATGTGTTTGCTTTTCTGGGGTATTTGTCAGTTTTGGCCTGCAATACAGTTGGTGTGCACGTGCACCCCAAGATTGTACTTGGAATTAAACGCGCTTGAGAACTCGACTACTCTTTTCTCAAATAGTTGATCTAATAAACCTATCAACAGAAACAGGGATCGATTACTCTGAATTATTTGGGAGATCCAAGAATAGAGGGAAAAAGTAAATCTTGTAAGAGCAAGAAAATACAGACTTCCACTCTTACCCCAAAATATAACATATCCTTATTGTTAACAGGGGCCAGGCGGTTGCCAGGACCCAACCCACGTGGATATAAGGAAAATGACTGAAGCAACCAAAGGCTCAAGGACCCCACGGGCCAGCACCAGGCACGTAAATAACCAAACAGGTCCTAAATGTTGGCACAACAGGATGAAAATGTACGTATAAGGGGATTGGTTACCTTTGGAAATATCGGTCACACCCGGACATAAGGTTTCATGCATTGCATCGTGCAGAGTTTCCAGAACTTGCTCACTCAATTCAGACAGCTCCTGGACGTTCCCCACTCGGAACGCTGTAGCACTGTTGGACGCTATTTTCCCAACCTCCTCTGAGTCGATGTTCTTCACACCCACGGCAAACACTTTGACACCCTTCTGGGTGAGTGCCAGGCTGGCCTCCTGGGCATCCTCCACCGACTTTCCACCCGTGATCACAAACGCTATCTGAGGGACCCTCTGATCCAGGCGGCTGCCCGCCTCCGGCACGAAGTGATTCAGCCTCAGGTGCTCGATGCCCACCTTGGTATTTGCGTGTCTCCCCCCTTTGTAGACAACTTTGTTGATGGCATCAATAATCTGCTGCTTGGTGGAAAAGTCCTTCAGGAAGAACTCGTCAGTGGGGTCAGAGTTGTACTGGACCAGCCCCACTTGGATGGAGTCACCCCCCTCATACAGCGTGTCCACAATTTCAGACACAAAACGGAGCACTTCCTGGAAACTGTCCCTCCTGAAATTGATGGAGCCATCCAATAGGAACACAACATCTGCTTTCTTTTTCTCTGAAAGTGATTGAAATGCAAATGAGGAGAAATTTGGTTTCCATATCCATAACAAATATACAAAGTGTAAAATAGCTGGAATGATGCTAAAAATGCTGTGACTTATTCACAGCAAATACCTTTGCTTTATTCCATGCCTCTATGGTTCCCAAATTCACAGCCACTATTTTGCTAAGAACAAGAAGATAAATGACAAACCATCTGAATGAAAAGATAAGAGACAGTAGGACTTGGGGAAACTGAGAATTCAGTCTGATTATCCCACACAAAATGGTATCATGCCACAGATTCAACGATCCAAAAACTCAGATGTTTTAGGAAATGCCACTAAGCACTTCCCTTCTGGTTAAAAATAAACAATGATGTCTGACAGGAGTTGAAGGAAATGTGCCAGAGGCAGATCAAAAAAGGGGTGGGGGAAACAGATTGGAAAATGGGAAGCAGACCCCGTACACCTTTGGAAGATCGCCTGCCATCAGGCTAAGAGCTTCGTGGAAGCCTGCCAAAAGTCAATCACATTTGGGGGTAATTTCCTAATTATAATCAATCCATCAAGACTGGAGTAAAAGAGGAGCATGGATTAGCCAGTCTCAGATTCTGTCCTTTTCTGAGAGCCAACGAATCTAGAGTTAACCCTCAATGCACCTTCATAGGAACTTTCAGTGAGGTTCTAACTAGTCTCAGAGAAGCCTCTGGAGGAATCAATGACCATGTTCTCTGGGATATGTTTCCTTTTACAGTTTCAACTGAATCATTTTTCCAGTATTTAGTTTCTAATATTATGTGCAGCAACAACCTTAACAGATGAAAATTATTAAGATAAATACTAACTATATTTTTTCAATGAAAGGATAATTGATGTCACGCTCTGTAGTTACAGGTCACGCAAGTCATACCTGGCCGTGAGGGAGAAGGTGTGTCCACTCCTGGAGGTGCAGGCGTGACCCCAGAGGGCCCAAAGGCGTGCATGACCCTGTCTTCTATGTTGGGGAGCTCTCTGAACTCTCGCACCGTGAAGACCAGTCTGGGGTTGTTGGTGATGGTCTGCAGCTCTGCTCTGTCGATATTTCGGTTTCCTACTCCTAAACTCACAATCCCTGAGGAGCTGATCACCTGCGAAAACCTGGAAGTATCATCCTGGGATTTTCCACCCAGAAACAGAACCAGGTGTTGGGGCACCCCGTCTTCTATCCGGCTCCCAGCAGACTTGACAAAGAGATTTCTTGCCACAAATTCCAGAGCTTTGCCAGTGTTCAGTGGGGACCCCCCTCTGTGCCTCAGCTGACGCAAAGCATTGATCACGGAAGCCTGAGATTTATGGGTCTTCAGGTAAAATACTGGGAAGACCTCATTGCTGAACTGTACAGCCCCAATCCTCACTTTATTGGGGCCAATGTTGAGTCTGCGAACAATCTTGATAACAAAGTCCCGAATATATGCAATGTCATCAGGCTTGACGCTGTCAGAGCTATCGATTAGGAAGATAATGTCTGCTGCATCACTCTCAATACCTGTGGATAGAAAGAAAAGAAGAGGAAAACTTGGGACACAAATGGAGTCATTATTTGGTTTTATTTCTGCTTTCATTTCTGAACTTTGCCTTATACGGCACCACAATATCAATTAACATTAAAATTATAAGCTGATGTGTCTGTGTTTATCTCTTGAGCTTTTTAAATATAATCACTAAAAGTTGAGCCTTTTCTCACCAAAATCATTTCTGCTTTTTGAACTATTCGAAGTTGTCCAAAACTTTCTCTTTCTAAGTTTACTCTAGTTTCATTTTGGCTTTGCGGTCTGGGTTACAACTAGTTTTTAAAAAATGTAAACAGCATTTAGAAACTGGATTATCAGAATCTACAGAATCATGAGCTGTTACTACCAAAAGGGATCAAGATCACCCAGAATAACATCTTTGGTATACAAAAAGAGAGAGACAACTGACGTCAGAGGTCCTCTGTCTGAGGCCGCCACGTAGGTAGTGACACCTAGAGAATGCCAACTCTCTCCTAGTGCACCTCGACAGCTGCCCAGGTGTTTGACTCATGGAATTTCCTCCTGCCCACATATCCCTAGCATTTATACAATTTGTTTTATTTTCACTGTTATTTCCCCTGTTTTCTTTATATGAGTCCACTTTTAACTACAAAATTAATCAAAAAGTCTTGAGAAAGATGAACCATGTTTTCCTTTTAGTTAGGATTCTAGGTACTTCTTGGATACCATTTTTGGGTTTTTTTGTTTTTTTTTTTTAAAGATTCATTTATTTATTTATGATAGACAGAGAGAGAGAGGCAGAGGCACAGGAGGAGGGAGAAGCAGGCTCCATGCTGGGAGCCCGATGTGGGACTCGATCCCGGGACTCCAGGATCGCGCCCTGGGCCAAAGGCAGGCGCTAAACCACTGAGCCACCCAGGGATCCCCCCAGATACCATTTTGTTGAGCTACTCATATGTTGCCACTCAACAAATTCAGCCTCTTTTGCCTCATCAATCACCAGGCTACTTATAATGGAAACACAGCACAGCAAAAGCTGAGCAAGTCATGGAACTGAGCCATTAATACTGAGAAAGACAAGAAACTGGCCCATCACACACAGCCAGGCCTTGGGTTCTCTTGTAGAACACAAAAGATTTCACACAACATCAGCATCAGAATCATACACATACAGACAAAAACGAAGACAAAAATAACTAAACACCTGCCACCCTAGCTAATACGAATGACTTCTGCTTCTTTACCAGTTACAGTGTTAGCCGTAAGATGTAGAAAGATAACTAATCAGAATTATTTTCAGGCCAAATTGCCATTTCCTTAAGCCTTCCACAAAATTGTCCACCACAAGCTCAAATCCTATCCTTTCTAACACCCTCTCCCTAAGATGCTCTATGGTTCACCATCGGGTACATCCACCCTTCTTGCAACAAGCAATAGACACAAATGGTTCAATAGCAGTGTCCCTTTATTTTAATTTAACTTATCATGAGTACCATGGATCTCTGAACCTGTTATGTTTTTATATATATTTTTAAAAATGCCTCAGAGAACAACAAAAAATACCCCATCTTACCTGGAGAAGGATAGCGAGTGCTGGCCAGGATCTGCTGTATCTGCTCTGAAGTTAGGGTTGTGATGGGGGTCAGCAGTTTCTGCTCCAGGCTGGGCAGCTCCCGGAATGTGTTCACTGAGAACACATATTCAGGGCTCAGGGAGATCTTAACCAACTGTTCCTGGTCTGCGTCCCTTGCGATGGTAAATGGTGCAACACCAAACTGCTTGAGTTCTGCTGCAGAATCATCTACTTCATCGTCAGACTTTCCAGATGAGATGAGGACCAGGAACTGAGGGACGCCCTCCTCAATCCTGCTTCCCAGGGGCCTCTTGAAGATATTCCTTGACACGTACTCCAGGGCACTCCCAATGTTGATCTGCCTCCCACCTTTGGGCCTCAGCCGCCTCACCGCATTCTGCACTTCATCCTTACTGGAATGGGCATTCAGCAGGAATTCCACCCTGGGGTCCTCGCTGAACTGGATGACTGCCACCCGAGTCGTGTCAAAGCCCACGTCCAGGTAGTCAACCAGTCTCTCAATGAGGGTGCGGATGTACTGAAATTCAGGGCTAGCATTTTGGGACCCATCGATGAGGAAGACCACATCCTTCTTGCTTCCAACACCTGAAAATCACATGTAATCATGGGCTTCACCTTTGCCGGCACCAAATCCTTAGTGTTAATGAACCACCTGGTTCATGGTTTGTCATGGAATCATCACCTGACGGGCGACATAACCTCATTCTGACTATTACAGATAAAATACCAGTCCCAGGAGTGGGTTCTGGCTTTGCAGTGATTATAAGTCAGGGAGAAGAAACCAGCAAAGGACAAAGAGTAACCCTGAGGGAGGTGGAAAGTAGACACATAAGAGCCATGTCTAGACCAAGTAGGGGTGGTGTTTCAGGAAGGAGATGATCTCAACTGGGACATGCATCAGCTCCTCATAGATCAAGCAAGATGGCATCTGGGAACTGATCATGGGGGAACCTTGTCAAGAGCGCTTTCTGTGGAATGGTGAAAGTGAATGACAGATAGGGGTGGGTTCAGAGAGGAGTTGCAAAGGTTTCAATAACTCTTTTAAAAGAGGACTGAGGTATTCCTGGAGGGGAAGCAGGCATCAAGAGGGTTTCTCAGAAAGAAGAAAAAGTGATGTGTCTGTATCGTAAAGGGAATCATCCTTCCCATCCTTGGTGGAGAATCAATGAATCAGGAGAAAGAATGATGGATGGCGTCCTTGAATAGGTGAGAGTGGGCAGGTGCCTAGGAGGCAGAGACGGCTCACCTGGGCTGAGCTATGGACAGCAGTGCTGGGAAGAAGGAAAGCATAGAAGAAGCAGGCTAGGAGGTAGACAAAGGTAGAAAATAGTTATTTTGAAAAGTGGGGGAGCAAATATGTTGCAGAAATATGTGCTTGTATTTAAAGTCAGGAACTCACATGTGCACTATGACAAGACTTCCAGAGTGCATTCTTGAGAACCCTGCACCATATAGAAGGACCCTGGAGTCAAATAGATTTTGGAACTGTGGCATTCCCTTATTGCAATACACATCAATTGTGGGAGGACCTCTTTGGCTTTATCCCACTGTTCCCCAGATTTATTTGATCACAAACCCTTTATAACATTCCACAGAAGCCTGCAGGACACAGTGTACTCTAGCAAGGAAAAGCCAGCCTTGCTTCTACTCTTCCCTTCCTTTTGTTCCCCTCTGCCTTTCTTTTTCCCCCCTCCACACCATGAGACTTCGGATGGTACTCTGTAAAATGTAAGCCACAAGGGAGCAAGGACGCTGCCGCCTCCTCAACTACTGCAACCCTCTCCACCCGAGTGCCCAGGGTGGGTAAGCCCTCGTGGGTATTGTGCAGGGCACGGATAGATCTCAGCCCCCTTCATCCCCAGCAGCCAGGATCCCACTGTTTTCTAGCTTATTGTAACCAGGTCTACAAAAGGGGAACAGGAAAGACGAAATAGAATGAACTACAGTTATAAGAGCAAGGTTGGCTCCTGCCGGTTAAGACATTTACTTCTCAGCACCAGCCACATTCAAAGGCAGTCATCATGCTTTGGCTCTAGAAATACCAATATTTCAGAGACTGAGCCCCAGCATAGGGGACCCTGTTGTCAAGTTCCCTCCCTCATCACAGCAGGCTGCCAGCTGAACCCCCCAGTGGAACCTTAGAACTGATATCAAGCCGGTGCCACCAGTGAGGTGGCCCCATCCTTTTCAACCAACATTATACAGAAGCCTCTACATGGACTTAGGAGTCTACATTAAAGCCAAGCATATGCACATCTTTGAAACTTTTATAATTTGGCCCAAAACATGAATCATAGTATGTCCCCAGGCCTCTGCCACTCCTGATCACTGAGACCAAAGGCACATAGTTCCTAATTCTTCATGAAAGGCCAGTTTTCACCACATATGGTAGAGAAAACCAACAGAGAATACTTTGGAGCCCACAGTCCAAACAAGTAGCCCCATCCAAGGAATCTCCTCCTTACCTGGACTCGTTGGGGGAAGCAAAACTGGCTGCAACCGGCTCAGTTCTTCCCGGCTGAGCTGGATCACTCTGTCGGAGACCACCTGCTGGATGGTTCCCAGCTGCCGGAAGGTAGGAATGGCCACGGCAAAGTCGGGGATGAAGGAGATGGTCTGCATCTCTGTGATGTCAGCATTCCCGATGCCGATGCCGATGGGCACTGCCCCTCCCCTCTTCAGGACCACTGAGGGGCCCCTCACATCATCCCCTGACCTGTCAGCCGTGAGGACAATCAAGAGCTGGGGGACACCTTCCGCTATCCTGCTTCCAGCTGAGCTGATCAGGATATTCCTCAGGACAAAGTCCAGGGCAGCCCCAGTGTTGGGGGTTGGCCCTCCCAGGATGGTCAGCCTGCGGATGGCGCTGACCACACTCTGCTGGTCCATGTATGAATTCAGGTAGAACTCAGGTCTGGTCCGGTCGCTGTACTGCACCACGGCCACACGAACCCGATCTGGGCCCACATCCAGGCTCTCCACTACTCTCTGGACAAATTCCTTCAGCAGAGGGAAGCCACTTCTGACACCTTCAGAGCCGTCAATCAGAAACACCACATCCTTCTCACCTGAAACTGGGAGGGAGACACCCTCAGTGACACACAGGACCAAAGGGACTGTCTGCCTTGGATCAAAGTGGGCAGCATAATGGCCCCACACAGGTATCCAGTTAGGAATCCCTGGAAATTGTGGAGGAGACTCTGCAGGGATGATTACATTACGTGTTTCAGGGATGAGGAAACTGTCCTAGGTTATCCAGGTAGATCCAGGATAATCAACCATGTGTCCTTCTAAGAGGGAGACAGGACAATGGAAGTTCAAGGGAGAGCTCTAAGAGAGGAATCAGAGGCCAGAGAGGAGAGAAGATGATCTGCTGCTGCTTTGCAGATACAGGAAGGGGCCCCAGGCCAAGGAGTAGGGGCCACATGAGGCAAGGGAGTGTGTGACCCAGGAGGACCTCCAAAAGGAATGCAATGTGGTTGACACCTTGCTTTTAACCCAGAGAAACTGGTTTTGGATTGCTGACCTCTAAAACCAGAAGACAATGAATCCATTTTGTTTTAAGTCACTAAATTTATGGTAATTTGTTACAGGAATCTAAAATGAATATAGCAAGATAGATACATGATTGATAGATGGATAGATGATGGATAGGTAGATGATAAATAGATAGATAGATAGATAGATAGATAGATAGATAGATAGATAGATAGACAGATAGACCCTTTATTTTAGGATTTCTCAATGCTTGAGCAGTATAGTCAACTTTCAAAGGTGTACTCAGGAAACAGTGTTTGCTGAGGGAGAGATGAGACAGCATAACCTGCATAACCATCAGCACATTACTGAGATGGGAGGGTTTGAGATTTGCCGTATGTCACAGCGAATCAATAGGGAAAAATGGAGACCAGATGTTGGGGTTACAATCCAAAACCAACAGTGTACGGCCCAAGAGTCAATGTAGAAGTTCTAAACCCTCGGTTTTTAATCAAAAGGGCTGAATTGAAACTAATTGCTCTTTTTTTGCTGCATTCTTATCGACAAGTGTAAAGTGGTTAAACACAAAGTCTTGGTAAAATGGATCAGCACTTGGAGATTCCAGTGAAGTGCTTATGGTGAGAATTCACCCACCTCTTGTCACACTTTATATTCTCTATGAATGAATTGTGGATGAATTACAGCATAGGGAGACCCACTTAAAGTAAGACATTAGGGGACCATGAAGTTGAAGACCTTTTTAGCTATAATATACCCCTGGTATGTGGCTTTTATTAAGCATCTAGTAAAAAATAGTGTTTTCAAAAAGATTTTTAACTACTGATGTATCTAAATCTTTATAATCTTAATTATGAAATATATATCCAATTATGAAATATTCTAATGTTACCCTGATTCTCCTGTTTTGCCTTGAGAGCAGTTAGACAATTAAAGTGATGGAAGAGGGATCCCTGGGTGGCGCAGCGGTTTGGCGCCTGCCTTTGACCCAGGGCGCGATCCTGGAGACCCGGGATCGAATCCCACGTCGGGCTCCCGGTGCATGGAGCCTGCTTCTCCCTCTGCCTGTGTCTCTGCCTCTCTCTCTCTCACTGTGTGCCTATCATAAATAAATTAAAAAAAAATTTTAAAGTGATGGAAGAATATTCCATGCTCATGGATTGGAAGAATTAATATTGTGAAAATGTCAATGCCACCCAGGGCAATTTATACATTTAATGTAATCCCTATCAAAATACCATGGACTTTCTTCAGAGAGTTGGAACAAATAATCTTAAGATTTGTGTGGAATCAGAAAAGACCCCAAATAGGTGGAGTAATATTGAAAAAGAAAACCATATCTGGGGGCAAAACAATACCAGATTTCAAGTTGTACTACAAAGCTGTGGTCATCAAGACAGTGCGGTACTGGCACAAAAACAGACACATAGATCAATGGAACAGAATAGAGAACCCAGAAATGGGCCCTCAACTCTATGGTCAAGTAATGTTTGACAAAGCAGGAAAGACTATCCACTGGAAAAAGGACTGTCTCTTCAATAAATGGTGCTGGGAAAATTGAACATCCACATGCAGAAGAATGAAACTAGACCACTCTCTTGCACCATAAACAAAGATAAACTCAAAATGGATGAAAGATCTAAATGTGAGACAAGATTCCATCAAAATCCTAGAGGAGAACACAGGCAACACCCTTTTTGAACTTGGTCACAGCAACTTCTTGCAAGATGCATCTCTGAAGGCAAGGGAAACAGAAGCAAAAATGGACTATTGGGACTTCATCAAGATAAAAAGCTTCTACACAGCAAAGGATACAGTCAACAAAACTAAAAGACACCCTACAGAATGGGAGAAGATATTTGCAAATGATGTATCAGATCAAGGGCTAGTTTCCAAGATCTATAAAGAACTTATTAAACTCAACAGCCAAGAAACAAACAATCCAATCATGAAATGTGCAGGAGACATGAACAGAAATCTCACAGAAGAAGAGACATGGCCAAGAAGCACATGAGAAGATGCTCCGCATCACTGGCCATCAGGGAAATACAAATCAAAACCACAATGAGATCCCACCTCACACCAGTGAGAATGGGGAAAATTAACAAGACAGGAACCAACAGATGTTGGAGAGGATGTGGAGAAAGGGGAACCCTCTTGCACTGTTGGTGGGAATGTGAACTGGTGCAGCCACTCTGGAAAACTGTGTGGAGGTTCCTCAAGGAGTTAAAAATAGAGCTACCCTAAGATCTAGCAATTGCACTGCTGGGGATTTACCCCAAAGATACAGAAATGCCAAAATACACCTGCACCCCGATGTTTCTAGCAGCAATGTCCACAATAGCCAAACTGTGGAAGGAGCCTCGGTGTCCATCGACAGATGAATGTATACACAAGCTGCGGTCTATGTATACAATGGAATATTCCTCAGCCATTAGAAACGACAAATACCCACCATTTGCTTCAGTGTGGATGGAACTGGAGGGTATGATGCTGAGTGAAGTAAGTCAATCGGAGAAGGACAAACATTATATGGTCTCATTCATTTGGGGAATATAAAAAATAGTGAAAGGGAATAAAGGGGAAAGGAGAGAAAATGAGTGGGAATTATCAGAGAGGGAGACACAGAACGTGAGAAACTCCTAACTCGGAAACGAACAAGAGGTAGTGGAAGGGTAGGTGGGTTGGGGGATGGGATGACTGGGTGACAGCACTGAGAGGGCACTTGACAGGATAAACACTGGGTGTTATGATATATGTTGGCAAATTGAACTCCAATAAAAAAAATAAACAAAAATGATTAATAAGGAAGAAAGAAAGAAAGAAAGAAAAGAAAAGAAAAGAAAAGAAAAGAAAAGAAAAGAAAAGAAAAGAAAAGAAAAGAAAAGAAAAGAAAAGAAAAGAAAAGAAAGAGCCAGCAGCCTACCGCATACCCACGCATTGCAGAACTGGGCCGCGGAAGCAACCAGAATTTCTATGCCATACCTGGTGCCGGTGCCCCATTTTGCACTGATTTTAAGAGATTGACGATCTGTGGTTGAAGGTCTCCAATCTTGGGAAGTGACTCGGCGGCCAGGATAAAGACAGGCGACGGCACCATGAGCTCCAGCTCAGTAGGATCTGCGTTCTTGGCCTGCAAGATGAAAGTCACCACCCCGCTCTGTTTCAGGTTGAGGGCAGGTGTGTCCAAACGATCTGAGGACCTTCCTGCCACCAGCAGGACCAGGAACTGAAGCACTCCATCTTCGATCCGGCTTCCGGCGGACTTGACAAAGATGTATCTCCGTGCGTAGTCCAGCGCGTAGCCCAGATTGAGGGTTTTGCCAGTCTTGATCTTCATTCTCTTCACAAGATTCAGGATTTCGGGCTTATTCTGGTGCTCATCGAAGCGAGACTCCACCCTGACATCATCGCTGTACTGAGCCACCGCAACCCGGGTCCCCTCTGGTTTCACATCCAGCTCATCGATAACCTTGTAGAGAAAGTCGCGGACCGCAGGGAACTGGCCCACGAGATTGGCTGAGCCGTCAAAGAGGAATAGAATGTCTCGCTTGCTCTCTACAACAAAAGTAGGTTGGGACACAGTGAGGGACGAGAACCTTCCAGGCACCAGTGTGACTTCAGCCCAGCACCACTAGCATTTGGTAATGGGGAGTCACACAATTATTTTTGATGATCACTGTACCAGCAAGGAAGGAGAAAACCCACTGTCAAAACCTGAAGCACCAGCCATCAGTAAAATGCTCCATTTCACAGCAGTGTCTCTTGGCAAAGAACCGGATGGGTCTACCCAAACTAGTGTCATGCTTCTTCAACAAAGCAAGACAGTGTAAGCTCCAGAGTGCCCTGTTCTTGGGTCAGGAGGTCGTCACTCTAGGAGAACAGTGTTTTCCAATCATTGTAAATTAAACCACTTAAAATGTGGCCCAAATTATCCTTTTGCTTCAAAATTGACCAGTCCTTTGCAACAAAGGCTGACATGGGTTAACCATCCAAGGATAACTGAGTTGACACCTATCTGCTCTAAGTGGATCGTCTTTTCATTAACTTTGAGGTTATGGACTAGGACCCCAAAGAATACCCACCATTGCTCTGTGGTACAGTCCCAATCCTCTGTACTTAGTCCACAGAAAACAGGGATGACAGCCCAGAGGGGGCTACCACATGTACCGTGAACATTTTCAGTTCAAACAGGATTAGGATGCAGTTGTCTCCCCCTTGCTACCCATCTGGGTGATGTCAGCAAGTGGTAGAGCCAACGTGTCCTCATCTCACCACTGTACTGATTTGCAGTGACAACAACAGTCCAGACTTCCTTTGGAAATCATTTTATCGTCACATAAAGATGCAGCCCTTGTGGGGTTTATTAAAAATACTAATTTCTACCTTCTGCAGATTTTGAACATTAAAAAAATCATCTTTAGATGACCTCAGTGGATTATCCCATATGAAAGGGAGGCCGTCCCTCTCACTCTCACTGCCGTCTGGATCTAAGCTCCAGAAACCGTCACAGGAGGCAGGTTGAGATGGGAGGAACAGAAGCTGGAGTTTCTAGACTTTCTTTCACAAATGAACCCCCTTGAGAGAGAATCAAAACTTGCTGGTACCGTGTCTCAAGCCCCCATCCAAAACATTTCCACCGCAGAAGGCCAGTCTCCTTTCTACAGTTCAGCACGCTCCTAGGTTCAGACTGGGCCACCTGCCCCCGGGGGACGTGCTGGGGGAAGGGAGCCCCGCGCAGGTGGGGAGCTTTACCTGGCTGGGCGAGTGGGACCTCCTCCACGCCTCCACTAACATAAGTGGTTAGGGGCTGAATCAGCTGCTGAGGCAAAGCTGGCAGGGAGCTGAAATCATCCATGAGATACACCAGGCTCGGGTTAAAAGCAATCTGCTCAAGCTCTGCCCTATTCGCCTGGTTAGCCCCCACGCAGAAGGTGAGGACGCCCGCGCGCGCTAGGGCATTGGCAGCTGGCAGATAGGCGTCCTCAGACCGCCCGGCTGTGAGCAGGAGCAAGAGCTGCGGCACGTGTTCGCGGATCCTGCTGCCGCCAGCTTCGGTGAAGTGGTTGGCATGGACATAGCTCAGGGCCGAGCCAGTGTTCAGGCCTGACCCCCCCTTGAGCTGCAGCTGCCTCAGATGAGCAAGCAAATCTGACTTTGTCTGGTATGTGTTTAGGGAGAACTCTGTTACTGGAGTGTCACTAAATTGCACTAAACCGACACGAATGTTGTCGCTTCCAACATCAAGGTTGTTAACTACGTTCATTACAAAGTCCCGCACATAAGGGAAATTGGCCTTTCCAACGTTGAACGATCCATCCAAAAGAAAGATGATATCCCTTCTGTTTGCGTGAACTGCAGTGGAGCACAGAAAACAAAGTGAGACATACACAACCGCGAGGGCCACATCATGCGTGCCCGCACCTCGGGCACGCATGCCAACATTGAGAACACACAGACGGTCACAGTGAGGCAAAGCATGTCGGTCTCGTAAAATATGGCAGCAGGCTGCATATTTTCCTCTAGTGGCGGCTGGTGCTTGTGAGGCATATTGGTAGCCAAGTTGACGAAACCAAGTTGGCTTGTGGAGAGATACAGTGCCAAGGTTAGAATATTTGCAACCAACAAAAATGACCGGAATCCTGGAGGTGGAACATTCCTTCCCTGGAAGTGCGTTCATTCCCTGCGAGGGAAGCCACCAGGGCACTGCGGCTTACCGCCTCACTCATGTTTATGACCGCGGTCGCGGCCAGGTTCACAGGGGTGAGACAGGGTCCCCCGGGGCTTCACCCCTACACATCTGCAGAGAGACGTCCACTGACAGAAGTGTTAGCCCAAGTTCACCTGATAATAGAAGTTCCTCAAGGCTAGAAAAAAAATGAATAAAATGGCTCTATTCTCATCCTGAAGTATTCCCAGGACCACCCCTTTGTCACTCTCTATTGATACTCTTCTCTTGGGAGCCACAGCATCGCCTGGCAGTAATCCAGCGGGGTGCCCGTGGGAATGCCTCCAGAGTGAGATAATAGGAGCATGGAAACGGGTGAAAATGCAAAAGGATTGTTGACCATGCTTGACTGAAGACAGGCACGTGAAGATTCAAAAGTATAATTTTCAAATTAGAGAATTTGTAGCAGCACATATAGTACTACATGCCTTTCCAAAAAAAAAAAAATTACCTTCCATCTTTTCCCTGGTTATCTCACTCAACTTTTGGCCTAACAACTAATTCTACCCTATGTCCTATTAAATGGCTTTGGCTAGGAGAGTGTGGACTGGAAGTCTGAAGGAAGTAGGAGAGAGGGAGGCTTTCAGAAGAGCAGAGAGCCTCGGGAGAAAGCATGCAGCATGCAACATGGGTCATGCATCCAACAGTCTTCCAGGGGGTGAGGCCGTGAGGTGGAAAAGCTCATTTCCGTGATATTCATCTTCATTAAGGACGGCGCATGGTACTCATCCAGCTCAACAGAATTTGAAAATAACTTTTCACTGATCATCACATCAAAGGAAAGATTTTAGAAACCACTTGGGTCTTTATCTCCATGCCCATTCGGGGACTGAAGGGAAACCCCTTAGAGAGAGGAGAGAAGGCCAATAACATTCTGCGCTGGTCAGGGCTGGGCCACTGTCGGCTCAGGAGGGCAAGAGCCGGGCCAGATGTTGCTGGTGGCAGAAGCAGGCTGGACGGGAGTCACCAGTAGGGACAGAACCCTGGGATCTGACAAGAGGTAACAACTACCAAGTGACTCCCTAGGCTAGGCCAGAAGCTGTAAGGACAGGTGACCCCTGGCCCTATAGTCTCTGTCATAGGATTCTGTTTGATGACATGTGAAGTCATGCAATTCTCATCCTATGACACTGGCAGACATACCATTGTATCATATGGCATTGGGGTCACACAATCTCCAACTCAGGGTAAAAGGAAGCCTGAAGTAAATCTCATTTGTGGCTCTTGTTTCCATCATTTAACACCTATCTCTCTGAGCACAAATCAGACTTGGTTTTGTTCTGTTTTGCTTTTCTCAAAGGCTCTGCCTGCAGACCACCCTGCCGTGCTCTGACTTCCTCCCCATCATACCTTCAGAGGTTCCGGAGAGGGTCCTGAGAGGCGCCAGCAAGCCGGGCAGCAGGCCCTGCAAAGGGGCGGCTCGGAACTCGGTGGGGATGAACACCAGGGAGGAATCAAATGCAATCTCTTCCAGCTCAGCCTGGTCGGCCGCCTTGCTCCCAACGGCAAAGGACATGATGCTGTTTCTCTTCAGCTCCTGGGCGGGCTGGCTGATTTCATCTAGGGACTTACCGCCTGTAATCAGCACCAGAAGCTTAGGGACCCCCTCGGCGGCCCGGTAGCCAGCCGAACTAGTGAACAGGTTGTCCCGAGCAAAGTCCAGAGCGGAGCCCGTGTACAGGACTGAGCCTTCCATGGGTTTCATTCTCCGCACGGCGGCAATGACTTCCCTTTTATTGGGGTAGCTATTGAAATAAAACTCGGGCCTCACAGTGTCTGCATACTGAGCCACTGCCACTTGGATTAGATCCTGTCCGATCTCCAGCCTCTGGATGACTTTGGCAATGAAGTCGCGGATTGCATTGAAGTTGGCCAGTCCCAGTGCGGATGAGCCATCCACCAGGAAAACTATGTCTCTCTTGTTGACTTCAATGACTGTAGGTAGCAACATCATAAGGTGAGTAGAATGGCCTTACCTATCGCGTCCAACTAAGACCCTCTATACAACCAACTCCACTCCAAGGGCATTCCCGTTTGCTCGGGCCAGCGTGAAGTCAGTGGGACCCCCCTGAAGAATCTGTCGTAACACACACATTAGTGCCAGCTGCATTCTCCCTGTATGTGGTGGCAGGATGGGCTCCTGACCCTCCCACCCCCACCCACTCTTAGTCCATTTCACAAAATAGTTGCAAGAAAACAAATTGAGTTTTAGTAACCGCCTGTTTAGCGCATTATCAGTAAAAAAAAAGAAAAAGAAAAAGAAAAAAAAAAAAGTCAGGAAGCTCTTTTCTGCCAAAAGTCTATAGGTTAGATTTGAAAGTCAGAATGAAGCCATAGCAGCTTAAATAATTAAAGGAGGCATCAGTGTCTACTCAGAGGGCCCTTCATTTCACAACTGTGACGTCATGAACATCTCCTGCCAAGCTGATGGCACAAACATCCCCATTCCCTCCCGTTCTACTCTTCAAGCCTGGGTTTTTCAGGCGAAGAAAAGAGAAACAATTACTTGACATCATAAAACTTACACAAAGGAAACTGATGTCAAACCCAGCAAGTGGCATTGAAGTATTTCCATTCAAGAGACCTGTGTTGGGGAGGTGCTAGGACTGTGATAAACCACAAAGCAAAAGCACCTGAGCAAGGTCACTGCCTCATGCCTGTGAGCTTGTGTCCACCTGCCATGTGAGCAGGTGGCCTGAGCCATGACCACCAGGAACTGGGTCAGACACGACACCCCATCTAAACACCTGCCAGGGCTTTTAGGACTTATAAGAACATCAGTGGTTAAAGCTGAGGCAGGAATGCTTGTCATCTATTAAATAATTATCTGGACGTGAGCAGGCCTCTACCGCTCCACACCGTCAGGTGGATTATGTGTCTTGACGTTTGACTATCTTATTACTCATCCAAATTGTCCTCTTTTAAGAGAAAACATGTAGATGTGCACAGACACAAAGCACCCGGGGACAGGCATGCAGGGACATTGCTCTGGCATCAGTTTGTGGTGTGGGAACGATGAGTTCCAAGTCCTACTCTCCATAGAGATGTGCAGATGTGTGGAATTCTCACTACATGCGTGTGCAAAAGACACTGCGTGTGACCCAGGCCTGCCTTCTCCTCCCCTCCACATGTACATAGAAGACATACATACGTACAGACAGCTAACCACACGTGTACGTTTAATGCACACACAGATAGTGAGCCTGCCCGGATGCACGCACTCACACACTCCCCTCCTCCATATTGATGTACAAGTAGTTCTGACCTGAAAAGCAGAGATTCCTGCATTGTGCGTGTGTGTCTGTGTGTGTGCGTGTGGGTAACATACATGGTGGATGAGCAGAAAGACAGGTGAACTGTCATCCTCGATCACCGGGCTGACTCCCTCAGCAGGTTGACGGGCAGCCTCTTGTCCCCCTTCAGTGCGTGACATCCTCCTTCCTATCATGTGATGCCAACCCAGATGGAGCTGTCTTTTGCTGGGCCTGGGTTCAAAATACCCTGGTTGGGAGGTGAACCTAAGGTCCTGCTGATCTGAGGGCTTTTGCTCTCGCCTCCGGAGGTAGCCGCCACCAGCACACCCTGAGGACATCACATTCTCCCAGACCTCACAAGCCCGGGACCGGGGTGGCTGCCCTTGCTCTGCCGTGCTGCTGTTTGCAAATGTCCAGACCCCTCCTGTCACTTCTTCCCAGGGCTGTCTCCTCACCGCCCTACTCCCATCATGCTCAATGACTCAGGACCTTGGCCCCCAGTAAATCCTGTCCTCCCATGCCGCCTCTCACCCCCTACCCTGCAACTGCTTCTCAGGCCCCACCTGTCCTTACCATCTCCGGAGACTGCCATCCCCCACCCTCGGCCTGGCCTCACCTGCAGCTCACTCACCCTCCACCTGCCTCCACCATGCCAGGCCCCAGATCTGCCCACCCAGCTCCGCAGCCCACCTTCGGGGGCCTTGCCTCGGTTCCTGACAAAGCCCCCGTCCTTCTCCGGGCTGTGCTGCTCGGGTAATCTGCACCAGCCCACGAGGGCCAGTGCTGTTCTGGAAGCTTTCCTCTCCCAGCCTCCAGAATGACTACTTCATCCTCTGCTCTTGGCTCACACCTGGCCCGGGCCCAAGCCCAATCTCACCACATGGGTCACTGAGAAAACAGAAGCCACTGGAGGACATGCCTTCAGCTCCACAGGCACCTCTACCTCCCTCGGAGCTCGTCCTCTGCCCTCCCTGTCTCCTCCTGCCTCTCCTCCCCACCCCCCACCAGCGCTACAGTGACAAGGATCTGCCAAGGCCACCAATGACCTCCATGGGGACACATGCAGTGGAGCCCTCGGTCTCATCCAACTGAGCTTCTCAGCAGCTCTGGACACAAGCCACCTCTCCCGCCCTCGAGACACACCATCCTTGCCAGGCTTCCAACATTCCACTCCGGCATCTCCCTGCACTGACCGCCCTCCCAGGTCACTTTCGAGAGCATTCCTTTCCTTACCCAGCTGGCCTGGCCCCCTAGGTCCTGTCTCTCTCCCAGCCGCACTCCCACACCTCTCCTCTGAACCCACATGTGACTGTCTGTGACGGTCAGCCCCCAGTGCCCATGCTCACCTCAAACATGACACGGTGAGGACAAAGATGTTTGTGTTTACCCCCAAACTAGTTGCTTCTGCAGCCTTCCGTGGATCAAGTGAGCTCCAGCCCCACTACCTTCCAACAGTCCTGGAAAGATGCCAGGCTCCTTTGCGTTGCAGGGCCACCATCCCTTGGAACACTGTCCCTCTGCTCTTAATCTGATGTCCGCTTTCTATCCTGCAGCTTCTCTAACAGGCCTTCACTAGCCACCCTGTCTGAAGCTCTCTCCCCCTAGTCCTCCCCTTACAGCCCCAGGGCACCCTCATCTACCTTCTCACACTCCCAATACTGTGTCTGGTCGTTGGCTTGCCCTTCCACCATCTGCCCATTATCCTGTAACAGGCCAGTGGCCGTGTCGCTCTCGTCCACCAGTACTGTTGTGTCCAGTGCTTGGCGTACTGTCCACACCAGAAAGCCAAGAATCTTTGTTGAGTATTCAAAGTAGTCACAAAGGTCAAAGATGTTTGTGAGTGAGGACCTAACGCTCTCGCTAGGGAAAACTGAACTCAGAGCATGTGCTGCCCAGGAAGAAGAAGAGTGTGGAGCTCCTCCTGGGACAGAAAATGTCTTCATCTAGTGTAGCTCCTTTGTCATAAATTCAAGAAATTGGAGCCCAGGGAAGTTGTGCGGCCTGCCCAGGATGGCACAGCTGGTTCACATAAGACCCAGGATCAAAGGCCAGGTCCCCCGGCTACAGCCGTGGTGTTTTCTCAATGTTGAAGAAACCTATGGAAACCATCTGTTTGTTTCCAAAAGTGTACAAATCCAGAGAAACCTTCGTGGGTCGTATTCCAATCAGAAGGATGTCTAGAAATATCAAGGGGATCCTCAGGATGGAATTTGGCATCAATTCTGATTTTCCCTACCCAGCAATAATGCGGAATACCGTTGGTAATCTCTGGCGGACAGATGAGATCACCAGTTGAGGTAACTTGGTACAATTGGATCTGCCTAAACCCTAACTGCCAAAGCCTCAAGCACAGCTATATTCTTCTTTACATTTTGAAAACACATTCTCACCTCCCACATTTGTTAAATGCATATTTGTTAGGTGATGTGATTTGTTTTATGTTTATAAATTACTCCAATCGGTCTCTTTCGCCAAAGGCCCTCCATTTGAATGTACGTCATGATTTCACCACTTGAAAGAACTACTCAGTAATCTGACAAGCACAGGAAAACAGCATCTCATAAATATCCCACCAAGTGAGTGCTTTGTTGTTTCTTACCTTCAGAAGTGTGGCTGTCAGTACCCAGCATAGGGTCTGCCCTCACATACCTACAAGCACACCTGGTAACACACTGGCTTAGAGGCAGTGCCAAAGTCCAGGGACTAACTTTCTCAGAATTGCAATGAGACCCTGAGATCCATTTTTCAGATGACTGGATCGTAAGTAAACAATACGATGATGCTCAGTAGCCTCAGAGTAACAGCTTTCTTGAATTCCTCTTAAAAAGCACACTTTCTTGACAATGCATGCATTAACAGGAGCTTCCCACTCACTCACAGATCTTGTGTCTTTCCCAACACTGCGACAAGCACGGACATCACATCCAAGAGCTGGTGCATGTCAGAAGGGCTCCACTGTGGGTACTTACAGGTTCTCCTGAGGTGGATCATTCTGTAGGTGCCTGCCTTACTTCTACAAAAACCAACACACAAAACACCCCACTCCCACACGGATGGCGAGAAGAGCATACGTACCTTCTGTGACAATGGTTGGCGGTTGTAAGACAATGTGCCTTTGGGCCACGCCAACAATGTACGGCAGTAATTGCTCCTGGAGGTCCCCAAAGCTACGGAATTCCGGGACAGTAAACACCAAGTTGTCATTGGTAGCTATGTGCTGAAGCTCTGCCCTGGAGGCGGCCTGGGCTCCGAGGCCAAATGAGAACACGCTAGCCTGCTTCAGCGCTACCACCCCGTCGCGGATCTCGTCACTAGAAGGCCCAGCACTTATGAGGACCAGCACCTGGGGAACCCCTTCCTCCACTCGGCTGCCCCCTGCCCGGGTGAAGTGGTTCTCCACCACGAAATCAAGGGCAAGGCCGACATTGGCCAGCTCCCCACCAGTGAACGCCAGGGCTTTCACTGCATCCAGAACCTGGGCCTTGGTGGAGTAGGTGTCCAAGGAGAATACGGTTCTGGGCTCATCACTATACTGGACCACCCCCACTCGGATCTGCTGAGCTCCAACTGAGAGTCTCTCAAGGAGATTTACAAGGAAGTCGCGAATGACTGCGAAATGGGCACTTCCGGTGTTGTTTGATCCGTCAATAAGGAAAATAATGTCTGCAGAATCTTGTGCTTTAAAAGAAAGAAATGCAAAAAATGTGAAAGCGTTAGAACAAGTGACCACATGCATTGTTCAGTGTTCTGACATGTTTCTTTGGAAACCAATAAGAAACACGAAATATGGACAAACAAAACACATGTTGATTAAGGAATGTGAAATTCTCTTTCAGTTCTGCATTCTGAATGGATAAGAGGCAACTTCTTAGGAACCATGGTGTAAAACGGGGCACTTATATCGGATTTTCATTTGCGCCACCTCTGTAGTTACACTTCAAAACATTGTAGTCACCTTTCTGAGAAATCATGGGCACATATTCCAGAAATTTCTATGAAATTTGGTGGGAGATGTCATTGCATGGAATTGTGCATTACTATACCCACAGGAGAAGATAAGGGGGTGCGTGCTATGAACAGAGGTCCAAACATGGTTTCTAAATTTTGGACATTTCTCTTATAATCCTCAAGTAATTATAGGAATTTTCTTTGTCCAAATCCACAGCTAGGAAACAGAATCTCAGGTTCACGGTTTGGTGACTTATCATCCCAGTATGTTAGACACTTGATTCCTTTGAGCAACGGTTTCTTCTCTTTTCTTTAAAAAAACAAAATGGCAGCAGCCATGCAACTCTGTGAATTTGAAAGGAAAAACTCAAGCCAACGTAAAAGTTTTCATCTTAAAAATACTTTCTTAGATGTTTGGTTGATCTTTTCTTTTTTTTAATAATTGATTTTATTTAAATTCAATTAGTTAACATACAGTGTATCATTAGTTCCAGACGTAGAGTCCAGCAAATCTTCAGTTGTATATAACACCCAGTGCTCATTACATCAAGGTCTTTTCTTTTTTCATATGATGTTTAGTTGCATGGAATTCACATGCAGGTCTGGGATTAGGCTAGATGTCTTGCTCATGTGTTTTTGCTATTGCCTCTGTATTCAATCACATAATGCAGAACAATGTTAAGGAGAGTGATATGAAACCAGTCATGACATAATTATCCAACCTTATTTTTATGACATCCTAAACTGATTGCCTACACAGATCACAAGCCTCTAATAAACCCTGAATCAGAATTAGCTCTGGGGCTATACAGATGGACATGAGATCGGAGACCTAGGCCTCTCTTCTCCCCACAATGGCAAGCTAGAGACTCCCATCCCGTTACAGAGAATGGGGGTTACACAGCAGCACTGTGTAAGGAGTGGCAATCAATAATTTATAAACCTAAGTAGAATATTTCAAAAGGTCAGCTAGAACATTTAATCAGACTGATTTAAAACTAGAAAAAAAGCCAAATCAGTTTGGTGAATGCTTTTTAATAACTGAAATGTGTGTCAGGAAAAGATTCTATGTGAGCATATATGATATTTATATTCTGAGATTTTAGGAAGCTGTATTTAGGGTATAATCACAACATGATACATAAAACTTTTCCTTCTGACCTTGTTAGTGGTCAGTGGTCAGTTCTTACATGTAAAATGAATTTTTCCTTATGCCAGCAAAATTGCTTTTATCTTTGCTATGGAAACAGGATATAAATCTAATATCATAAAACTCAAGAATTTTGCTATAGTGATAGTCTGTTCTTTCCCAAATACTCTCATAGTGTCAGATGAGCCAGGGATTACTAGAATCAGAACAGGTCTTTCTTCCCCCACTTACACAAAACTCCTGACATTTTTGCAGATGAGTTCCTTGTGTAGGGAAAGATATCAGCTTGGAAATATGAGATCTATTGAAAGGGTTAATTTGCTACAGTGATTAGGATCTTGTATTTTTTATAAATGTCACACAAAAGTATGAAATAACAGGGGGCCCTTGCTAAGCAGGCCAGAGCATTTGCTACTCTTTAGCCAAAACATACGATTCCTGAGGGATCTTTGGGAGGATGCAGTGCCACAGAAATGGCCCATGGTGTCATTTGAGTCAGAGGCCTGAGGCTCTGCCAATCACACCACTATATTCCTCAACATTTTCCAGGCCTGAACCAATGCCCCAGAGAGACAATGGTAGATCTGCCACTCACTCAGCACACCAAGTCCCTTAAAAGAAGGGTTAGCTATGAGCCTAGCTAGGGTCAGTAAGAGAAAAATGATGCCTAAAACCAGGCTGACACATTCCTTGTTAGTTTTACTTTTTCATTAATTTATCCCACTATTATTCTGTTTTGGGTGCAATTTCCAGGAAATTCTCTTTATGGTACATAAAGAGAAGCCCTATGAGAAAATCCTTGAACTTTTCTCTCCTAAAAGCTGAAGAGCAGCAGGTCATAAAAAAATGTTGGATAATTTGTCATCACTGAAAAAACAACATTGTCCTCTAATGCACACAATGATGGACACACAAGGGCATGCTGTGTTATCCAGGAGAGCCGAAGCCTCAGACAGACACGGGAGCTATGGGTTCTTGTGTACAGCAAGCCGTACCAATGACCAAGATTAACCCTAAGGATAACCAGGTGTCACTAAAAGTAAAAACATGACGTTGTCTGGCTTGCTGCTTTAACGGCTCATGTATCACACCCTCTGTGGCATTTTCCATTGAAAACTTTCAGGATGTCCATGGAAAAATCAGGCTCCTTTAACGCTGTTGGAAACACTGTTTTCCTGAGCATATTTGTGTGGGTACAATGCCTTCCTTAGCTCATGAGATGCTTCCTCTTTTAAATAAAAATAAAAAGATCACATACATACCACCTATGCAAACATTAAATTGTAGATTGATTTCGTGAGTGCTTTGAATCTGTATTTTACAAAGAAAAGAAGGCTCACACCAAAATCCTCACTGAATACAGACCACTTTTAGCTTTCGCTTCAGTGCAAAGCTTTTGTTTCTTAGTGGTATGCATATGCAAAAGAATGGCAAAGAAATTTTTAAAAACACAATCTCCAGAGACTGAGTACTTGAGTAGAGTTCATTTAAGAACACTGGGGACTTGTTGGCAAATTGAATTTAAATAAAATTAAAAAAAAAATCCTCTCCAACTAATATTTTATCCACCAAGCTGCCATGATACATCAGTACATTTGCTGATTTATTAGGCAAAAGTCACTTTCTGGTTGTGCAAATACTGAGAATCAAACTTAATGAGTTTGCAGAAGTAAACCTATGATATTTCATTCACGTACGCCTGTGTAGAATGACATTTACCCGAATAAAGTTGTAGTCTAATAAAAAGAGAATAGCGGGGACCATTAGCATTGTATACACATCCATATTTTATGATCAAGAACACTCTATGGGTAGAAGTTACCTGGTGGACAGGTAACGGGAAGAAATAGCGCTAACTTACTAGCAATCTCTATACTGCCCTCTGACTACCTCTCCCAAAAACCATAAGCAGAGAATGATTATTATTTTACTTTTTGCTGTGGAACATGCAGTGGGATGTGATACTGGAGGAATTGCAAAGTGAAGTTAATCAGAAAAGGCAACATAAACAGATTAATGTTCCACCCTGGAGCTGCTAGTGGCTTGGATACTAGAAGACAGAGATGCTTTCTTGGCATAAAAACAAAGGTTTTATCACCTGTGTGGAAACGTACTCTATTGACAGGCTCATTGTTCGTTTAAAGAATGGTCAAACTCACAAAGGCAAACTCATCCCGAGTCGGCCAAACCAGCAATAGAGAAAACACGTCCCGTTTCTCTACTGATCCCTTCACTGTTTCCGTATGGATGAGTTCTCATCCCTCCATTCAGAAAGGTGATGGTCGGTGAACTACTGACACTGAGACTATCGGAGAGAATAAGAGGTCATCATAGATACTCTCATGTCGTTTCCTTGTGGCCCAGAGCATTTGGTTTGGGATGCTCTTGGGGGTGGTTCCCCAGATCCTTCTCTTATAATCTGGCAGGATCGACACGTCCGTCATAAAACATACATGAGGCGTGTCACTCATAGCAGAGAACACGTTCTGGTGTCAAATGTAAATAATCCAGGCCGCTGCTTGCTCCCCTGTCAGAAGTAGACCTGCTGGCAAGGGCCTTAGAGTTCCCACACCTGTCACAGCTGAGCGTATAGGTGACCAATGGGGAGACCCTCGATGAACAACTTGGGGTTGGTCAGTCCTTGGAACCCTTCTCTCCTCTCAACTCCATCTGCCCAAGACGACTGTTCCTTCTCCCGATATCCATCAACTACTTCTCCAGCGCTCGCTTTCTGAATCTGTTTCGGGAACCTGACACCCGTACTGTGTTCCTACAATTCCCCCATTACCCTGATCTCAATCCAGAAAGCTACACCTTTCTGGAATAAGACCAGACTCCACATGCCCTCGTGTCTTTCCACATGCCCCTCCCACGCGGCCCTTTAGATTGGCCAAGTTATGCCTCAAAATCTCAACTCTTTTCTTCTCCATGCTCCATCCAACTTGTTGAATTAACAAGAGAGGCCGACTTTTGACTTCCTATCTCTGAGCCCCTGGGAGGGGGTGGGGGTGACCACTTTGGAAAGCTTAGGAGGAACGGGCGGATCTTGCTCATAGGGTCATTTCTGGGGTGCAGAGCCTGCTTTCTGAGGCTGCTCCCCACTCACTCCTCTTGTTCGGAGGATCCTCCACCTCCCGGGCAGAGCAAGTGCCCTGAAGGATCTTTGTCCTTCCTAAGGGACTCCTTCACATCACGCTCAGCCTGCGCCCACCCCACACACCCTGTGTTCACCTCCAGGGACTTTAACGTCTGTGTGGTAACCCTGGTAAGCGCCAGCCTCCCTGGTCTCAGCTGCCCCTCCCCAGGGGCCCTCCATCCCCTGGACGCTCTGCACACGAGGGCCGCCCCTGAGCAGCCCTCAAAACTACCGCACCCCCCGGTTTGCCCCCAGTCTCCCCCGTGCTCGGTGGCTCACACACCAGGCTGCCTCTAGGGCCCTCTCTCCCTCCCAGTCCACCCCGCTGTCCCCATCTTCCCCAGGGCGGGACCCCCGCGTGGGCTGTTGCAGGGGCTGACTCGCCCCCTCCTGGGGGTTCCTTCCTGAGAAGGGCCTCTTGCCTCTCCATCACTGTCTCTCTTTGCAAGTTCTGCAGGCACTTCCAGCACCGGCCTTCGCTGCCAGGAAGCCTCCGTTCCCGGAACAGGTGCCAGGGATCTGGGTTAGATGCCTGCCTCGTAGGACCCGGCAAGTGCCTCCCATGGGATCCTAATAGCAGACAGGCGTTCTTTAGAGTCCAGATTTACCTGTTTCACAGAACACCCCCTTGGAGGCAGGTGAAAGCTCCAGTTCAGGAGACTCCAGAGCACGGTCAAACCTTTGTTTTTAGCCCCGCGAAGAGCCATCTCCTCCCGCCCCCCGCCCGCCCTAGCCACGGGCTTGCTCTAAGGCCAGCGGTTGCCAAGCTTACGTCCAAAGAACAGCGAGGCGGGCAGCAGCCTGGCAATGTTGCCATTACCTGTGATGTCTTTAAGGGTCTCCGTGCCTCCAGCCCCTTCCGGAGCCACGGATGATTGCACACAGGACACTAAGTTTCCTACTATGTCATGAAGTGAGGTAAAATTCTCTAGGTTGAACACATGCATATTGGGCGGTTCGCTTGCTATTTCTTTTAAGGCTCCTTCATCTGCATCCTCAACTCCAATTGCAAACACGTTAGCGTCAGCAGACTTAAGTTCCGCTGAGGGCAGAGCAAGGCGGTCGTCGGAGTGTCCATGGGTTAACACTACGATAACCTGAGGGACTCCGTCCCCGGCCCGGCTTCCGGCAGCCTCAGTGAGGTGGTGCTGCATTACGTATTCTAATCCTTTTCCAGTCTCATTGCTTCCCCCAATATAAGACATGTTGGAAATGTGGGAGAGGACTTCTTGCTTAGTACGGTAGGTATTTAACAGGAACTCGGTATGTGGGTTGCCGTTGAACTGGACCAGAGCAAAACGGAAATCACTGTCTCCCACAGCTAAAGATTTTATAACATCATACAGAAACTCTCGAACAAGTTGGAAATGTTCCTTTCCAATGCTCCAAGAGGAATCCACTAGAAATATTATATCGGCAGCAGCACCATTTTTGACATCTTTAAAAAAAGACAGTGGTTTAGATGTTTCTCCTGTTCAGGCAAGGACTTCCTAGCGGCGCAAAGCCTTCCTCCCTACGCTGCCCGGCCTTGTACTGCACTGCTCCCCGGGAGCCCCGCCCGGAGGCCGACTTACCTGAGCCACGGGCACCTGGCCGCGGGGACGCGACACCAGCTGGTGGCCACTCGCTGGCCCCAGTCCCATATGCAATGACCCCATATGTGAGCCAGTAGCAGGCTCCAGAATGGGGAGGGGGACAGTCCCTGGAGTGTCTTTCAACTCAGGCGTGATTCTCTGTGACAGTTTGAGCCCCCAAGACCCACCTGATGAGACCAGAAGCCTATCTCCCATCAGAGACAGCCAACCAGCGTTTTACGAGTTCATCCTTCAGTTTGGGCTCTGAGCCCCGAGAAGAAGGAACAGTGAGAACTTCTACTGCTTTACATTAGCTAGCCTCCAGCACTTTGGATAATTTGCAAGAAAAATAAATGTAATCAACCTGTCTTCCTTACATGAAGACTCGTGAAACTGTAGAGAAAGGCAGCGTCTCATTTTTCTCAGACTTTTTAGCAGGAGGTTAGTGCTCTAACTACTTCCTATGTATTTTTCAGGGCCAGGAAAGCCTTTGCAGATATGGAACACTATTTATGGTTTTCAAAGATGAATCCAGTCCTCTCTCAAAAGTGGAAGCTGGAGGCTCAGAGTGCCAGGCTGTGGGTGGCCAAAGAGTGCCCTTCTGCACTGTAGGCCAGGCTGGCTGCACACAGCAAGCTCCTGGACTCTACTTACCTCAGGCTGCCCTGACGCTTCAAGCAATGTCCCCCTTTCCTTAAGGTAGTGCTCACCTCCCTGCCATCTAAGGACCATGGACCTCAGGCAGGAGGATCCCTGCCAGAGGCCCAACCCTCCAGGCAAAGGGGAGGAAGACCCGAGGCCATGCCTCCGAGCTCATAATGCACGAAGTATTCCTAAGTTTTCTAAAACTCTGCAAGCAAACTCTTAAGAGGGTTAATTCGGATCTATGTTTTCAAATAGTTTTGAGAAACTGATTTTTTAAAGATGTGATTCTACATGAAAAAAATGTCTTTTTGCATCTAGAATTAGAGAGGAAGGGTGATCCATGTGTTCTGTTTTCAAGGAAGAATAATGTTCATTCTCAGTAATTGTCTTGTCCTGGTTTTATATGGCGTGAGACCAAAGCAGTGCCAGAAATGCGGAAGAGCTCTTCATTTGGCAAAATGTTTGTGATACTCATGCCCAATGTAAAAACAAACCACCTGCAAAACAACTCCAAGATATCAAACCCAAGTTTTAGCAAAAATAAGCCATCTCTCACTGGATACAGAGCATCTGGAAAAGTCTGTACACTGAATGAACATCCCATAACAAGGGGCTTCACCATTCCTTCAAAGCAAGTCTAAGTTCTATCTCAAGCTCATGAGGTCTAAGATCTACAATCAGAGAACATATTCCTTTGAATAAAAGTAAGAAATATTTCCGGATCTTACCTGCTTGCTGCTGTTGGGCACGGGTAAGAGAAAAGCCTGAGAGAAAAAGACAAAAGATGGCCACCAAGGGCAAATGTCGATGTTTCCTCATTTTGAATGTGTCTAAGCACCAAGTGGGAACCTGAACGAGAAAATAGGGCAATGATCAGTTTTGATACTCAGATTACAAGCTAGTGCATCAAGGATTTATCCCTTTTGTGAAAACTGGTTTTGACTAAACAATAAATGAGACTCTTTGAGTCTAGTGATTATATCCCTTTTGTCGTAGCTTAAAAAAATGCAATTAAATTTTCCTTCCTCTCAGATTAAGGAGGACAGCAAGTCACCAAACAAATGGCAGAAAGAGTCAAGAGTCAAGGAACGTGTGGGCACAGAAAGGGACAGGTCTGTGATACCCAGCTGAATTTTGTAGACCCAGTTTGTAGGAATCCCTACTGTTTACAGAAAAAAATGGACTTTGCCCAAATCAGACTGTATGCAAAACACAACTGTGACTTCTGGGACCACTTCAAATCTTGCCCTTACTCTGTGGTGGGCAATTTTTTCCCCAAGAAAACCTGCTGTGTGCCAACCACCAATCTCAGAATGGAACAAGTGCAGGGACGCTGAATTAGCAAGCCTGTGAAGGCAGACCTGAGGGTTGACCTTCTTCCTACCTGGTCTCCCATTCAGCTGGTGGCTACACACGTGACTTCCAATTGGCCAAGCTCATGTTCAGATGGGCTCAGTAGCCTGTGTCACCAGACCTTTGCCCTGCAAACTGCATCATCTCCACACCCCAGCTCAGAAAACACCCCCACTCTAACAAACTCCCAATGGCATTTTTATTTTTCGTAGAAATAGGGGAAAAAATCCAAAAATCATATGGAAGTTCAAAAGACCCAGAGGAGCCACCACTGTCTTGGGGAAGAAAAATATAGCTGGAGGTGTTGCATTTCCTGATTTCAAAACATCTTACAAAGCTATAGTAATCAAAACAGAATGGCACTAGAATAAAGACAGACATATGGACCGATGGAACAAAATAGAAATCCCAGAAATAACTTCAATCCCATGTATGTGTCAAATGATCCTTCATCAGGGTGCCAAAGCTACATGATAAGGAAAGAATAGCCTCTTCAACAAATGGTGCCAGGAAAACTGTATATCCACACGCAAAAGAACAAAATTAGATGCTTACCTTACAACATGTACAAAAACCATCTCAAGATGGACTAAAGACCTAAACATTAAGAACTGAAAGTATAAAATTCCTGGAAGAAAATGTAAGGATCTTCATAACATTGAATTTGGCAATGATTTCCTGGATACGACACCAAAAGTGTGTGCAACAAAAGCAAGAATAGACAAATTGGGACTAGATCAAACAAAAACTTCTGTGCAGCAAAGGGAACTATCAACAGAGTGAAAAGCAATCTACAGAAGGGAGAATATATTCTCAAATCATGTATCTGACAAAGGGTTCAAATCTGGAATATATAAAGAAATCCCACAACTCAACAACAGTAACAAATAATAATTGTCTGACTTAAGAATGGGAAAAGCGCTTGAATAGACATTTCTCCAAAGAAGATACACCAATGACCATTAAGCACATGAGAAGATGCTCATGACTCATCATCAGAAAAATGCAAACCAAAACCACAATGAGCTATCACCTCACACCCATTAGAATGACTACTATCAAAAAATAGTTAACAACAATTATCAATGAGGAGGCAGGAAAATTGGAAACTTGGTGCCCTGTTGGCTAGAATGCAAAATGGTGCAGCCACTATAGAAAACTATATGGAGGGATCCCTGGGTGGCGCAGCAGTTTAGCGCCTGCCTTTGGCCCAGGGCGCGATCCTGGAGACCTGGGATCGAATCCCACGTCGGGCCTCCGGTGCATGGAGCCTGCTTCTCCCTCTGCCTATGTCTCTGCCTCTCTCTCTCTCTCTCTCTCTGTGACTATCATAAATAAATAAAAATTTTTTAAAAATCTTAAAAAAAAAGAAAACTAGATGGAGTTTCCTTAAAAAGTTAAAAATAGAATTACCATGTAACCCAGCAATCCCACTTCTGAGCATATACCTAAAATAACTGAAACGGGGTTGTGAAGAAATATCTGTACACCCAAATTTGTTGCAGAATTACTTACAATAACCAAGAGGTAGAAGCAATATAGATGCCCATCAATGGATGAATAGATAAATATGAGACATGCATACAGTGGAGTATTACTCAGCCTTAAAAAAATGGGAGGGGGGGATTCTATCCTATGTGACATCATGGCTTAACCAACCACACCACCCAGGTGCCCTGAGGACATACACTTTAAAACAATGTAAAAGTACATTGCAAGTGTGCTATCCTTGATTCTTTCTATTCAAATTAAACATTGGATTTTTCTATCATCAAAACGCATCCTACTGGAAAACTGTTTTATGGAAAGATTGTCCACGTCATTTAGATTCTACTGGATTCTTTCAAAAAATATAGCCAGTTCTTTCTAAAACAACCTGCAATATTGTAATAGGTCAAAACCTTTTTTTTTAAATGTGGCATCCACAAATTTCAAAAGACCTGTCAACCTCTCACAAATGTGTGCACAATTGTATCTGTGTATAAAGGGTTTTCTGAGAGTGGGGTCCATGGTCGCATGTGACTCTGAAAGCATCTAGTCTACCTCCCCACTAAAGTGTAAGCACCATAGCATCACTGCTTCCATGATAAATTTTAATGCAAATCTTTCAGGGTGTCCAGCTCAGTTGTTTTAAATATTTGATTGATGCACAAGATACATGATTAAGAATTAGAGCAAGAGAAAAATCATAGGGCCTCATCAGTAATCACTGGACCCATGCACTCCATGTGGAAAAGAGCAGGAAGGGAGACAAGATCTGCCCACCCACTGCTGGGTGTGGGATGGGAGTATCACCGGTCTCCCGAAGGCAACCTTCATAAACAGGGGACACTGGGTGTTCAGCGGTTTGCCAACAGCTTTTTAATCATCCCTCCATCTTCCACAGCATCACATCTAAGAAGTCAGATTCTCAGAGGAATCCACGAATCCTCTCATACATTAAACCCTGAGTAGGGTCTCTATTGAGAAACTCCAAAATAATTTTCTCATCTTCGATAAGGCTCAAAAAAAAAAAAATCTAAACTCTAATGAGATGAAATATCTAACATCTTCCAGAGGCATTACTCACTTCAACTCTCCTCTAAGGAAAATGAATTTTATTTACTTATTTATTTATTTTAGGAAAATGAATTTTAAATTGGTTGAAAATGACATGTAAAATTTCTTTTATTTCCGAGATATTCATCTTTAGAAGAGTAACCCCATAAAAGAAGTGCTACCCATTGAGAACACAAAGTAACGAAGTGAGTGTGCAGGGCGCAAGAATTATCTTTTCTAAAATCTACCCAGATATTAAGGAGAAGAGAAGGGAGGGGCGGGGAGAGGGGGGGCATGAGGACAGAGGGTAAAAGCTCTTCCTGTCCTAGAGACGATGCTTGTGTTGCCCAAGCCCCACTCATGACCGATGAGCTCACGTGGTTTGGCCGAGCTGATTCCCAGTTGGGGAAACTGCCTTCGGTCCCACACACTTTTCTTGCCATCATGCTTGGGAGCCAGTCATGTGGTTCAAGTATTCCTAGCCCAGCTGCTGAATATTTGTTAATGTTTCTGTTTGCAATTAAATCTATTCTATTTATCATGTCATGCAGTCCAAGTTTTTTAAGTGAAGTTGTTAAAAGATGTCAAACCTCATCTTCCCACATGATCACCGGGCTTGCTCATATTAATAAGGGAAAGGATGCAGCCACTCCCTCATCACCCCCCTCGCAAACCTCCCCATCACCCCAGCAAATAGAGACAAGAGGGCACAAGTAGTATTTAGGGCACTTCTATCTCGCCTGTGGGATTTCATGTCCTCCTTCCAACACCCCAAGGGCAGCACCCCGCCCACCCCCCTGCCCATTTTATAGCCGGGAAACTGAAACCAGGTGAGGCAACGCGCTGTGCCCAAGGTCACATGGATAAAACAAGTTAGAACCAGAATCCTCACCAAAGTCTGCATTTGCAAAGCCCATGGGAAGAATCCCAGGAAACCCTGAGAGACCATGCCAGGTCTGGCCCCAATCCCGAGGAAACTCCCCATCTCTTCTAGGGAAAAAATAGACTTCCCTGGGGACAGAGTCTGTGTCAATAGAATCCATTTGTGTGCCACCATTCTTTTAAATATGAAAGAAAAACCAGAATTGGCCGCTTGCAACCCTTGGGTTGGGTGGGGTGAGGCCCTGGTTCTTCATGTCACAGATTCTGTGTCCAGAAGGCAACAGATTTGATCATAGAACTTCATTTTCACTCTTATCTTTCCATTTGGCATTAGTAATGCCTTTCCCCGCTCTGCCTCATTCTGAAGAGGATTCGAGGTGCCTTTCCATTTGAAGCAAAGATACCTCTTCTTACAAAGATTGCCTCACAGAGACCTCTGACTCGCAATCGAACTGGGTCGTATTCCAAAGACTTTCCCAAGCTATTTTGCAACTCCATGAAATTAGTTTTCATAAAGTCTACTCAAAAGCTTTTTCATTTTCCATGTCTGGAAATCTTTTTTTAAGAAAGAGACACACACATGCACACAAGGAAATCATTTTGAAACAAAGGCTTAAATATATCCAGAGGCCTCATTTTGAGGGCATTTATTGGGTCTTTTCCGAGCACGGCTGTTTTAAAGTCAGGTTGGTCCTCCTATCAAGTTCTGGGACGTCTGTTAACTCTGATGTCCTGTGTAAAGTGAGAGCTACGGAAATCGTTGAAGACCAGGCCGGCATGTGTCCTATCTGCTGTGAGAGAAGAAGTCACACTTCAGGAAACCCTAAGGGTCTTGAGTTGGCAGTCACTCTCCTTCTCCTTCCTTCTCTTACTCCCTTTCCCTTCTTGTAGGAATCCTGGGTAAGGAGTCCTCCTCACCTGCCCCTCACTGGGAGGAGGAAGTAAATTGAGAATTTTTTTTTTTTTAAGATTTATTTATTAGAGAGAGAGAGCACACAGAGAGAAAGGGAGAGGGAAAAGGGAGCCCGACGTGGTGCTCGATCCCAGGACCCCAGGATCAGGACGCAAGCTGAAGGCAGACTCTTAACCAACTGAGCCACTCAAGTGCCCTGAAAAGAGGACTTATCAGGTCCTCTGTTAGGAAAGGAAGAAGGTGGGATTTAATGGATTCCTGCCACTTGAAAGAACTTTGGGGGAATCCTCAAAAGCAAATGTATTGGAACATCTGGAGAAACCGCCCTGCCCCCAAATCGGAAGGTGGTCTTTTAACTGTTTATTTTACAACTTGAACCTCATCTTTCCCTTCTGTGAAAATGCACAAGAGAGTATCAGCCGCACATATGTATCTGTAAACCATTATCGGTTTGACCCAGGCTCTGAACGTGTTTCCTGTGATAGCGAAATGTTAACTCTTCTGATTATGTGTGTTGGCTTGGCCTTGCTGCCACCCACCATGTCCTTGTTAGACACTCAGTAGCCAACCCAAGATCTTTCATCTCTGGCTCCTCCTGGTAAAATCAAGTAAAACGATACCCGTTCAGCAGCTCATGCATTTAAACAGAGCAATACAGAAAGGGGGAGGCTGTTTGGATGTCCCCCCTGCAAGTGGCCTCCTTCCTGCATGAGGTCACGTGTGAGTGTGTGCTGAGCACTATCGGGGTGAGCTTCCTTCCCCCCTTAAAGGCAACCTGAAGAACCTCTCGATGAGCTGCCAGATATTTGGAAATTGATTTAAAAGACAGATTCCTAGGGTACAAGGTAATAACCAAGAAGCAGAAGTTTCTACGTCTGCTGCAGTTGGAAAAGCCTGACACCACCATGCACATGTAGAAAACATCTTGCCCTCTTGAAGACAAGGCAGCCAGGCACGGCTTTTTCTCCATTTATACTGCTAATGATAAACATTCAGCAGAGGCTAGATCAGATTTAACATCAAGGCAGAGAGTGCCTTCGAAAACACTTCAAAAGAAATTGCACAAACGTCCGTCCCGCTCCAAGAGACACGGGGCTGCTGCCCCAGGCTGGCACTGGCCTCCGCACCCCCCCAACCCCGCCTTCCCTGGCCACGGACTCTGCTGTGCCACTGCAGAATGACTCAAAGAGGCTAAAACGTTCTCACTCTAGTAAGGACAAATTAAACATTTTTGCTTTCTACTCTGAATCACCATCAAGCCTGGAAGAGAAAATTATTTTAAAATAGACTTTATAAAAAAAATTAAGTTGAAACATCTAATTCAATATTATCCACACTGGATTTAGGGTAACAGCCTGGAAAAATTCTACTTCCTTACCTCTCTACCAGTAATGGTCAGCTAATCTCCCCAGGCTCGCTTAATTTATGTGTAAAATAAGGCTAACTGATAGACACTCGGACAGATGGGGTCCTGCTACGATTTCCTTCCATCTGTTTCCCGGGACTGACCGGGGCTGGGTCTCCCCCTGACCCCATGACAAACAGAGAACCCCCCAGGGGCACATGGGGCAATCTGTGAGCCTCGGCCCAGCTGGCTCTAGCTCTGGGTGCTGGACCCAGGCTGCTGAATCAACTGATGAAGATTGCAGAAGAGAAAAACCAGTTTCCTGGAATGGCTTCCCTTGAGACCTGAGTCATCTCCAGCTGCTGTTCAATTTTTAATTTTCAAATTAAATGGACCCATGAGCTCTTGCCTTCCAGTGGCCAATTCTCGACGCTCTGGATCCGTGAAAACTAAATGTATAGTGCACCCCAGGGAAATTTCTCAGAGCTGCTTCCCACTGTGCTTTCCCCTGGCCGCCCCTAACTCGTGAAGCACGGCCGTGAGTCTGAGCATTCAGGGAACGCAGCAGGATCACACTACGCTAGAGGCGGCCGGACCCCCCCACAAAAGACTCACAATTTACCTTTGGGAAAGGGTTTGGCAAAATTTTTCATGTTTGTCTTATTTTTCTCCTCTTGAAGATTTAAAAAAAAAAAAAAAAACAATGACTCTCTGCTAACTCAACTTAGAATACACTACTCCGTAGAAGACTGGTCAATGGGAGGGGGTGCCTTTCTTCACATGGGAGACCCTAAAATATTCTCTAACGACTTTTACTTCCTTGCTATCCCTGGTCCCGGGTATCTGCTTACGGGCTCACATTAATATGGGCAGGAGCGCCCAGAAATGCTGACTGTGCTCTGCTACTAGAGCTATGACCTCAGGCCAGTAAATCACCTCTCTGAGCGTCCGAAATGTCAAGGGCGTGGAAAGCATCCACCAAAGGAGTCATTTTTTTTGATATTGAAAATAGCCAAGTGGAAATCACATATTTGCCAAGCAGAGGGTGGAGTCTCCATCTCAGTCTCCCCCCCCCGCCCCCGCAGCCCTCCTCAAACCCCACAGCCCCCATGTACACCCGGGGAGCACAGCAGGGCTTATCAAGCTTGAACAAATATGGGACCATGGGGACCCACTAGAGGGTTAGGTACCTTCTCTTTGAGTTCTGTTGCTCAGGAGCCTGACTGTGGCTAGCTCAGGCCAAAAGCCTAGGCTAACCCTATGTCTGAGAGTCAGTAATATATATATAATATATATAATATATTATTATTATTAACAAAGATTTAAAATGGGAAGTTCATAATGATAGTCTGCAAGAATTCTTTAAAACAGGCTCAATCAAGTACATTGCCTATTGGGAGAAAGTAGCAAAGGGATGGCAGTGAAAAGTCTGGGGATTTGGGGGGAATGACAGAATCAGCTCATCTTAACGTCATTCCTGCCAGTTTTAAAGTTCAGGAATCCTACCTGGAGACCGCACGGCCTGAAAGTGTAAACTTGCTTGGGTTCTGAAACCACTTACTGTCCATTTAAACTTTTCTCAGGAGATGAGGGCAAAATGTTTCTCTTATAAGCTCTTATTTGGTTAGTGTCCGTGTCGTGAAATTATTCGAGAGGGCAGAGTGCCTCATTTCAAGGCATAATTTCACCTCAGCGTCTGAGCACAGAAAAAAAATGTAAAAATCCTAAATTTAGTTCTACTTCAGATATTACAGTCCCATTTAAAAATACATGTGTTTAAACAGTCTGAAGTTACCCGTGAGCCCTGCTGAGATGGCTATGGACCTACTGCCTGCAAACCCAGAACCCCACCCTGAAGGACTCCCACCCCTTGGAGATTTTTCTAGAGCTTGGAAGGATACACCGCCCTCTAGAGGAAAGAAAACCCGGCTGCGTTTTCAGGATAGGCTCCCCCCGGGGATGAGGGTGCTCGCTCGAAATTTCATCTCCCTCCCAGAATTGAGCTCTGAAACCAGAAGGTGTTAAACGGGCACTGAGGGGGGCACTTAATGGGATGAACACTGGGTGTGATGCTATATGTTGGCAAATCAAACTCCAACAAAATAACACACACAAAAAAAGCAAAAAAAAAATTATGCTTCCAAAAATGGACATAATGTGGAGAGCCCCCATAAACCAGGACGCTGTGCGTGCTGAGTGGGGGGCGATCATCCCCCATGCATTAGAGGAAGCAAGCAGCATCTTTTCCTTAAAGCGGAGGAGAACCTTCCAGAATTTTTACACTGGAAAGACAGACATCATATCTGGAAATGCGGGGGAAGAAGAGAAGCGTCCTTGTCTAGTTGCAAGCGGTCTGAATTAGCAGCAATTTTTTAAAGCTTCCCTGCCTTGAAATTGGAATTATGTTGGGCCTCCATTTCCTCAGCTAGAGCTACTATTGGGATTTTTTTTTTTTTAAATGTCAGGTCACTCCTGGAGCTGTCGACTGTTGGTGCCACAGCGGAGTGGATTTTCCTGCCTGCCTGCTTTCCACAGCGAAGGCACCATGAGAGCCTGTGGGCCGCCGTGGATTCTTCTCCAAGACCTAACAAATCCTCTCGGGTTCCTCCGAGAAGAACAGTGACAGAAATGAATTGTCAAATAAAACTTTGGGCTGAGGTCATTGGCATGCCTGCGAGGCGGTCCCATGGGACAGACTTTGTGGCTTGCTGGTGACTTATAAACCCTAACTGTGGAATTTCACATGCAAGTGGGTGGTGACACAGGCTGCTGGTAAGGACCATACTTTATCTCCTTGTCTAAACATGCTGAGCAAGCTCACAGGCCGGAAGCTCCCCAGCAGGAACTCTCTAGCAACTTTCAAAAGGGACACGGGACAGAGGACCCGAATGGCAAGCCGGCTTCCAGCAGTGCCCCCTGCAGCCCCCTGACCCAAAACTACCGTCAGACAGGGAGCTTCATTTGAGCCACAAATCAATCATTAGAGGGGTTTCTTCCTACTTGATCATCAGTGATGTGTTAGGTTCTAAGCTACAAAAATGACCGAAGGGGCTCCTGTGGACAGAATAAAGGGGGGTGCAGAAATAAAGGCATTTCTATCCAGAAAGATCTCATATCAAAAATGCCCTGAAAACCTCTCGTTTGGACATTTGCCATATTTCCATCGGCTGAGACCCACAAGCATGGTGGGGTGGGGCACACATCCTTCCAAGAGCTGGAAGCCAAAGGCTAACCCTTCTAGAGGCTTCCCCGGCCACCTCCCAGGAAGGTGGGGTGGCCACTCCCTCCAATTCCTCCATAGGAAAAAGGCGGGATGGCCACACTTCTCCAGCTTGGTGTGGCCTTCTCCCCCAGACCCTGTTCTCCACCCAATGTCTTCCTGGTTCTCTCACTGCTGGAGTTGGGGAAAGAGAAAAATAAGCCTCACGGTAATGACAACCCCTGGACTCAACAAAGATGGTCAAGACCACGAGACCATTCCTATATGTTGAGTTCCTACAAAAGCCCCTCACCCTCCACATCCCTGTGTCTTCACCCTCGGCAGCAAGTCCAGGTTAAGAATGAAGTAAAGTACAAATACCATCCCGGTGGCCCCCAGCCCCAGAGGTGGCCTGAGTGAGGGAAGCCCACTCCGGTCCAGCACTCCAGTCCTGTAGCCCACGCCCCTGCCTGCCAGCAAGTTCCTAGCACCTTTTCTCCACGTCTTGGAGAGCCCGAGGGAGCATAAACCCATTTCCCCATTAGTTAGAGTAGAATAGGACAGAAGAACGCTGTCCTCTGGGGGGAACCTAACACATGGCCCGTTCCAATCCAGATGTAAATCAGCAATGGGATCCTCCATTGCTTGGCCATCTGCTTCCCTGAAATGGTGAAGATCTCAGCCACCCACTGGTTCTGCAGCCTCTGCAAGTGATTTCGCATCTCAGAGCCCGCGCCTCGGATTCTGCATCTTCCAAACCAGGGAGCCACACCTCAGTGGCTCCCAACCAAGAATCTCTGCCATTGTCTTTGGCCCAGCAAAGAACTCAGAAGTTCTGCTAATGTCCAGCAGCCAACTGCTTTGCAATATAACTTCGGTCAGGACCCAAGAATATTAGATTTTTAAAGCCATTTCTGTCTCGATTTTTTTGAAGTCTTAAGAATGGGTGCCCTGGGGGACACCTGGGTGGCTCAGTGGTTGGGCATCTGCCTTTGGTTCAGGGCATGACCCCAAGGTCCTGGGATCAAGTCCTGCATGGAGCTTGCTTCTCCCTCTGCCTGTGTCTCTGCCTCTCTCTATGTGTTTCACGAATAAATGAATAAAATCTTTAAAAATAAAGGGCAAGGGGAAGAATGGGTGCCCTGGGAGGTTGAGAAGGATCTGCCCAAGGGCTCTGAGCACCTTTGCAGCTCTCAGATCCTACACTTCTTGGGTGGAGAGAGCTGTGTGCGGGGTGAGAAGCTGGCTGGCATGGGTCAGCACCCCTGCACTCCCTCTGGGAGCAGGACACACCCCTGCGCTCACAGCAGCTTGTTCTTGGACTCCAGACCAGCCTCTAAGTGTGAAATGCTGATCTGTGTCACACTCCCCCGTACTCCCTTGGGCCCTCCCAGGGACCCCACCCTGGTCCACTCTCTAATGCTTGAAACCAGTACCCAAGGCAGGCTGGCAGCTGTCAGGGAGCACTTTCCATCCTGGGCGTCCCAGATCGGCAACAGGCCTTGGGTTCCCAGCTTGGCACCCGCACCCCATCTGGGCAACCTGGGGCGGCCTCTCAACCCCAGGAGCCCTGCCTTATCCACGGGGCCTGCCACCCCAACTCCGAACACCTTCTCCTCCTCTGACCTCGGCAGCTCCTTTCTGCAACCGCCCCTCTCCCGGCCCAGGGCAGAGACTCCAACAGTGAGCTCGGGTTCCTGAAAAGAGGAAGCCCGGGTGGTACCGGTCGAGGAACTCTTGACCTGGCCCTGAGCTGAGACACCAAAGTGGCCCCAAGCCCCCGAGGACAGCGCACGCGAGGCCCCGGGGGCAGGGAAGCCCACCTGCCGCACCCACCTGGGGGACAGCGGCTCCCCAAGGGCTGCTGCTCCACAGGGAGCTCTTGAACCCTCGCCAAGGCGCTTCTGCTAACCAAGCATATTCCCCCGGAGTCTGCGAGGGCGAGGGGACGTCAGAGGGCCAGCCGGGCATCCCGGCGGAGGGGCAAGCGCAGGATGGGCACAGCAAGCCCCGGGCGCCCCGCGACGGCCGCCCTCGGCCAACCGGGGGAGCCCCGGGGCCACAGAGTGAGACGAACACCCAGCGGATCCCCCGAGGGCCAGGAACACGTCTGGAACAGCAACCGCGAGGGCCCCCCAGAAATGCTCTCCCGGGCCCGTCTCCTTGTTGCCCGCAGGCTCCAGGAAGCAGACGGGCGCGCACTTACCCTGAGCAAATCTGAAGAAGGCTACGTCCCTGGGCCTCTATAGTCACCTAGGTTCGCATGGCTTTCCCCACTCGCGGCGGCTGCTTTCCTGTCTGCAGGAGAGGAAACCCTGGCGTCCTCGCCGGAGCCTGGAGCGCAGGAGAACTGAGTGGCCTTTGGGGGAAGACTGAGCTCCGAACTGGACCCGATCCAGGGATCCAGGCAGCTCCTCCTCCTCCTCCTCCTCCTCCTCCTCCTCCTCTCCCCTCCCCTCCTCCCGACCCCTCCTCTCCCCCTCCCCACTGTGGGCCTGACCCAACTGTAAATGAAAACCAGACTCCCTGTGCTCTGTTGCTTCTGGCCCCGGCTGCAGGCTGATGTCACCCACCGAATACTGTCTTCACCCTACAAGCCTTTAGCCGGACTCCTGCAAACCCCAACTCTTGAAAAGAAATCCACCTCTTCCACTCAGTCGTCACCTTTTGGGCTGGGCCCCTGGTGGCAAAGGGAATGAAGTTTAGAGGTCCCCCCCCCCCCCCGCCCCGCGGGTATCCATGGTTTTCCTGCAGTGTTTTCCAACACCATCTGCAGGGAAAACAGGAAATGCAGTCTCCCCCTCCACCCTTACCACGCCCTCCCATTTCTCCTTGAAGTTTCTGAATAATCGAGACTGCTCCTAATAACCTCCCTTTCAAATAGAAAAAACCGGCAATTCACATCGCCTTGGCCTTCCGCCAAAGCAAAGCTCTGTGCACCAGTAGTGAAAGGACAAGGATCTGAAGCTACTTCTTTTTGAAAAGTTGTCTACACAAGGATTCTGCGCGCGAAGCCGGTGGTCCCGTTCTAGGACACGGACAAGGTTTCCTTGCTCAGAGTTACAAGAAAATTCTTGAGAAACCAATTGCCAGGCTTTGCACGTTTCTCGGCACTTTGACTCACGTTATCTCATTTCTCCCAAACATCTACCACTGCAGCCCCTTAAATAGATATATTTGTCTCTCTCTCTTTTTTTTGTTAGATGAGATTATGGTCTCATTTTACAGGTGAGAAAAACCAGGGTTCGTAGCAGCACTTGGTCAGAACCCCAGCCTTGGACACCCCTGCACCTTCCCTGCTCTCGGCACGGACCCTTGGTGAGATTCACAGGAAATATCAAGATCCCTCTGATGGATACTTTGGACTTTGAGATCTTTCTGGAGCCGAGTGTGGACAGTAGAGGTATCATTAAGTCCTTTCCACAGACTATCCCATTCAAGTTTGGGGAAATCAGGGACACAGCACCTGGAGACCATGCCTGCTCCTGGACGGGGTGGACAGGTGGTCGGACAGGAGCTGCACGTAGAAGCCCGAGGGCACAACATCCTGGCTTCGTGGGTCTAATACCTGGACAAGGATCCCTGGGTGGCTCAGTGGCTGAGCGCCTGCCTTCAGCCCGGGGTGTGATCCTGGAGACCCGGGATCCAGTCCCGCATCGGGTTCCCCACACGGGGCCTGCGTCTTCCTCTGCCTGTGTCTCTGCCTCTCTCTCTGTGTCTCTTGTGAATAAATAAATAAAATCTTAAAAAAAAAAAAAAAAAAAAACACCTGGACAGACAAAGAGCCACAGGTGTGCAATAGGAGCTCTCCTCTTCAACTTCCACCTAGGAGGTCCCCTGGGATCACTATGGTGCAGTTGCATGGGTTTACCCCCCTCACCCCCCATGGAGCAAGGCTGCCAGGACCCCCAGTATAAACCTAGTAGGGTCCAAACCTGCCCTTCCAACCAGGTGGGAGGAGTCCTCCTGATGACGGGCAGGAGCCCCCAGCAGAGATCACACTGTCCGTGACCCAACAGCCCCACTTACATAAGAAGAAGAGACTTGGGGCCTCTGGGTGGCTCAGTTGGCTGGGCGTCTGCCTTGGGCTCAGGTCATGATCTTGGGGTCCTGGGCTCCAGCCCTGCGTCGGGCTCTCTGCTGAGTGGGAAGTCTGCTTCTCCCTCTCCCTCTGCCCCCTGCCCTGGCTCATGCTCTCTCTGTATCTCTCTCTCTCTCTTGGAAAGGAAAGGAAAGGAAAGGAAAGGAAAGGAAAGGAAAGGAAAGGAAAGGAAAGGAAAGGAAAGGAAAGGAAAGGAAAGGGAAGGGAGGAAAGAAAAGAAAAGAAAAAGAAAGAAAAGAAAAAAGAAAAGAAAAGAAAAAAAGAAAAGAAAGAAAAAAGAAGGGAAAGGAAAAGAAAAGTAAAGAAAAAAGAAAGAAAAGAAAAGAAAAGAAAAGAAAAGAAAAGAAAAGAAAAGAAAAGAAAGGAAAAAAGAAAAGGAAAGGGAAGGGAGAAAAGAAAGAAAAGAAAAGAAAGAAAGAAAAGAAAAGAAAGAAAAAAGAAAGGAAAGGAAAGGAAAAGTAAAGAAAAAAGAAAAGAAAAGAAAGGAAAAAAGGAAAGGAAGGAAAGGAAAGGGAAGGGAGAAAAGAGAAAAGAAAGAAAGGAAAAGAAGAAAAGAAAAGAAAAAAAGAAAAGGAAAGAAAAAAAAGAAGGAAAGGAAAGGAAAGGAAAGGAAAGGAAAGGAAAGGAAAGGAAAGGAAAGGAAAGGAAAGGAAAGGAAAGGAAAGGAAAGGAAAGGAAAGGAAAGGAAAAAGAAAAAAGAGAAGACCCTTGTAGCCTCAGGACCGCTGCCCGTCTGGGCCTGCCCTGTCCCCTCCTTGAGAACACACTGTCCTTCAGAAGCGGCTTAGGGTTTGCTGCCCCCCACCCCCGGGCTGCCTCTATCCCAGCGCAGGTGCCCGAGGGGAACCTGAGAACCGACCCCTCTATTCACCCGAGGCAGCAGCACTCCGCTCCCGCAGCGCCGGGGCCTCGCCCCTTCTCAGGGGCCCTAGGGTTCAGCTCGCAGAATGTCTGGCTGGGGCGACAGGGACAGAGGCCCGGATTGTCCCATTTCCCTGCCCACCACCTGTAGATGAAGAGGCTCTGAGCAGCAACCACACCGTCCATGCAGCGCGTGGGAAGGCGACATCCCACGAGGGGTCCCCTCTGCACCGGGCAGGTGCAGACTTGGGTCCCGGGGGGCTGGGACACCTGCTGCACCTCACTGGTTGGCGTCTGCAAGCTCATCACTCGGGAGAGCCGTGCACCTGGGGCACATCGGCTGCTGCCAGGAAGGCAGGCTCTGGAGACAACTTCCCGTCCCAGGCATCCCTGCTCCCAAAGGTTAGTGAGACAAGTGTGTCCTAGTTGCTCCCTTTCGGTGGTTCCTTTTTCTGATCAAGAATACAACGAGTTCTTCTCAAAATAGCTAAGAATGTGCATTCTTCGGTCTTCGGAATAAGTGGCTTTTTTATTTATTTTTTATTTTTATTATTTTTTTTGAGGAAATCTGTCACTTTATTTATTTATTTTTTATTGGAGTTCAATTTGCCAACATATAGCATAACACCAAGTGACTTTTTTAATTGATTTCATTTAACAAAGCACGGTTGACACACAATGTTCCACGACTTTCCGGTTTGCCACATAGCGATTGGACAAGTGTGTACCTTAAGCTGTGCTCACCACAGGAGTAGCTGCCGTCCTTCACAGACAACCCCGTTCAAAGCCGTTGACCCTACTCCCTATGCCGTATCTTTTATCCCTGTGACTCACCCCATAATGACCATCATTTAAAAGGCAAAGGTGACACATCATTTAGAACAAGATTTAAAGAAGTAAAAAAAACAAAAATTTAAAAACCCTGTTCAATCAGGAACCGTCCTCTATAATATTGAGCTGTACCTGCCATTGGATCTAGACCCTTTCCAACACTGCTTGTGACTAAAGAAATTTCTAGAAGCTGGTGGCTGTGGGTGGCAAACTTCCAGCATCCTCCCTTGTACTCATCAGAGCATTTTGGCTCCTATGGTTTTCTCACTTAATCACTTGGATTTGAGATTCCCACTGAAACGTCTAAGTTCCTGTCTGCCACACGGTCCCAGGAGGAAACCACCTCAGTGTCAGCACCCACCTGAAGACTGAGGATCCTGGGTCTGGGCCCCCTGAGGGACCTCATAAGCCACAGAGTCTCTCAGCTCAGCTTCCCCTTAAATGTTTTCTTGCACTTGGTCTGGCGCCTCTTCCCACATCTTTCCGCACAAGTTAGTGGGGTTCAGGGCCGTGGCTAGGAATTCGGTTTCCCTACTTAGTTGCGCTGATGTGAGGCAGCTAAAGCGGAGGCACCCGCTCCCAAGGTGTCTCTGCTGGTGTTTCTTCTGCTGGCCAGCAGAGCATGCAGGTGCTGGGGACCCTCTCCTAGACCCCTTCAGGGGCTGGGGGGCACCTGCCCCATCCAGTGTGGGTGTCAGCTGCTAATGGCTCCACCTGCACCCAGGTTGGAAGCTTGCCCTTGGCCGCTAGGAGCTGTGTCTTCTGGAGATGTCGGAGTATGTGCAGTACGCAGACTTCTAAGGGAAACCCCAGCTTCCTGGGTGCCAAGCAGCAGTGGGGGCGGGGGCGGCCGGGCTGGGCCCCGCAGAGTCCCATCGCAGGCCTGGGAGTTTAGGGGAAGTCGTGAAGGCGGTAGCAGCAGCCTGACCCCAGGTTCCAGCATGCAGGCAGTAGCTAGGGAGTGTGTCCATGTCCCTCCCCACCCCCTGTCCTCGGCTTACCCCGGGGGGTGGCTGTGCAGGCTCTCCGGCGCAGACTCTTGGCTCCCCACCTTCCAGAACGGGCCAGAAGAGAGGCTAGGAAGTCCTGGGAGCCGTTCCTGCAGGCCCAGCCCCAAGCCCACTCCACTGCTCCCACCTCATAATTCCCCACAATGGATCCCTTTCTGCTCACAATAGTTAGAGCCGTTTCTCTTTCCTCTACAGACCCCCGACCAGCACAGACCTATTACATCAGTTCTGAACTTTCTTTCAGGTCTAACAGCTGTGTTTATATATATCATATGACAGACCAAAAGAAATAATGCTGGGCCCCAATGGGATTGCAGATGCCATTTTGTATCTAACTAGGCCCCAGAGCAATTATGCGTAGGACCCCTGTACCTGGGTGCCTATCAGGCTTCCAGCCTCTTCTCCAAAGATTGTCTCTGTTACTGCTCCTTCTGTACCTCTCCCTTGGCATATCTTCTGGCAAATTCCATCTGCCATTTGCAGTCTCCATCAAACTAGCAAACACATAAAATCAACCCACACAGACATAGACTATTACAGTGAATTGCAGCATCTCGTCTGCGCTCTAAAACAATATGAAAAAAATACCCTTAAATAGAATTCTTTTTAAGATCTTATTTATTTATTCATGAGACACACAGAGACAGAGGCAGAGACACCGGCAGAGGGAGAAGCAGGCTCCTGCGGGGAGTCTGATGTGGAACTCGATCCCAGGACCCCAAGATCATGCCCTGAGCCGAAGGCAGTTGCTCAACCATGAAGCCACCCACGCGCCCCTCAAATTTTAACTTGTTTTTAACGTGAAATGATTTATCCTCAACTACAGTTTTCATTCAACAAAGCAAGTCCATGCTGATGGAAAATCAAGTGTAAATAACACAACTGACACAACCCTGAAGCTGTTAATGGCACCTCAGTTGAGATGGAGACTCATTTAGTTTGGGAATCTTAAGAAATGTTATGGGTAGACACATGGGCATCAGATGAATCTCAACCAGCTCAATAAATCCAGAGCTAACCTATTTCCATGTTACATAATCATCCCAGATAGGTTCCCTACCACCATCCTCCAACCCCTTTGCCATAATAACCACCTGATAGGACTAACGGAGCTGAGGGAACCCAGAACCACGTCTATGTGACCTTTATCCCCAGTTGAGAGATGAGTTCATGATCCCCTGGCAAGTCAAAACGTGCCTCACTGCCTTCCACTCTTGAAAAGGCCTTTTCTGGGACACAGCCGAGACCCCCAACATCTCGGTCCCAAGGACATTGCTCAAGACCAAAGGGATCTTCCCCAAAAAGCATCAGTCGATTTGGCAAATAACAAGCAGACATGAAGGCTACAGCATTATAGGAAGAGAAGAATCCCACTTCTGCTTAATTGGCCCTACTCCTAAGATCGCGATATTCCTAAAATAAAAGGGCCACACACCAGCTGCACATTAACATCCACAAAGACGTAAACTGGAGAGCCAGATAGTTGCATCATCCCTGGGTGAGGGTGGAGAAGGGTGGCTTCTAAGGTCAGGGCACGCAGTTGAAGCGCGTTTCCTGGCCAGTGAAGTGAGCGCTCCTGAGTTGGCACAGACGGTCCTGTGCATTGAATCCCGAGCTTGCCGTTGCTTGGAAGGCAGGGAGGAAGGAAGAAATGGAAAGTTAACGGACATTTCTGCCTTGAAGATAAAAACCAAATTCCTAGAAGAGACTGAGCACGGGTGGAGGGGAGAGCCTCAAGGCTTTCTGCTTGCTTGCAGGGTTCGCCACCTTCAGAGCTCATCGCGAGCATCTGCATCTGGGTTCCATGCGCAGATTGGCCCGAGGCCTGGAGCCTACCTCCCTGGACAGGGGCCACGTGAGATTCCAGAGGCAGCCCCGTGTAAAAGCCTCCGAAGACACAACTCTACTATTTCAAGAGAAGAAGGATAGTGAGCCTGACCAAAGAGGAGGATTTGAGGTTTCCACTGACCCCACAGCCAGAGGGCAGCTGGCATCCCTCATTCCACCCTGGTGCCTGTTTCAACCCTCCTCTGGCAGCATCGTGGGAATGAGGCCCCAGTGCCTTCTCTGCCGCTGAGAACTGCCGGGCGCATGCAAGTCAGCTCCGCCTTCTGTGGCTCAGTTTCCTCGTCCGCAGACCCAGCGGTAGCTGCGCACAGCAATGTCAGGGCAGGCCCAGCACTGAGTCCCCAGGACCAGGGCCACATCAACCGTACTTGCCTGTGCCTGACTTCCAGCCTCGGCTTCTTTCCCCGTCCCCAGCTATCAACAGCTGACTCTCCGGATTCAGCTCCACCCAACCCCAAGCTCGGAGGCAAGGAGGGGAAATACTCGATGGGCCAGCTACCCTCTCCCGTGTTCCCCAGGCACCTGCTACAAGCTTATGGACGCAGGCCTTCCACTGCCCCGGGCCACTGCTGCCATAACGCCGTCTAGCAATGTTTGAGGATCTGAAGCTAAATGACATTTCATCTCCAATCACTGAAGCACACCAGGCTATGAGGCTATGAAGGGAGAGACTGTGGTCAGCATCAGGTGCTTGGTCCCCTCTCACCAGGTGCTTCAAGAGGGCTGTCATGTTCCTGCAGAACCTTCTGGCACCACCTCTGCGGGCTGACCCAGGGATGGGCATATGACACAGGTCGTCCAAACCGAGCTCTTCTCCAGGGTTTCCAGCTTGGACCTGGAGCCAGCCAGTCTCAGGCCATCTCTGATATGATCCCAGAAGCTTCCACATTTGCAGCCATTTGGAGGAAGCCAGCCCCTGAGAACAAAGCAGAGAAGAGAGAAAGGGAGAGCGAGGACCATCAGCTTCCCGGCTCCAGATGTTTGAAACCAAGTCTACCCCACACTTTGGTCCCACCCCATCCATCTCAACTTTCCCTTTGATTATGTGAGCCAAAAATTATTCATTTTTTACACTAATTTGAGTCAGGTTTCCAACACTTGGAACCAAAGGAGTCTTGCCCAATGCACGAATAAAAACTGCTCACAGGGCAACTTTATTTTTTTTTTTTAAAGATTTCATTTATTTATTCATGAGAGACACAGAGAGAGGGGGGCAGAGACACAGGCAGAGGGAGAAGCAGGCTCCCTGTGGGGAGCCCAATGTGGGACTTGATCCCAGGACCCCGGGATGGCGCCCCGAGCCGAAGGCAGACGCTCAACCAATGAGCCACCCAGGGGCCCCTCACAGGGCAACTTTCTAATGTGAGTCCTTTGCTAGCGGATCAGTCCTGCATAATTACTGCTGGAATTCGTGATTACTTCTGCTATAGACAAAATGTACCCCGTCCTGATTTTCCATGATTTTTCTTAAAATCATTTTTCTAATCAAACAGAGAGGAAGCGAATTCTTTGTCACTGATTGGCACATGGACCCAGAAGTCTAAAATAGAAATTAGGCATTCACTAAAGCATCCACTGGGCGAGACATGAGGGAGGGCTTTGAGTCCTAAGCAAGTCTTTGACTTTCAGTGCTCGGGAAATACCTTGTAACAATATATACATTCTTGAAAAGGAATGCCTTAGAGGAGGAATTTTATATTTATCTTGACCGAGTAACTTCGGGGGAACATGTTAGCCCCCTCTGTCTGGGGGAATGAGAAGATCTCATTGAGCACAAGTAACATGCCAGCATTGAGCTGGCTCTAGGAAAATTTGTGTAAAATTGCCCGGTGAAAAATATAGCATTCTTCCCAGAATTTTGTGAGCTATAAACCATGCTCAGCCGATTAGTTTTAAGGATGTCAAACCCAAATGTGAGACAAGCCAAGAACCTTTTGCAGTTGATTGGAATTCAAAAATCTTAGCAAGGAGATGTTTGGTTTTATAATTATCAGACTACACCAAAATTCCAATTTTGACTCATTTTTTTAAACGTTGAAATATAAATTTCCATTTATAAAGAATGGGTGGACTGGTTCTTTCTTTTTCTTTTCTTTTTTTTTAATTTTTTTTTGTTTGTTTGTTTTTTTTTTTGTTTTAGCGATCTTAACCTTTGGATTGATTTTCTCTTGGGCGTAAAGTCAAATGTCTACTCATTTTAGCGTCAATGTCTGCTCAGTTCCTTCATTTATTCCACATGTGTGCTTAGGGGCTCTTGTGTGAAAACGCTGTGCCAGGAGGTGGGGGTGATGCCCAGATGCATCAGACATAGAGACCTCGCTCTAGGACCTTCTTACACCCCAGGTGAGATGCAGGCCAAAGGAGGAGGGAGGTCTGGGGGAAGCACAGAGCAGATGCTTGGGGACCACAAGAGGGCACCCTCACTCCCATGGGGAGAATGCAGGGGTTTCGGGAAGCCTGACCTTGGGCTGAGGGACTTGATCAATGGACTTTTAATGCACGGCGCGGTCCTCAGGAACAAGAGGTTCCAGTTATTTCTCAAGAGTGAACTGAGGATGAAAACACAAGGATTAGTTGGGAGTCTGGATGGGA